>NC_058418.1:51148656-51173778 GCF_002201575.2 Neomonachus schauinslandi | reverse complement strand
AGATAGATAGATAGATAGATAGATAGATAGATAGATAGATAGATAGATATACACATGCACTATATATATATGTCATATCTTATATATTCCCTCTCTATATATCCTATAAATATCCTGTTAGATAATGTTGCATATATATGATGCATATATATACCTTGCACTGATATTTATTTATTTATTTATTTAGTGGTAATACTGATATTACATATATATCAGTATGTGCGTGTGTGTGTGTGTGTGTGTGCATGTGTGTGTATCTGAAAGAGGATTCACTCCAAGGAATTGGTCATATGGTTATGGAGGCTGGAAAGTCCCTCAGTCTGATCTCTGTAAGCTGGAGATGCAGGAAAACCGGTGACATAATTCAGTCTGAGTCCAAAGACCCAAGACCCCAGGTTGCTGATTGTGTAAATCCCAGTCTGAGGGCTGAAGATGAGATGGAACGTCCCAGGTCACATAGTGAGACAGAAAAAAAGGGGGGATGAATTCCTCCTTCCTCTGCCTTTTGTTCTATTCAGACCCTCCATGGGTTGGATGATGCCCACCCACACTGGGGAGGACCATCCACTGCCATACTGAACCCACAGATTGAAATGCCAATCTCATCTGGAAACACCCTGAGGACACACCCAGAAATAATGTTTAATCCAGGTACCCCATAGCCCGTTGAAGTTGACACATAAAATTAACCACTACAGCCTAGTGACTCTAATTTTTTATATTTATCTTAGGTAAGTTATCAGATATTCAACAATTATGTACAAGGGTAGAGATCAAAAGGTATGGACATTACTGAAAAATTGGAAAGGGTTGTAATGTCCCAAATAAGCAAAATAATCAATTTTTTTATAATCATATGATTAAATATTATGTGGCCAACAAAGCTGTGCTCAGTGACCTAGGAAAGTATGGACAATAGATTATAAGCTAATAAGTTAGATATAAAATGTAGATTCAACCTGATCCCAATTCTGTTAAAAATATCCTTTAGTTATACATTTGTATATCTGTGTATGCATTTTCGTATATTCATTGCAAAACCATAACTTTGAGGAAAATACTATTGATAAGCACAGTTTCTAAGCACTTGTCTTCACTTTCTTCCTTCTCTTTGTTTGTATTCTCCAAAATTTCTATAATAAACATAACCTACTGTCATAAGCAGTAAATACGACTTACAAAATCGTGAAAGAAGTCGAACTTTTGAATCCTGGTCATTTTTATTTAGCATAATCTTTCTTTAAAAATACATTGGCATCTGCCTCCAAAAGGTGAGGGTCTGGGGAGCAGTGGTGCTGTGAGCGTCAGGGAAAAGTGCATTGGTGTGTGGTCTCTGACCGTAAGGACAGATGGGTGAGGAAGGCAGCCAGGTGGATGGGGCAGGAGGGGATGTGCGAATGCAGTGAATGACAGCTGCCAGAGGACAGAGTGGAGGGTTGGTCACTCTCCCGAAGATGTGAAGGGTGTGTGGCTCTTTATCAATGCCTGCTATCACTTTGGTCCTTTGGGGGTGCAGCTCTGGCCATGAAGCTCCCAACATCCTGATGTTATATCTTCATTTTCTCTCTTATGATGGTGCCTCCATTCCCTCACCCTTCCCCCTTCCCTGTGGCCCCATGTCTGTGTGGTCCAGCTGACTCATCTTGCTTTGGGCCCAACAGGCTGCTCATTCACACTGGGGTTCTCTTTGGGACAGCCACTGTGCCCCCCTCGTTCTAACATCTCATGTCCCTTACCCACAATGCCAGAGAGTTAGAATGAACACAGTTATACCTGCCATGGGGATTTCGGACCCACATAGACTAGGTGGACAGGCAAAAACACATCAGAATTGTAGTCAGAAGACCTTAGTTTGAATCTCTCTCTACACACCTGGCAAGATGTGTCAGCTTGAATAGGTATCTTACCTTCCCTGTATTTCAGTTCCTTGACCTATAACCAAAAGAGAATAATATGTAGCTTACTGGCTGATGATGAGAATAAAGTAAGTCTCCTGGAACTATAATAGTTTTCAATTGCTGTATAACAAACACCACAAATTTAGCAGCTTAAAACAATGCCCACCTATTGCCTCATAGTTCTATCGGTCAGAAGTCCAAGTGGGCTCAGCTGGGTTCTATGTGGAGGGGCTTATACAAGGCCAAAATCAAGGTACCAACTAGGCTGAGCTCCTCACTGGAGACGCTGGGCAAAGAATCTACTTCCAACTCATTCAGACTGTTGTAAGAATTAATTTCTCTGGAACTATAGGATTGAGGACCTAATTTTCTTGCCAGCTCTCAGGTGGGGACCACTCGGCTCCTGGAGATCACCCACATTCCTTGTCACATGCACCCTATATCTTCAAGCCGGCAATATCAGGTCAAATCCCTATTGTGCTTTGAATCTAGCTCTCTTCTGCTTTCACCTGAAGAAAACCCTCTACTTTGAAAAGACTTAGAGAGGTTTGAAAAGATAGTATATGGAAATCAGGTAGAACAGTGATTCATTCAGTAGATGATTGATCAAGGTCAACTTTTGGGACAAATGCAATGCACAAGATTTACAAGGCTCTAAATGGACTTTTGTAGAATAAATGAGTGAGTGAATGAAAGCATGAATGAGTGAGCAAATGGGAAAAATCAGCAATGAAGTTAAGAGTTCCTGTTTTGGAGGGGATAAGGAATCAGCGAGAAGCTTCAACAGCAAGGGGACATTCTGATATGAATTCCATCAATCCACATGAAGTGAGGATTCAGTTAATACAGCCACGAAGTGAGGTTTCATCCTGCAGTGTGAGAGCACGTAGAGCGTGTTGTCTGAGCCTGGCTTCTCTGCTCAGAACACATCCAGCTCTGAGGGCCCAGGAGATCTTACTGGCAATTAGAACCAAAAGAACAAAACTCTGCCTCCAAGCACTTTCCCCCTTTAAACTTCACACTGCTCTTGGGATCTTTAGGTTCCTTCAACACGGGTTCTGCGCTTGTGGGCCCAGCTCCCTTCCCACTGGAGAGAGGGCCAAAGGGGTGGACATCCATGCAGGTTCTGGCTGGAGGGGATTTTGTGGTAATGCCCTTAATGGCTCAAATGTCTAGTAATCTTAGTGTCGTCTGAGCATCACAAAATCATTATTAGCAGCGATAACACCTACAAAACAACCCAGGGACCAGAAAGAAACAGAACAAAGATGGAACCTGCTATCTCATGGACAGAGGCATGCCTGATAAACTTACAAGGACCCCTGGCTGCCAGACCTCCCCCAAAGGGTTTTTATAACTTCCTGAAAATGCTTTAGCATTGGGCTTTAATTAAACATTTAATATGCATCATGCAAATTTATTGATTCTGCCAGGGGGAAAAAGATGAAGCTTATATTTGGACATCTCCAGCTAGGACGATTGGTATTTCCACAGGGTTTACTAATGGGGCCTCGGGTCGCACCCTGCCAAGTTTGAACATCACTGCAGGAACAGAGGAGCATCCTGGATTGGAAAGTCAATGGCTCAGAGCAACTGTGTTCATTTCTGCATCTCACACTCAGTCCTAAGGCTGAAGATGTAGGAAGTGCAAGCTTTGGAGATTCACATGAAACACTTACAAATGAACCCCCTCTTGTCAGAGGGTCTCCTTCTTTGATCATCTGCCTCCCCTTCCTGTTACCATGACTACTCTGAAGTTTTGATCTTTGGGGAGGATGAGCCAAGGAGCCTGGAAAAATACCTTGAGGAGATGGCCTCCTATGTGGCAAAATCATACCACCTGCCCGACCCAGGGTGGTTGGGAATCCCATTAAATTTGTATTGACTAAATTTTTGGAATAATGCAGAATCTGGTAAATCAAACATTCTCCTTAACTCACAAACTCTTTTGGATTCCAATTTTATTGTTAAAATGTCTTCTAAATTCCTGTAGGTCTCACTTCCTGCCTTATTAATGAGGAATCGGGTAAAACTCTTCATTTAATGACTAGGGATTGCAAAATGCCCTTGGCTGTTCTCAGCACCCACATTCAGTGACCAAGACAACAGCTATAGGGCAGTGGTTCTCAAATGGACCATTGTGTACCCTGCCCCAACCAAGGGACTTTGGTAATGTCTGGAGATAATTCTGGTTGTCACAACTGAGGAAGTTGTGGTTGCTACTGGCATCCAGTGGGTGGAGGCCAGGGATGCATAAATGTCCTACAACTCACAGGATAACCTCCACCAGAAAGAAGGATCGACCCCAAATGTCAATAGTGCTGAGCCTGAGAAACCCTAATATAAAGATCGAAGAGGGTCTGCCCTACACGTTAATATATTAGGAGACCATCTAGAAGGAGGGATTAAAAACAAACAAACAAAATCTTTGATATGAGAATCTGGTGGGGATTCTGCCACCAATCAGCTGTGTGGCCTTGAGCGACATATTGAATATACTGAATTCAGTTTATGTACTCATTCATTTGGCCAGCTTTGTGAAGAGTGGCATGTTCTAATTAAGGCAGAGGACACAAATTAAATGACAGGTGCAAAGGCTCAATCAGGAAAGAGCCATTGTCCAGGGAAGGCCTGCATAACTGGACGATAATCAACAAGATGGAGGCTCAGAGCAGACCCTTCTGGACCTTCTAGACCTTAAGGAACTGTGCTTTTACTCTAGGCGTAATGAACTCTTCAAGCAGTGAGTAACATGACCCAGCTTATGCTTTAATGCCCCCTTACCAGACAGTATCTTGTCCTTGTTCACCACACAGGCTCTGAAGGTGCCTGCTGGAGGAGATACTTTGCTCCCCACTGCTGTGGTGGGAACCTGACCAGAGGGAGGGAAAAACACTAAGGGGCAAGGAGAAAACTCAAGAGGCCATTGTGGGTCCTGGGAAAAGAAGATGGAAAATAGCCAGGCAGTTTCTCAAACAATTAAACATTGTGTGATCAGATGACCCAGCAATTCCACTCTTAGGTATTTATGCCCAAGAGAAATGGAAATATATGTCTGTTCATAGCACCATTATTCATAATGGGCAAAGGTGGAAACAACCCAGATGTCCATCAACAGGTGAATGGATAAAGCAAATGTGGTGCATGGACTATTACACATCCCTGAAAAGAAATGAAGTACCAACACATGCTACAATGTGGATGAACTTTGAAAACATGATGCCCAGTGAAGGAAGCCAGACACAAAGGACCAAATTTTATATAATTCCATTTATATGAATTGTCCAGAATTGGCAAACCTATACAGACAGAGAGTAAACTGGTGGTTGCTGGGGTGGGGAGAAGGGGAGGTAGAGACTGAGTGTTAATGGGTCTGGGTGTTTTGAGGAGGTGATGCAAATGGTCTAGATGTAGACAGTGGCAATGATCGCACGACCTTGTGAAGATATTTTAAGAAACACTGAACAGTACACTTTACATGGTTGAATTGTGTGGAACCTGTATTATATCTCAGTAAAGCTGTTTTAAAAGGTAGTGAATGCACACGGTTGGATGGTGAGGGTAGAGACCCATGGGATCTCCAGGCTTGGAGACTGACGGCATTGGGGGGTAGGGAAAGAGAAAGATTTCTCAGTTGCTGGTGCAGCTCTTGACCATTCCTTCCTGGTGCCACATTCAATAACTACGGGATGGTTTTCTCAAAATCTACCTCTTTCTTCTCATTGGAGTGTCGGGGGGAAATACTTTGGGGAAGGAGAGCTGCCTTTTTTAGAGAAATCAAAAAACTTTTTCTTTTTTTTGCAACATTTTTACTCTTCATTGCCAGAAGTTTTGAACTCGGACCCCATGGATGCTGGGGGAGTAGGCTCAGGTCAACAAAATGTTGAAAATGCAGCAGGTTTTGCATGGAGAGGATGTGGTATGTTTTAATGCAGCTTCCCCAGCCGGTAGTCAATGTACAGAGAGAGAATCATGGTTGCTTCCTTTACTTAGAAACTTATCTTAGCGTTTTTGCACACATATAAGTATGATTTCTGGTAAAGTCAAAAACAAAAAGAACATTCTTTTGTGCTGATGAGAAAAGAAGATAGAAAAAAAAAAAAAGACCCAGGAACACATAATTCATTAACATTAGATATCGAGCTCTCGTGTCATTTTGCGGGAGGGCGCATTTGAAGCTGGTTTTAACTATACCAACAAATAATAAAAATGCTTCGGACCTCACAGGCCTGTTCAAGGTCAGAGTAGAAGCTGAGTGTCCTCATTGGGTCCCGAGACAAGGAAATTCCCTCTGACCTGAGGGGCCACCCAAGAAACAGGCTCATTTTCACAGCAACATCTAATTTCCATAGTTCCTGACTTTTCGTTCATCCATCCCTCTATTCATGCAGTAAAGCATTTGCTACCCTAAAGCATTTGGAGATGTGAACATAAGATCCCATCCCTGCCCTTAGAAAGCTCACAAGTATATGGAAAAAACAAAGAGTTAATGATAAAGTATAAAAGAAGTATTCAAAGTACAGAAGACATAAGTTCCTTGGGAGGGGGCCGCATTATGGAGATGCAAGTGGCCTCTTACCAGGCGTCTGATTAACCAGGCACTGGGAGTGTTGTGAAGTAAAGTAAGTGACCTGGATCACTATTTCCTTTTCTTATATTCAAGCATCATCTAAAGTCAGCCCCAGAATTTGAGGACCTGGGGTCATTCTCTCGGGATTTCACAAGGCTTAGGTTAGACCTCAAGTCCAGTCGTTCCAAAGCTCAGTGGTTTGCATGGCTCCATGCCCTCCACCAGACCCCTCGGCTGACCCTGGCTTCCCATCAGGGGAGGCAGTGGGGAGGTGGGTTTTGTTTCCCAAGCCTGTGCCTGCTCCCCACACTCTGTGCTCCACCTCCGCAGCGCTCAGTCATCTTGGCTCCTGGTGTGGGAGGATGTTGGCCGCACGCTGGTCTGAGCAGGCTCGTGGCCCCCCGCAGTCCGCCCCCGCAGCCCCTCGGTGGCCCGGAGGCCCGGCCTCTGCCTCATCTACGCCCTCCATTCCCAGGCGTTGCTGCCACCACCTCCTTGGCAGGTGGCCCAGCACAGTTGACCGACAGTGGATCTGTGATTTCAGCCAGACGGGTGCGGCAAGGGATAGCCCGGGCTGTGGTCCCCCTCGCCATCCCGGGGCCCCTCCCGACTTCCTGGTTGCTGGCTTCGAGGCCCGGAAGGAGCTGCCAAGCCATCCCATCTGAAAAACCAGCTTGGGAGCAGAAAACGGAACAAGTTTAACACAGAAGTCACTGAGACAGGATAAACAGGGAAGCCTGCGGACTGTGTCGTCCTCGAAGAGTGACTTTTCCCGTTACTCTCAGACTTCAACCCAATTAGAACTTGGCTAATTAGTTTTGTGCACTGCACAACAGTTGGGGGAAAAGGTCACTTTGGTATATGATTTTCTTTCTCTCTCTTTCTAAGCCACAGAACTTCCTCCAAGGAACAAGCATTAACCTCCGGTTCTCAGAAGCAAAACAAGCCAAGTCACACATTTCTATGAATTCTCTCAGTAAGCTGATGATTAGTAATAATAGCGGTAGCCGTATCTCTTGATTGAGTGCAGATTCCAGACTCGTCACGAATCTCACCTGTCATGGAGACTCCCAGAGACTTGGGGAGACCAGTTCATATCTAAGGAAACCACATCTGAGTGAGGATAAGGAAGAGAGGAGATGTCCTCTAAGAGAGTATAAGCCAGAATTCAGGAGAGCCAGGATCCAGCCGTCGTGGCTTGGGCAAGACTTTTCCTTTCCCACTGCCAATTTCAAAGCCCTTGTACAAAAGAGTTTATTAGCTATAACAATAAATTACATGTTGGTGGATGAGTTCATTGAATCTAAGTGTTTCTGCAGCAGAAATGATACTCCAGCAAGTATACTGACCGCCCAGGGCCTCCCAAGATGGAACTAAGAAGTAAACCAAGTGTCAGTTTTGACGACCAGGTACCAAGTACTGTCTGGGCCCCTGCCACATGCTTTGCAATGGAAATAGCTTTGAATAATACAGATACAGGTATAGAATATAGAATTGTAGACGTCCAGGACGGCAGGAGAAACAGAAGCCTAGAGAGCCAAAACAGCTCCCCCAAACTCCTATGAGCATCCCCTCCTGAAGCGTTCACTAAGACAAGGGGCAAGTACCTACCTCTCACAACAGTGAAAAAAACCCTGCCTCTGAACATGCTGTCGGTAATTATTCGTTAAGTTATGTAAGGGTATATGGCCACAAGAACTTCATACCAGTGAACTTGAAAGCACAGCACAGCACCCTGACCCCTTCTTTCGCTTCCTCTGTGGTGTCTCTGTTCTGTGTTCCTATAAGAAGCCAACATGAGCACCATTGGAAGCCCAGGCTGTATTTTTCCCTGTATCTCTCCTCCTGCGCTCTCACTGCTTCAGAAAGACCTTTTCTCTTCCCTACTTCGTATTACAAAACATAGGAATTTGGGCAAAATCTACATAGACAGGAGTTTGCAATCGGCACTTTCTGTGAGAATATAGCACTGTATTTGAAGGTATTCAGTGGCCAGCCAGGTAGATTTTTATCTCTAATAGCGGGAGGGGACCAGCCCTGTGTGGAATGATGGGAGCACTCATCATATGGCACACTCCACTGTTTTGGTGAGCACATTGGTCCCTAAACCATGTTCCTTTAGACACACCTTTAAACCTTCCAGAGGATATTCGATTCCTCGAGCTGGTTGGTTCTCACTGAAAACAGGGAGACCAGTAAGAATGAGCCTACTGACGTGGGCTTCTTTCTGTGAGGCATTCTGTCACCATACAGCCTAGGGAAAGCCCAGTGACGATGGTAGTATGAATTTTATTCTCCCTGAGCCAAAACTGAATGATCACAGTGTATTCCATATGTGGTAGATTCCCCTAGAGATCTGAGTAGATACCAGGGAGAAAAAAAAAAATAATATTCCACGGGATTTTTACTTCTGGGAAACAAAACCACAAAATACATTAAGTGCTAGAAGTGCGGGGTATATCCACAAGAGTTTATTTTCTGTTCAGATTCTCAAGTTTGTTTCTTACTTAAAGCAGTAGGAAAATAACATAGGTTCCTTTTTGTCACCAATAAGCTGTTCCACACATATTCTAAGAGGTTGGTGTTCCTGTTATATCTAATTAACAAAGACATGTTTGTGCCTAGAAGGTATTACAAAGAAGTTCAAAAACCTACTTCTGCCTCAAATGTCCTTTCACATGTCCCCTGGCACTACTAAAAATGATGGACTCTGTATACAAAAATGGATGGATGGATGGATGGATGGATGAATGGATGGATGGATGGACAGGCATATGGGATGATACATGGATGACTAACAGGATTTTGTATTCCTTTATCCACCCAACTAGCACAAAGCCTGACATACAACAAGCTTTCAGTAAGCGCAGACCTGACACTTAATGATCTCAGTAATGAATCAATTGGTCACTGCCCTTCAAGACTCAGGCTTGGAGGGAACTCAAAGTCATCTGACGTACTTTGATGTTTGTTTATTCATCAAAACCCAGGGATTCAGAATTCTAATAGGAGCCTTCATGCATCAGTAAAGCACATGTCTAGATACTTGGGGTAATTTGAGGATCTCTACTACTCCAAGACATTCTCTGAAGATTCTACCCTTAGTAGGATGATACCCAAGAGTGGGGCTGAGGACCAATGATAGAAAACTCTCCTTCTTCCAGTCTATCATGAGATAGTCTAAAGCAAAGAAATGCCAAGGCTTTTGATGAGTATTTCTAGTTCCCTGCCAAAGTTACTCTTTCCATCAGGCCTGATATGCCCCCATGGGCTGAATCACCACCAGCTACAAAGGAGGCTGAACCCCATTCAGATGTGGCCTCATAGAAGAAAAACTGATGATGGTGATGAGTCCATAATTTTCAAGTGCATTAACTAGGGAGGCCCCATATTCATAGAAAGATGATGCAAAAGGAACCAAATTAAGACCCCCCAAAAAGCCTGGTGTCCGTGCTTCATTTTGCATGGGTACCATTTGTATACCTCTTCTAGCCTCTGTATCTCCTATAAAGTGGTGGTCGTAGTAACTGTTGTGGTTACTCTGCCATCATCATCATCATCATGCCAACGTTGTTGGAAGAGTAAGAATGTGGGCAAGGGAGTGCTAGCTTTTATAAATCTAATTCTGCCATCATACAACTTTCAGCCAACCCTTTCTTCCCTGTGACATAGAAAATGAACAGCAATCTCATGTTGGTGCTCAAGTTTGGGAAGTGATTCCAGCACAAAGAAAATACACAGACTTGTGCAATGGCCAGGAAGGACCGGCACTGCAGCTGCATTTATCTCTGGGAGTTTCTGGAAACAGACATTTCTGACAGTAAATTACAATACAGCTGGTGGGCGTTTTATTAATGACTAGACTCTTAGTCACCTCAAGGGAACTGAAATCAAATGACACCAGGATGGTGCAGGGAGGCAAGATATTAGCAATTCTTTTTTTTTTTTTTAAAGATTTTATTTATTTATTTATTTGAGAGAGAGAGAGAGAGAGAAACAGCATGAGAGGGGAGAGGGTCAGAGGGAGAAGCAGGCTCCCCGCCGAGCCGGGAGCCCGATGCGGGACTCGATCCCGGGACTCCAGGATCATGACCTGAGCCGAAGGCAGTCGCTTAACCAGCTGAGCCACCCAGGCGCCCCTAGCAATTCTGATTGTAGATATGAGTGCAATTTCAGGGACATTTTTATAATTGCTTTTATGTTTTGATTAAAAATTTCATATAATCCTAGGCTCCAAGGTGGGAGGTAAGAGTGAATGAGGAAACCCAAGGTTATTTATTTGCCTCCATACCTATGCTTCAAGAAGGCCAGGGGAGGGGACATGCTTCATCATTAAATAAAACACAAAATCTTCACTTTGAAGCCTGCCTTGTGCACTTTAACACTGAAAAACAAACCCCTGCAAACAGGCCAATGCATATTTGTGTATAGCAAACACCAATTTAAAGAGAGTTATGGAAATTTCAAAAATGTCAAAGGCATTGTTTTAAAAAGGGGGAAAGATTAAATGCCAAACAAAGCTCTGTATCATTTACATTTGCCCCTTAGCTCCTTTTCACCTATCTGTAAGACAGAATTCCTTGGATCTTTTCCACCCAGAGTGTCCCATAATTTTTAGGGACACACATTCAGCCTGATATTTTTGAACACCTACCACCATTGGGAACCAGAGAGCTCTAGGTCTAGAAATTGTAACTTGCCTCATCTTTGCTTGAGCTTCTTCCTTTTAATCATTTGTCCTTCTTCTGTGACCAAAAGAAACATAAGAATGTAATAACAGTGTTGCTGTGGCAAAAAACAGTGATCTTAGATCAAAGGGTTCACACTGTACACATAAAGTAGTTCATTTGCTCACCTGGTCAACACTCATCCAACACCTCCAAGGCTCCATGCTGGCGATGGATGTTCTCAGGATGCACACCAGCATGGACTGCTTAGCAGCACCTGCCATGATATGAGATGAAATGGTATGATACAATATGATATGATGATATGTAATACTATTCTATATTATATTATATAATACTATATGATACTACACTACACTACATTACAATGTAGTATATCTTCTTTGTCTATTTTTTTTTTCTTGTCTGTCTCCCTCTCACAATAGATAATAAAGGGAAATGGTCAGGAGTGTGAACTTTGCAGCCATGCCTGGATATGAATCCTTGTACACTCACCTTGGAAAAGCTCCCTTAGCTTGCTCCTCAGATGGATATAACAGTAACACATCTCTTACTGGACTGTTGTGATGATGCAGTGAGTTAAAACTGAGTAGCAAGTATGTGTTGGCTATTAGTGATGCCATTATTTGATGGCAGGCTCCATGCTGTCGCCATGGGGGACAGCTCCTCTATCACACTCAGAGAGGCTCAGAGAATCCCCCAGCTCCCCGCCCACCCCATTTCTGAGTCTAAGTCTGAGTCTGTCAGCATATTTCATCCTCTGCTACAGGCATTGGTTCAGGGGTGGGTGGAGAACCAAATGACCCAGACCAATTCGATCCAAACCATGAGTTTGATTTCTCCTACTGCGGACTGACTCGGACTCCCACTGGACCTGCCCTGGAGGGATTTAGAATGGACCTGCTACAATCATCATGCTTCTGTGGGGAGTCCTGGTCTGGAGTCCACACAGTAGAAGGCAGGGACAAAGAATGGGTGGATGGAAGCCAGTTCCAGTGACATCACATGACTCCTGCCCCCAGCCAGGCCTGAAACCAGCACTGTTTCTACACCTGTTGGTCATGTGAGCCAGTTAGTTTCCTTTTCATTGAAGCCAATTTAGGTGAAAGTTTTTTCACCTACTACTCCAAAGAGGGCTAACTGGCGCTCCACGGTACACTGAGACTCAAAGAGCACGTAAAGAACCCCTCGGAGATCACTCAGTGAGTAAGTAGCAGAACCCCACCTTGAGCCCTGCTATGCCTGGCTGCTACACCATGCTACTCCCCAAAGCCACACAAGGTTCTAGAAGAGAGGCCAAGCTCCAACCGTGGAGGCCTGGTTGAGCAACGACACTTCTGTAGGCACTGGCATTGGATTCACTACTAATCTTGTCAAATGCTCATTAGATGCCGACGACTACACTCAGAACCTCACGTGCAACCTTCCGCAGGGAGCTGTGCCGTGAAGAACGAGCAAGATTCGGGCGTGTGGAAATGGGGGCGGGCTGGTATTCTTACTGGAAGATTACAAAACAGTGTCCATGTGCCTGGAGCCCTGAGGAGGCAGCGCGGACTAGGCGCTGGGACAGGGCTGTCTTTGGCGGCAGCAGGCAGTGTGAGAACACGGACCCCATACCTTGCATACACCCGGGTCCTTAAGCCCACCCTCCATCCACCCACAGTGTTATCCCAGCGGGAGTTACTGCTTTCCACCTCAGTTCCAGGGCCCGTGGAGCTCAGCTATGCTTTCCACCCAGTTTCATCTCGGGAAGACACAGGCTAATTAGTGAACAAGATAAGCATCCTGGTAATTGAGGGAGGGGCCGACTGGGCTAGTGAGCAGTGAGTGTCCTGTTGCAACACAGCACCCAGCCACCCTGCCCCCGTCAAAGTCCTGTTTTCCGGGACACGTGGCAGGACATTCTGTGTGCATTAGAACTTTTTGAAAAAGTGGGGAAGGATCCGAGTGTTCATTAGTCACTTTCATTTGACAGACATTTATTGAGCACCTGCTGTGTGCCAAGTACTGTAGTAGGTAAAGGAGATAGATGAGCGGTGCTGTCCCGGCTTCAAGGCTCTCCAAGGAGGCTCACACGGCACCGTAAGACTCTAAGGCAGTGAGTGCAGACTGAACACCAGCCTGCGTGGGGGCCAGGGCACAAGAGTGAGGGTAAGGCTTTTAAGAGAAACCCAAGACGTGATGGAGAGTTACAATTAGCCAGGATATAGGACAGAGGGCAGGGAAGATGGGGACGGGTGGAGAGCCAGGTGAACAAAGTCAGCACACACAGGTCAGGGGGCACCCCAGCTTTATGGCAAGAGCAGAAGAGACCGAAGGAGAGGACTGACTCCCTGGCATGCTCTAGGCCCGTAAGTGGAAAGAGTGTGTCTCGAACGTCAGGGCAGGCCTCGGCACTTCAGACAGATGGGGTTTTTTGGAGAACTTACCAGGAGGCAGGCTGACACAGTGTACATGCTCATCATAATCACAAAATCATCCCCACCTTTGACCCCAGAGGAGAATGAGGCCCAACAGGTCAACTGACTTGCTCAAGTCTCACACCTGGGATGGAGCAGGATTCACACCTGGTGTTCGCTTGGTGGCAAAGCATAGCATCTTCCACAGCAATGCTCAGAAATCTATGCTTTACTCCCTCACGGCTCTGCCACCAAAGGCTTTAAACATGATTAACCTGAAGCTGCAGCGTCTCCTGGCCTAGAGATGCAGGAGGGTTTGGCCCTGCCATTCTGACGCTGCCACGCTGGCTGGGGTCATGTTGACCCCAAAGACAACCTTACTTTGTCATTATGACCCATCAATGCTCTGCAACAATTGAGCATGTCAGCCTTTGTCCATGTGTATGGGTGTCTGGTCCATGTTTACTGACCCTATATTCAACCTCAAAGGACTGAGAACATTCCCTCCATGCACTCCAGAATTTTTGTTAACCTCTTCATGCAGCCCCGTCAATTTGCAGCCTGAAAAATGAGTTGGAGGAAGACGGTGAAGCACATGGCTGAGGTCAAAGGGTGAATCAGCAGGCTGTCTCCAGGCCAGCCCGCCTTCCCCCACCCCAGCCTGCCAATACCCACCTCACTAGACTCGTCCTGATCAGCAGCTCTTTATAGAGCCTGAGGTCCCCTGTCAGGGGGACCATTCCTCCAGAGTCCTGATGATCCTGGGCTGGGTCTACTGAAACAGCCAGTACCAAGCTTTCAGACAGGACAGAGACCGCAGACAGCAGATCATAAATAACTCATGGGCCCCTCCTGCTCTCCTTCCCAGGTTTGAGGATGAGACAGAAGTCAGGAAGGGCAGATTCTGCAAAAGCCTGCACATTTAGGTCCTTTTAAGAAAGACCAGGGGGAACTGGTTGCAGCTCAAAGGTGGACACTAGAAATTCTGAACTCTCCTGTTCAAGAAAATGCCTTGGGGCCTCCCGGCTTCAGAATTGGCATCAGGACATGGCAGGAAAGTTGACGATCTAAAGAGAAAAACCAGGGAGGAAAGAACAGATCTCAAAAAAACCTCTTATACATACACAGAATTCTTCTGCTTAATTTTTCTATGCTACATCTATTCTTTATTAGTCTCTGAGGTCCCAACGTTGGGCAACTACTCTATATTTTGACAGGGCAGAGGTTTACAAAGATCAGGGCAGGTGACCCATTAAACAATTATCTAAATAATCTGTCCTCTTTGACAGAGAGCTTTGCCTACACCATGACAAGTCATTTTAGAATTGATTAGAAGGATGTGTGCAGGACATCCAGATGGAGTGATTTCATTTAAAATTATCCCCCTTGGGTTGCCTGGGTGGCTCAGTCGGTTAAGCGTCTGCCTTTGGCTCAGGTCATGATCCCGGGGTCCTGGGATAGAGTCCCACATCAGGCTCCCTCCTTGGTGGGGAGTTTGCTTCTCCCTCTCCCTCTGCTACTCCCCCTGCTTGTGCTTTCTCTCCTCTCTCCCACTCTCTGTCAAATAAATAAATAAAATCTTTAAAAAAATACCCCAGTTACCAAATAGGCCAGTTAGGGATTTCATCAGCTTTATTGGGGTATAATTGACAAACAGAAACTGTATAGATTTAAGGTGTACAATGCGATATTTTGATATATGTATATATTTGTGAAATGGTTACTATGATTGTAATCGTGGTTGCTATTTTCTGAATGTGTGTGTGTGTGTTTGTGTTAAGAACACTTAAAATCTACCCTCTTAGCAAACACTAGACAATACAGCATTGTTAACTGTAGTCATTATATTATACAGTAGATCTCCAGAACTTATTTATTCTGCATATCTGAAACTTTGTACCTTTTGATCAACATCTCCCCATTTCTCCCATCCCCAGTCCCTGGCAACCACCCTTATAATCTCTGCTTTTATGAGTGCGAATTTTTTAGATTTTACGTGTAAGTGAGATCACACAGTATTTGTCTTTCTGTGTCTGGCTTATTTCACTTGGCATAATGCCCTCCAGGTTCATCATCCATGTTGTCACAAATGGCAGGATTTCCTTCTCTGTTAAGGCTGAATAATATTCCATTATATTATTATCTATATCTGTATATTACATTTTCTTTATCCATTTACCTGTAGATGGACACTTAGGTTGTTCCCATATCCTGGCTAATGGGAGTAATGCTGCAGTGAATGTGGGAACACAGATACCTCTTTGAGATACTGATTTCATTTCCTTGGGATATTTACCCAGCAGTGGGGTTTTCGGGTAAATTTCATAGGGTAATTCTATTTTTAATTTTTTGAAAAACCTCCATACCGTTTTTCATAATGACTATACCAATTTCCATTCTCACCAGCAGTGCACAAGGGCTCCTTTTCTCCACAGCTTCGCCAACACTTGTTATCTTTTGTCTTTTTGATACTAGCCATCATGACAGGTGTGAGGTGACGTCTCATTTTGGTTTTGATTTGCAGTTTCCAGGTGATTAGTGAGGTTGTAGGCCCATTCAGTTTACAGTGTCCACTAGGGGACTTGACTAATCTGTTTGGTCAGTTAGCATAATGATTGAGGTTGGGAAGGATAGTCTCTACTGGAGTACCATGGGGCTCTGTCCCTCCCAGTACTGCTATCCACAACTTGGGGGATAGTAGGAAATGCAGAAGAGCACCAGCCATTGATGGAGGTCCTCTGTGGCCCATGTGGTGGAAGACACTTCTACCTCTAACCCTGACAATATTCTATTTGCGGAGGAGGCACCTGCTGCGGAGAGGTTAAGTCATATAAAAAAGCACATAAATTTCATTTGCAGCTGACACAAAGCTGGGAAGCAAATTAAAACTAGTCAATGGCACATTCTAGATCCAAAGAGATTTAGACAAGCAGGGTACAGGCTGAATCTAATGAGATGCAGTCTACTGGGGATTGTTCTATGTTTCTGTGCTTGGGTTCAAAGAACGTAAGCACACATAGAGGATGAGGGAATGAGGGAAGAGAAGACCCTGGGGCCGCACAATGAGTCACCGGTGGTTCTGTGTCTGCCAGAGAGGCTTGTGAAATTATGGTCTGCATGGGGAGCAGGCAGACTGCAGCTCACAGAGGCGAAGGGCGGTGCTTGCTCTGGGATGAGAGGCTCACACCTGGGGATCTGGGTTTAGTTCTAGGACCTGAGCCTGCAGAGCGGGAAACAACCAGGTGGGCCCATCTGGAGTCAGCAACCAGGAGGCGGGGTGGCGGCGGGGTGGGGGTGAGGGGCACTTGAAATTCAAGCATATTTGGAAATGCTAAAGGCACTGCCAGTGTTTACAGTGAAAACCAAAAGGCAGGGAGAGGGTGTCGGATTGGTTGTCTTCTACTCCCCGGAGTCCCTGAGGGATGTAAGGACTCATTATACGTGGCCTTTGAGTGTATGAGATCAGGACTCATGTATAGAAGAAGGGGATATGGCTTCATACTACACAAACAAACAAATAGAAAGGTTTCCTAACAATCTCAAGAACTGTGGAAAAATAGATGGACAGGGTAGAAGGTAAAAATGAGAGGTAGTGAGCACCCTGTCACTAGAGGTGATCAAGTACATGCTGTTGGGGCCATACATGGACTTCCGTGGGTGCTAGGCATTTTGGTTTCTGTAGACCCTTTCTTCTATAAAAAAATTATTGTATGACTGTTGGTATAATGACATACAATCCATGCTGGATTATATTCATTTCTTCTCCTCTGATTTTAAAAGGAAAATGTTTTCCTTGGGCCCTAGGTACGGTGTCTGCTGTGCCTAGTAAATCAGTCTTGCATGCTGCCTCACATGCCAGAGTGTTGTAAAGCAGATTCCGATCAGACATTGGTTGGAAGGAGGGTGTTAAGGTCATCTCTGTAAACTTCCCCCAGCCTGAAATTCTATTAGGTGAATTCTGCCAAAGAAACGAGGAGTACCCCAGCTGCTTTTTGACATTGTTGAGGTGAAGGTGTTGCAGGCAGCCCATGCTAAAGAACTGTGTAGGAGCTATGATTCCATCCCATGAAAATATACTCGTGGACCCCAATTATTAGAAGTGGTAACACCTGAGGCCAGGATTAGGGGCTTGGGGTAGACAAGGAATTAGTGGTTTCTTTTGTTTGGTAGCTTCCTGTTTCTGTCTCATTCAAATGTTTATATTTAGCCAAAAGCAAGTATCATTGTTATAAAATAACTTTAAAAAAAACTAGCAAAAGGTCTATAAATTTGAATTTAATTTTTATTTGGTGGGGTAGCCCAACCCTGTCTGATCAGGAATGCTATCGTGATGGATGATGCTGTGAGGGTGTCACAGGGCATGTTTGGTGTTTCCAGTGAACAGAACAGCATGGGAGAGAGCTCAGCATAAACCATTATGCAACCAAGAAGGAAGATATAAAAACAGGGCCACAAGGGATCCCTTTCCTCAGGCCCCAGCCAAACAAATTCAGAAGCACACAAATTCAGAAATCATCTGCATCACCGTATTCCTGGTAATCCCCACAAGTATTTAAGTTTGGTCTCTGTTTTCCAGAGCTCTCTATTTTCTAGGTCCAGTGGCTGCTAAAAGCCTCTGGAACAGGACCTTTGAGTCACCCCATCCCCAGGTGTAGGAAGAAGAGGGACCAAAACCAGTAACAGCCTGTCCTCTGAGTTATCATGCATAAAAGACACAAGCCTGACTAAACACTGTCCCAATATCAGGTGCCTTGTTAAATTCCTGCTTTTTTTTTTAATCAGTTCTGATTTCAGCACAATAAACATCTTTGAAGGGTTGAATGTTTTCAAGACATAGTCCCTCATCGGTATAAGCTGTGAGTAGGATCAAAAGGGATAACAATGGAGGAGTGAACCATAAGCAGTTTCTAATTGAGCGGGGCCGGGGGGGGGGGGGGGGGGGGGGAATAAAGGGGGGGTGTTACGCCCTGAAAAAGGAAAGAGCAAAAAAAAAGAAGAAGAAGAAGCCATGTTAATCTGTTGATTCGGAACGGCAAGGGTGGGGAAAGAGGCCTCGTCATTCTGTATCTCTGTCTACTGCCTTAAACCAAAAGAAGCCCGTTCATTTAAATGTTCATGTGTGCGCGAAACTCTCCATTCAACACCTCCTGTCTGCCAGGCCATCCTGGGTGTCTTTTTCTGGTGAAGAAAGGGAGCAAATTTTGGGAGATCTTCCCAGGAATTCTCACTTGAAAAAAAACATCTGGGTGTTTCACATCTCTTGTGCAAAACAAACAAGTTTTTTAGTAAATGATGTGCATTGTGTTCTAAGGTAGAGTCCTAGGGAGACCAAAACAACAAACAAAATAAACATAAACAAAACCTCCAACTGTCAACGCGATTTTACTGGCTTCCATGGTTCTTCACAAGGTGTGGGTGATGAGTTGCAGGTTGTTTCAGGATCCCCAGCCTGTGTCCAGATCATCCAGTAAGCACTGCAGTGTATGAGGGGCTGGCACCCTCCCCCCCGGGGCTCCACCACGGGCACACATCCCTTCTAAATGACACCCCTGGAGAGAGATCTACAAATCTCACTTGTCTATATTTTGCTTCCTCCTCATGATTACCCCCCTCCCTTGCAGCCCAGCTTCCCCGAAAACCAAATGAGTTGTTCTCTAACTGCACCGGAAAATCAGAATTTATTGTACATATGTTTGTGTTCCACTTAATAAAAAAACCTATATTTTAAGATAAACTTTGTTAGTAATTCATGAGGTAAGTGACTATTTATGCTAATCAGGCAGAAATATATTCTCAAGCATAATGCATTACATAAATTTGAATGCAAAATGTTCAATTATGAAGTAAATACAGGTAATGCAAATAATAAATTACCTCTAATAAAAATTATAAAAGATGTGCCTTCAAAGAGAGAGTGGCTTTAACTTACAACTGTGAATTGCTTAAAGAGAAAAGAATTAATAAATGCTGAATTACTCTGATGATTATTTAGCACATAATTCACCTATTCATAACGACTCCTAGTAATCAGACTGTTGTTTCACATTCTCCAATATGAGGCAAGACTGTTTCCTCAGCATTTTACCCTTATCAGATTATCTCGTCTGATTCTATTAATTTTCTTCCATGAATCTGCTAACAGTGATTTGTGATTTACTTACCCTGCTAACTAAAGACTGTTAAAAGGATTTATCTAACACTAGACCTAAGAACACTATATGTCTTATCATTCAGTTACTCTGAGCAACTCTTTCCTCAAATCAATTTAGTTGCTTTCATAGTGAAATTTAGTGATACTGGTTAGTTCTGCACCATAAAATCAGCTCCTGGATAAACAAAGAGTTCAGACACGACACTTGATGCATCTTGTTCTTTTTAGATCATATATGTCTGATTCCAACATGATATACCTGAGTTGCTATAACTCACAATCAGGAAAAATATATTATTTTTAGATTTTCATCATTGTAATTTGGACATGAACAAGTTTTTCTCTTTCTTTCTTTCTTTCTTTTTGCATGAAGTTCTTCTGTAGGTACTGACATGAAACTACAATTGTGTTTTTGATGTTATGGTTTCGCAATCTTCTACAGGATTCGACCCATCCCCTCCCCCCTCCACATTCTTCTATAAATATTCACTGCTTTCAGAAACTTTAATACTACTGGTTTGAATTGGTCAATAATGACAAACGCATGGTTTCTAAATTACTCTATATTGTTCTACAGAGATTACTAGAGTATATATAGCAAGGGGATATTAAGCAGTAAGAAAACACAGTTCACATTGTATTTGGATTAGGCTGGCTTGGAAGAAGTGAAACAAACAATGTTCGCAAAGAAGTCTAAAGAAATGTGGCCTTGCTGTAATTGTAGAGAATCAAAAATCTGAATAGTACTAATTAAAATGAGAGAGCTCAATTGTTACAAAAGAAACGCTGCTAACAGAGAACTGTAAATGTTTAGACACCCCTGTGAATCACTAAATAATAAAGCAAAAAGGACAAACACAAGAATTAAGTTAAAAGAGCACTACTGCTACACGTCTAAAAAAGTAATTCTAATCCTCTCTTTTTTTTCAAGAGAAAATGGGAGACTGTAAAAGACTCTGCAATAAGAGAAAGAAAAATACCATGGCTTGACAGCAGTGTACAAAAATAAACCATAAAAAATGTGCAGATAATAATACATTTAGCTGCCCA
This sequence comes from Neomonachus schauinslandi, assembly GCF_002201575.2. Lineage (NCBI taxonomy): Eukaryota > Metazoa > Chordata > Mammalia > Carnivora > Phocidae > Neomonachus > Neomonachus schauinslandi. The sequence continues at coordinate 51,153,022 of NC_058418.1, read as the reverse complement.
AACATGGGCATTTAATTTCTAGAAATGATATATAATTGCAACAATTAGGTGGACGGCCATGAATCCGTATCCCTTGGTCTTCCTCATTAGCAAACTTTGTTTATAAATGTTGTTTATTTATAAGTGTGGCAGTTTCAGTGTTCCTGGCCAAAAATACTTTCAAGAGAGGCAGGAATCCTATCTTACAGCTTTTAACAAAAATATGATGCAAAAGGATAAAAAAACCCACAATTATTACAAACAAAAAAAATGAATTAATTCTTCCTACATACACTTATATTCATATTTTACATGAAAAACATAAACTTCAGATTTTTGTGGCTAATGATTAAAAAGCCCTGGAAAACTATCACTATGGACAATGCTAAGTGACATAATATGTTTATGTAATTTAAGCAGTGGATTTTCCTCTGAATACATAAACTATAATCTCTTAACTTCATTACTAGGTAAAATACTGTTTGAGAGGAGGAAAGCAAAGGAATTCTGTTAGATTGCATAAATATTGACATAATCTTCACTCTTTTTTCCCAACTAGCAATAGATATACTTCATTCCAGCCCTACAAAGTGCTCCCATAAAACCAAAACTATCCTTATAAACAGCTTCTCTGCAGCAATAATGAAAAGGAAAAAGTCCTTTTCTGGAAAATACCAATGGCACTGGCCTTTTAGGGTTATGATGTGCCTACAAACCTTTTGGGGAGCCTCTCATTAGGGATTCTGGGTTTGAAGGCTGCCAACAGCAAAGAAATTAACACAAGTCTAATCTGGTATAAGAAGCCAATGAGTGACACCTAAGGTCTCATTATAAATAGCAAAGTATGCGGTGGGGAGGGTGAGAGCAGTTCTGAAGTGCAATGTTCAAGAAGCTGGCTTAATATATGACTATGTCAGAAGTCAGGTTTTCTGAGAATTACTTTTCAGATAAACAACTTTATAGCACTGCACTTAATCATCTTACTAGAGGCATCTCATTTATCACCGAATTACAAGTAACTTTAATTCTATTGATATTGCCATAAAGCCCCGTTCAAAATCCATCCTGGCACTTTTAAAGAGTTTAGGGCCCTGTTACATGGGATTCACTTGCAAAAGTCTCTCAGCAGAATCATACTCTGAAGGCTTCTGTGTCTCCTGGCCTCTTTGTTGACAATCAAGGGGGACAATAGGGAAAAAGGATTCCTGCCCCTGCCAGCACTGTCCTTAGCACCTTTCCTATCAGGTTGGGTTCTCCCACTGCAGTCAAACTCTCTGTGCTTCAGTCCCCCTCCCACCTTGGGAAACCAGCTTCTTTTCACTTCATCAACAAAACTGGACACGGATCAATTTCAACTGACCTTTGCCGAAAGGTGGCGCTGTTGAGGTAAAAATCCAACAATAGTTTTCACTGGGATTCTTTAGCAGGCTTTTCAGATTTTTTTTTTTTTTTAAGTGCGCCCTCCTAGCGTCTCCCCCTCCCGTAAAGTAAAATAAATATGATTAACACCAAATGCATTTCATTAACTGGAGGAATCAACAGTCTCAATATCCAAGTAGGCGGGCTGGTCTTCCAAACGCTGGGTTGGCTTGGCTCACGCTTGTTTCCCCCCCAGTAAATCTCGGTTTCTCCGACTTGCCTATCGCTTTAAAATCTTAGAAATAGTTGTTGGTTCTTTCTTTTCTCTTTTCTGTTTCTTTCTTTCCTTTATCTTTTTTTTTTTTTTTTTTTTTGCATAAGCTTTAAAAGAATCGGTCTAGAAAACTGAATAGTTATTAGCATCTGCAACGGGGAGGGGGAGAAGCAGCCCCCCACCCCACCCCCACTGTGGGTTTCCGGGCCGGTCCGAGAAACCTCGGTTTAAAACTTAACCCTTCGAGGGGTGCTGGCGAAGGCTGGGGTGTTGTTTCCCCCCGACACATACACCCCTTGCTCCTCTCCACGGCCAAGTCTGAAATAATTAAGTGAAATATGAAAGTGCAAAGGGCACGCGGGACCCTGATAAACAGGGGTCAGACTTCCTAAGGGGGTGGGTGTGCGTGTGTGTGTGTGTGAGAGAGAGAGAGAGAGAGAGAGAATGAGAGAGAGAAAGAAAAAGAGAGAGAGAGGAATATGAATATGAACCTCAAAGGCCAAACTCGGGCCAGTGTCGGAAGCCAGAGGGCTGAGCTGGGCTGACCCGGCTCCGAGCTTTCCGGGAGCTAACTCGCGTAGGCGTTTGCTCCCCCCAAGGGCACGCGACGCCAGCGGGCAGCCAGTCCCCGCGCGTAATGGCCCCTGGACAACTTATTTCCTCTCCTTCAAAGAGGACGATAAAACGGGCTTTCTCCACGCGCGGACCCGGAGCCACTCGGGCTGCGCCCGGCGAGGCGGCGTCCTGCGCGCAGTCGGGACCCTGAGTCCCCCGCACCCCTGCGCCCCAGCGCGCGGGCCCCGGAGAGAGGGACAAAGAGTTTGTGCTCTTTGGCTCAAAGGGCCAAGTTTGAGCTCCCCGCACAGTTATGCTCGGGGAAGGCATGTTCCCCGGGCAGACACCTGGGTGCCAAGCAGGAGCAAGGTGGAGAAGATGAGGAGCGAATTCACAGTCCCGCGGATGGGGGCTGCCCAGGAAAGGGAGTCAGGCCAGTCCCCGCCGAGGGAGTGGAGGGCAAGCCGGCGCTCCGGAAGGCAGGCCTCTCTCGCGCTCCGAAGTAAAGCAAACCGGCCTCCTGGTCCTACCGGATTCCCGCAGTCCCTCTGAACTACTTCCCCTCTCACACCAAACTTTGCGCCGGGCTGTTCTCCCTCCCCGGGAGGCTGCGGCGCGGGAAGGGTTAAGCCTGCTGGTCCCAGCTGACAGTCAGCTGATTGGGCCCTGATTGACAGCCCCGAAAAGTTTCCTTGTTTCTATCTATTATGCTAATCGCGGCCGCTCTCGCCGCCTCCCATTGGCCCGGAGTACCAGTCAATTTCCCATTTGGGCCTGACGTCACAAGTGCTATAAAACTCAGCAATTGCTTTAAACTCTTCTTGCTGGATCAGAGGCTTTAAAATCTTTTTTCATCTTCGAGCTGTAGCTCGGGCTGCTCTTCGGCTCGGCCTCCCCCCTTTTGCTCTCTGCCTTGCCTTTCCCCAGGACTTCGCTATTTTGCTTTAAAAAAAAAAAAAGGCAAGAAAGAACTAAACTCCCCCCTCCCTTTCCTCCAGTCGGGCTGCACCTCTGTCTTGCACTTTGCACGGAGAGAGCGCGCGAGGGAGAGAGAGGAAAGAGAAAAAAAAATAAAAAGAGCAGGCAGAAGAGAAGGCGAGAAGCATGAAGTGTTAACTCCCCCGTGCCAAGGCCCGCGCCGCCGGACAGCCGCCCGCCGCGCCTCCAGCCCCGAGCGGCCGCCGCGCGCGCCCCGCCTGCAGCCCGGGCCGGCGAGGCGAGCCCTCCTTATGCAAAGCGCGCAGCGGAGCGGCGAGCGGGGGACGCCGCGCACCCGGCCGGGCTCCTCCGGCTTCGCCGCCGCCGCCACCGCAGCCCGCGGAGGACCTTCCCGAGCCTGAAGCCGCCGGCTCGGCACGCACGGAGGCGAGCAGGCGAGGAGGGGCCGGGGCGAGTGAGCGAGCACATTGGCGTGAGCAGGGGGGAGGGAGGGCGGGCGCGGGGGGCGCGGGCAGGGCGGGGGGTGTGTGCGCGCTCGGAGGTTTCGGGCCAGCCACCGCCGCGCGAGCTAGAAGCGCCCCAGCCCGGCAAGCTGGCTCACCCGCTGGCCACCCAGCACAGCCCGCTGGCCCCTCTCCTGCAGCCCATCTGGCGGAGCGGCGGCGGCGGCGGCGGCAGGAGAATGGCATCAGAACTGGCAATGAGCAACTCCGACCTGCCCACCAGTCCCCTGGCCATGGAATATGTTAATGACTTCGATCTGATGAAGTTTGAAGTGAAAAAGGAACCGGTGGAGACCGACCGCATCATCAGCCAGTGCGGCCGTCTCATCGCCGGGGGCTCGCTGTCCTCCACCCCCATGAGCACGCCGTGCAGCTCGGTGCCCCCTTCCCCCAGCTTCTCGGCGCCCAGCCCGGGCTCGGGCAGCGAGCAGAAGGCGCACCTGGAAGACTACTACTGGATGACCGGCTACCCGCAGCAGCTGAACCCGGAGGCGCTGGGCTTCAGCCCCGAGGACGCGGTCGAGGCGCTCATCAGCAACAGCCACCAGCTCCAGGGCGGCTTCGATGGCTACGCGCGCGGGGCGCAGCAGCTGGCCTCGGCGGCCGGGGCCGGCGCCGGCGCCTCCCTGGGCGGCAGCGGCGAGGAGATGGGCCCCGCCGCCGCCGTGGTGTCCGCCGTGATCGCCGCAGCCGCCGCGCAGAGCGGCGCGGGCCCGCACTACCACCACCACCACCACCACCACGCCGCTGGCCACCA
>NC_058418.1:50875047-51148256 GCF_002201575.2 Neomonachus schauinslandi | reverse complement strand
CGGGGGCGCGGCGGGGGCGGGGGGCGCCCTACACCCGCACCACGCCGCCGGCGGTCTGCACTTCGACGACCGCTTCTCCGACGAGCAGCTGGTGACCATGTCGGTGCGCGAGCTGAACCGGCAGCTGCGCGGGGTCAGCAAGGAGGAGGTGATCCGGCTGAAGCAGAAGAGGCGGACCCTGAAAAACCGTGGCTATGCCCAGTCCTGCCGCTTCAAGAGGGTGCAGCAGAGACACGTCCTGGAGTCCGAGAAGAACCAGCTGCTGCAGCAGGTCGACCACCTCAAGCAGGAGATCTCCAGGCTGGTGCGCGAGAGGGACGCGTACAAGGAGAAATACGAGAAGTTGGTGAGCAGCGGCTTCCGAGAAAACGGCTCCAGCAGCGACAACCCGTCCTCTCCCGAGTTTTTCATGTGAGTCTGACACGCGATCCCAGCTAGCCACCTTGATAAGTGCTCCGTGGGGGTCCGACTCGGGTGTGGGCTTGCTAGTTCCAGAGCCGTGCTCGCCGCCACCTCGCCCCCTCCCCTGCGGGGATTGCCCGATGCCCCTGCACACACACACATACACACACACACAAACACGCGCGCGCGCGCGCATACACACACAACACGCACACACAACACACACCCTGCTCCCAGTTGGCGGTGGTGGTGGCTGTTTTTAAATGGGGAGGGAGTGGATGTCTGGCTCATGGATTGCCAATCTGAAATTCTCCATAACTTGCTAGCTTGTTTTTATTTACGCCCCCCCCACACACACACACAATGTTCAAAGATCTCAGCAGAGTTCTTCATGCTCACTTTTGAAGCCCACATCATTCACAGTGTTTTTTTTTTTTTTTTTCTTCAGTTCATGAGCTGGTGTTCATTTTCTGTGTGTGTGTGTTTTATTTTGTTTGGATTTTTTTTTTAATTTTACTTTTTGGAGCTTGCTGTGTTGCCCTATTTCCCAACCTCCACCCTCATGCCCTCTTCACCCATCTCCTCAGAGATAAAAGAAAAAAAAAAAAGCTAAGTTTTTTTTCCTCCTCCTGAGTTCTTCATGTGAGATTGAGCTTGCAAAGGAAAAAAAATGTGAAATGTTATAGACTTGCAGCGCGCTGAGTACCATCGGGTTTTTTAGCATTGTTATGCTAAACTAGAGAAAAAAAATCCTCATGAACCTGCCACAATCAAGCCTGCATCAACCTTCTGGGTGTGACTTGTGAGTTTTGGCCTTATCATGCCAAATCTGAGAGTTTAGTCTGCCATTAAAAAACTCATTCTCATCTCATGCATTATTATGCTTGCTACTTTGTCTTAGCAACAATGAACTATAACTGTTTCAAAGACTTTATGGAAAAGAGACATTATATTAATAAAAAAGCCTGCATGCTGGACATGTATGGTATAATTATTTTTTTTCTTTTTTTTTCCTTTTGGCTTGGAAATGGACGTTCGACGACTTATGGCATGGCATTCATACTTTTGTTTTAATTGCCTCATGACTTTTTTGAGTTCAGAACAAAAAAGTGCCACCCTAGAGCCTTCTTCCCATGAAAGTTTGCATCTGCTCCAAAACTGCTTTGAGTTACTGAGAACTTCAGCCTCCCATTGTAAATGCACTGAAGGCATTCCTTGTCAAAGATGCCAGAATGGGTTAAAAATTTAACATGGCAAACATTAAAAGAACTCTTAATGTTTTCTTTTTAATAAGAATGACCCCCCACTTTGGGGACTAAAATTGTGCTGTTGCGGAAAGCAGTCTAAAATTTATTTTTTAAGAAAAAAAGAAATCTGCCCCGTTATTTTTGGTTTGTTTTATTTTTATTATTATTTTTTTTTTTGGCTTTTGGTCATTGTCAAATGTGGAATGCTATGGGTTTCTAGTATATAATTTAATTCTAGTTTTTATAATCTGTTAGCCCAGTTAAAATGTATGCTACAGATAAAGGAATGTTATAGATAAATTTGAAAGAGTTAGGTCTGTTTAGCTGTAGATTTTTTAAAAGATTGATGCACTAAATTGTTTACTGTTGTGATGTTAAGGGGGGTAGAGTTTGCAAGGGGACTGTTTAAAAAAAAGTAGCTTATACAGCATGTGCTTGCAACTTAAATATAAGTTGGGTATGTGTAGTCTTTGCTATACCACTGACTGTATTGAAAACCAAAGTATTAAAGGGGAAACACCCCTGTTTATATCTGTAGGGGTATTTTACATTCAAAATGTATGTTTTTTTTTTCAAATTTAAAGTATTTGGGACTGAATTGCACTAAGATATAACCTGCAAGCATATAATACAAAAAAAATTGCAAAACTGTTTAGAACGCTAATAAAATTTATGCAGTTATAAAAATGGCATTACTGCACAGTTTTAAGATGATGCAGATTTTTTTACAGTTGTATTGTGGTGCAGAACTGGATTTTCTGTAACTTAAAAAAAATCCACAGTTTTAAAGGCAATAATCAGTAAATGTTATTTTCAGGGACTGACATCCTGTCTTTAAAAAAAAAAAAAAATGAAAAGTAAATCTTACCACAATAAATATAAAAAAATCTTGTCAGTTACTTTTCTTTTACATATTTTGCTGTGCAAAATTGTTTTATATCTTGAGTTACTAACTAACCACGCGTGATGTTCCTATGTGCTTTTCTTTCATTTTCAATTCTGGTTATATCAAGAGAAAGAATAATCTACAATAATAAACTGCATTTTTTTTTTTTGATTCTGTGCTCAGTTTCTTAGTGTACAGTTTAACTGGGCCCAAAACCGCATTAGAAGTGTAAAATGCATCCTTTTCTCCACAGGAAGAATTAATGGAGGTGTAGGGAGGCAATAAGTCAGGGTGAAACATAGGCTATTTTGTGAGGTGGGAGGCCAGTCTGTTTGAATAATTAGCAATATTTAATATAAATGTAAATTATGACCTCTCAAAATGCATCCCTCCCTCCCCCCCTCCAACAAAGTCTTCAGTTTTCAAGTGAGTTGAGACATCATTGCCCTCTGGTGAAAACAAACAAACAAAAATCCCAACCAGAGAGTAGGGCCTTCTCAGCATTGTCCTCAGCTTCTGGTCCAGCAGCAAGCCCATCTAGAGAGAAATGGGCCAAGCAAAGAAGTCATGGCAGGAGGTGGCTTGGGCACATATGCATTTAATGGTAAAGATAAACAATTCTTGCCTTTTAGCTAAAATTGATTGTTTTTCCTTCTTCCCTTATACACCATGATTTTCCTGTTAGCAAGGCCTGACCCAACTTAACATCAACACTTTGGACAAATCAAATTGTTTGTTTGTTTTTAACTTTGAAGGTCATTTGTCTTAAATAGGAAAAAGAAAAACCCATCCCTTACTTACATAACCCCAAGTACATATCTGGGTTTAAAACTGTGTTACTAAATCAAATTTCACTGTGAGTATTTAGCAGAGGGGGCCTCTCCACTTAGACAAGCTGACGATGATTTCAGATCACCTTAACTCCAGAAATATCAGCAAAAAGTAATGCCTTGATAGAATCAAGGCTGTGCTCTGATCAGTATTTACCCCCAAACAGGCTGTGTATCGGAGGCTCGCTTCAAAGATGACTTGGAAAGTCTTGAGCTACCTTCACTAACGGCGTTGACCTATTTTAAAATGACATAAATTCATGCAACTAATGTTACAAATTCATGCAGTTTGCACTCCTCATCAACTTCCCCTAGAATGCTAAAAGAATGTTAGACAAAGCCAACACTGTTTTGAAAATATAGCCAAACACGATGACTTTCGTTTTATTTTGTTTTTGGTGTTTTTTGTTTTTGTTTTGTTTTGTTGTTTTTTTAAGATAATACTGCAACTCTGAACGAAGGCCTTATTTTGAAGAAAACAGGTTGTGCTTGGCGCGGATGAGTTCTGGGCAGTTGATCACCCTGTCTTCCTTCCCCTTTTCACAGAACGCGAAGACAGTGTATACCCACTGCATTTTGACCTTCCTTTATGTGCCAGTTTGGATAGAACTCCTGACTCCACACGTAATTTTGCTTAACAAAAGTCTTCATAGTAAACGTACTTCCATGCGCTCGAAGTTAGCTCTTCTCTGCTTCTGAGGTTTGGGGTTTTTTTTCTCTGATCCCAACAAGGAGATAGGCAGTTTCCCCCTCCAGGGGCAGAAACGGAGATATATCATTTATGCAAAAAGCTCAGCATCAGATGAAAAGCTTTCAGGCAAACACATTCTGAAAATAAGAGTGCCATTCAGGATGGACTCACTGCAGTCACCTCCTGAGGAACAGGACTTGGGAGAAAAATAGTTGTGCCACATTTAAGCATTTTGATAGGACTCGACAAGGCAGTTCACTATAATAAGTGGGTTTGGGCCCCAAACAGGAGAAAGCAGAGAGGCGCTGTAGAAAATGGGGTTTGGGTGACTGGCTTTAAGAGAAGGTTAACTCCTTAGTGAAAGGCAGTTCTAGATAGAACCATGACTAAAAACTTTGAAATGTAATATGAGAGGCAAACACAAATACGTATGTTTTGGGTGTTGTTTTTTGTTTTTTGTTTTTTGTTTTTTGACAAAGAAACCCTAAATTCTGCCTAAGTGCCCCTAGTAGAAATAAGTCTCTAAATTAAAAAAATAAATAAATTCTGTAAGGAAATCTAGCTTTTCCTTTCCACTGCATCTGAGTCTTTGTCTAAATAGTGTTAAAATTCCTTTCATTCCAATTACAGAACCGAGCCCACTCGCAAGTTGGAACCATCAGTGGGACACGCCACATTTTGGAAGCCCCAGCAATGTGTACTTACAGTGTATTCACAAAAAGACATTTCTGTGAGAATTGTACATTAAAAATTCATTATTATTGTTTGCAGCCTCAGAGCACACCCTGCCCCTGACTTCCGTTTAGTCTCCTTCTTGCAGAAAAATGATTGCGTTAGAGAGGAAGGGTAGTAGGGGTATAACCTCCGTGCTATGAACTCTGCCTCTGGTCCGAGGGTCTTTCTGTGCCAACCTAGAGGAAAGCACACGGGTGCTTCTGGCCTCACGGCGCTTGAAACTAAATAGGTGCCATTGTTGTCAACCTGCAAGATTAGTTTTTAAAATCCACTGAAATTTAAAGGAGATCTATATGTACATTTCTACGGAGAGAAGTTTCCCAGAAGGTAGCAGCTAGCGTTTTTGAAACATATGTAGACACGCACACTCCAAATAGTACTTTTTCACACTTCGTTGTTTCTCTGGCAGATAATTTTACTAAGAAGAAAAATACACTTGCCTCCCCTTCCCCAAGCAGATGCCATGGGCAGAAGCTTTAGCCGAGCCCCAGCACCCTGGCTTTCTGGTAGGCCCTGGATAGTATTATATTTATCAGTGATGCCAAACGTGTTCATTTATCAGACATAGTTGTAAATGAAAACAGCGTGTGGTCAAATACAAAGTTAGTTAAACCACACCCTCCATGTGCTTTTTTCTCTACTTCTCTGGCCCCAGGCCATTCACAAAATCACCTCCCTTGTGTTTCCCTATTTTTTGCACCTTTTCTTTTGTTAAAAAAAAAAAAAAAGTGTAACAATTTTTCACACTGTATCTGACACATTAATAGATCGACATCAAAACAGGCAGAGGTTCTTCCTTCTCGGTGAGGAAATGATGTCTAGATACCATGTTTATCCACCTCAATGCCATAACCACCTGGGCCCCCTTTCAACACGGGCTGCTCCAAATAACTCTATTTATTATGGAATGCAAGATTCTAACGCCCCTGATCTTTCCTCCCTTCTCCCTTTACCCCCATAGTTTTTATTTAGTAATATCAATTCTAGATGCTTCTGTTCTTGTAGAGGCCCTCCCCTACGCCAAACCACCAGCTTTCCTGCTCAACACGATGAACAGAGGGCCAGGCGGCAGCCCCCCTCGCAAACATGGGCCACGGCTGCCTCCGTAGCTGTGTCCCCAGCACGTCCCTGTCTAGATAACAAGTTGCCTCTGACAAAGGTTGCCAGAGTGGAGTACGTTGGGAGGCTTTTTGTTGATGTTGCTGTTGCTTTGTTTAGGACAACTTACTTCCGTATTCACACACTCTTGGCTTTAGACAATGTACTCCTCCGGTCTTCTAGGCCAATCAATATTTTTAAAAGTCGGCTTGCCACACAGGTGTCTCTATTTTTTGCCTGTCGGTAGTTAAAGCCTAACTGAGGCAGGTTGGAGGCTAAAATACATGAGTGACAACCTTCAGCCATCTGACTTCTGTGCCAGGAAAACACAGCACCAGGCTCCTGGCCTTACTTTTCACGTAAACACGCATGAGTGGAATGAGAGGCCAGATTCCTCTGCTCTAGATGGCTGATTTGCAAGGCTCCCCACTGCGATTTACTTTCATTTGATTTTTTAAAAATCACATTGCCCCTTCCTAAGAAGATCTGTCTTGGTTTTTTTAGGGGAAGATTTATCTACAGGGATAGGCTCTCATTTCCACCGCTTCTGATTATTCCTTGGGATGCTGAATGAATAATTGGGAGTCGGTGTCTTCCTTGTGGTTTTGAGGAAGATAAGAGAAACCTGAAGTTTGTTCTCACTCTTGGCTCATCCTAAATCTGAAAGATGCCCCAAGTCCAAGGCAGGGTGTAGAGGGGCCATCTGTATGGAAGGTGGTCCGGGGTCCAGCCCACCCCCCCAGTTAGGATTTGTTTGTTTGTTTTTGTACTTGTTTTAAAAACAGAGCCAGGAGTCTTAACCCACCTTCTGATAACACTGCTTTTCTCACTTTTGATATAAATCTTCAAACCCTAGACATCAAACAGCCCCAGAAAAGGGGAATTCTCTCTAAGCCTTGCTCCGCCCCAGCTCCTGAACAAACCCAGCTCTGTCTAGCCCTTTTTCTCCAGCGGGGGTAGGGGACAGGGTGAGAGAATTTCAGTCCCCCAGGCTGTCTCATGATTGTCCGGGCATAAAGAAGTACAGTCCTGCAACAATGCGGGAACATCTTTATCCTTTAGAGAGGGACAAAACAAAAAACAAAGCAAATCAAATTGCTCTGCACGAAGGCGTAGCAAAACCCCAGGCTCCTGTTCTCTGCACCCTCTGTGGGCGGTGAGAAATGAGGGGAGGAAGAGAGAAGGGTGGGGAGACCATGGAAGGCAAGAGTCCCAGGGATAATCCCAGTTGCCAGTCTGAATTTCACTTGCTCACTGGCTAAAGGCAGGCCCGGCGTATACATGGACCAGGTACAAACGAGGTTCGACTGTCCGTTCCATTCCCATCCGCTCCACATGTGTTTCCTTTTTGAAAACAATTTTAGAGCTTAAACCCAAACTCAGAAATCTGGGGAAATTGTTAATGTCTTAAATTTGGGGGCATTTAGAAATATATCCATCTGCAATTTTATAGCAGTGACGTTTTGGATCAGTCAGACCCGCTATGCCAATATTCATATGGTCCCACAATAGGTTTTAGGCATCAGGATAGTCTTTATTGTTTAAATTCGAAAGCCCTTTATGTGTGTTTGTGTGTGTGTGTGTGTTTGTGTGTGTGTGTGTGTCTTCCATAAGTTTGCCCGCTATAATAAGACTGAGATAGAAAGGATACATCGATAGCACACAGAAATCAGATCTTCATATGAATTTGCATCAGAGTTGGACAGTTTTAAGAAACTCACAAAGCACATTTTCCACAGAGAGGTTATGACCGGAATGCACAGTCCCTTACTCAAATCATAATCATCTGAGCACCTCTACCCTTGTTCAACAAAATTCATTCTCTTTTCCTTTCTTTTTGTGAAATAACATTTTTTCCCTATAATTAGGACTTTGGATTGCAAAATCACATTCCTCTCTTCTCCACAGATTCTTGGATCTTTAGTTACGATTAGAAAGGGGCATTAATTCAGGAAGGGAGGATGAGGGAGGGGTGTTTGTGGACATTTGGGAAGAGGAGGGGAGGAGAGGAAATAGTTCTGTGTTCACCCCCAACACCCCTCAGCCCCCGCCCAGCCCAGGCCTGGGTGTGAGCTACATGCAGGGGATTCAGATTCTGAATTTACTCTAAATATTCTGATCACCAACCTTGAGCATTTCCCAGCTAAGATTCCAAAACATGGTTTTTCCTTGTGGTTGGTTCTTTCAGTTAGGGAATAGGAGAGGCCATGAAATCTTACAGAACCAGGCAGGGAGGCTTGAAAACTGCTCTTCTGAGAGAACCCCCAAGGATGGTTGTGAAGGGGATCCTGAGCTGAAAACTCCCGTCAGCAGTGCAGATCTGCTTGTGCAACCAGGATCTGCCCCTGTTCTATGTGACCTCATCCACTTCTGGAAGCCCATAGAAGTGGGTTTCTGGCCTTCTTTGGGGCGTTCTCCAGAAGGAAAGCAGGCCTGAGGATCCCGGGACAGTAGGTGATTCCAAACTAGGCCAGCGGAGCAGAGAACAGGAAGAGGCCAGTGTGCAGGGCTGGGGGAGTGCTGCGAACAGTAGCCAACCTTGGCTTAGGATCCCAATCCAGGGATCAAAGCTAGGACTGTCCCAGGGCTCCACCTCCCACCAGCAAGGATCTGCTTGCCTGGTGACTGACAGGCAACTGGCAGACCCCGGAGGTCCCCAGGATTCCTAAATGCAATACCCATGTTCTGAGCTCCAGGGCTGTGGCCTCTTACCACCTGACCCTTGCCCCATTCCAGTGCCCTCTCTGTAATATTTGCCACCTCTTTCTCCCATGCCTAGTTGCCCAGGGCCATCCGAGGGTTAGGGGTCACTGCCCTGGGGCCAGAAAGCACTGCCTAAGCTGAGGCCTTGGACGCATTAAATCACTTCTGCCCCAGTTTAGGTGCAGGGAAGGGCAGGGCTGGAGCAAAGGGCTGGCCAGCAGGGCCCCGAGAGCGCGTGGTTCTGGAATGTTTAGCACTGGCTGCAGAGGGTGGTGACAAGGGTCTTGAAACCTGGACTTGAAGGAGATGAAGGCCTGCCCATCTCTCCGTTTCCTTGCCCCCCACCCCACACATGCTCCGTTCTGGCCCTGGCCCTGCATACACTTGCTCTTCCGGGGGGGAGGGGGGGCCTTCGCCCTGGGCAAGGCTGCCCCCGCGAGCTGCAGGGGATGAGTGGAGCCAGGTGCGCTCCCCACCCTGGGGGTCCCTGGCTGCTCGGGGCAGGTGCGGAAGGACAAAAGGCAGGAACCGCGGGGGCGGGTCCCAGACACTGCCTGAGGTCAGGGGGCAGTCAATCCCTGCTCTCCCCAAGCCCTTGGCTGCGCCCCCGGAAGCCGGCACGCTCCTGGACACCGGCCACGGGGCTCCCCTCTGAGATACCCAAGATATCTCCGGGCGCCCGGAGGGGGGGCGGCGCCAACTGCGACCCTCCCCAGTCCGAGCGCGCCCCAGTGCCCCGCGCCCACCCGCCGTCCACGCCCCAGCAGCGGCCTCGGATTTGTATTGGAATTTGGTTTAATTTTCCAAGAGGACTGCCCTGGCCCAAGCGGAGCGCCTTGGTCATCAAAACTGCCAGTTCTGCTGCGCTCCTGGGTGGGTGCCGAGAGGGAGGGAGCGGGGTTGAGTCCTAAAAGGCTCCACCCCTCACCCTGGGACCCTCACCCCTCCCGCGTGAGCCGCCCCAGGATCCTGAAGATCATCCGCTGCTCCAGATCATTTGATTTTTACTGTATTAATTTTCCGGCCTATTTTTCAGATCGTTTTTCCTGCTCTGGTTAGAGAAGGTGGGGTGGGGGGAAGAGAAAAGAAAGAAGGAAATCCAGATAGCATTTTAGGATCTTCATAGAAATCTCGATATGTTTGGGGTTTTCCGTGGTATAGTTTGATGCTCATTGTAAAGGAAAGCCAGTCAAACAAACTTTATTAGGATTTCGACAACAGCTCCAGCATGAGGGTCTTGCTTGCATTCTCAGATTTTTAACACAGTTCTAATCCAATTTGGGGCCCCAGGAACTGTTTTTAGGAGGACAGATTTTAAAACTACTAGTGGCAGAAAGGAGCCATTCCCTGTAGGGCCTTTTTCTTATTGGGACCCTCAGTGTTTTTAGAGCCTCAAGCACGGAGGCAAGTAACATTGCACTTTCTGAACTAGGTCTCTTTTTTCTTTTCTTCGGGATGGATTCATTAATGTGCAGATAAATATGTTGAAACTAAAACAATGATCTTAGCCTCTGAGACACTTTTACACTGTCAAATTACACTAAAACCCTTTTTGATAGAATGGGGGGAAATGTGTAATAATCATGCTAAGATTAAATCTGTTAAAAGATGGTATTTGAGTCTTTCCATTTGCAAGCAATGAATGCAACGTATTCTTTCATCTGCCATCTATCTATCCATCTATCTATCTATCTATGGTCTGCTATCTACCTACCTATTTATGGAGCCCTTTAAAGTAACCCATTGTAGAGGGAGAAGCTATTAAAAGATCAATCTGCAGTGTCCACGTTATGAAATAAAAATGATCACATGACAGAGTTAACCTGTCAACTCCATATTTCGGTAGGCATGAGCAAACCTAGTCTGAAATGTCCATCTTAGAATGATCTGCCCATAAAACCTTCGCCCACTTGGTGCGATGCGGGTCAGTGCAGAGATGCAAGCTGACCATCTCTCCGTAGCATGTTTTCAGGGTGCACTGTCCATGTTAACTCCCTAAACTGTATGGGTACCCAGATCTATTAAAATCTTCCTTGGAATATCACTGCATCTTCCTACTCTACTTTAAAAATACTATTTAATCATTAGGTAAATATCTTCAGCCTTTAGAGGCCCTGTGCTGGCAGATGTATAGCTTGGACTACACTATGGCGATCTAGCTCAAAAACCTCTGCTCCCCTTCCCATGTGAGACCCCCTTGCCCCCACCACTCTTCCCTGATGACTAGCCTGGGTGAAGCTGATGAGAACAGAGAAACCGCATTGCCTTTTGGACTCTATTCAGGTGTGCAAACAGAATCTCCCCCCCTCCCCCGCCCTTTTGAAAGTAAATGCCTTGATAACAGGATGGGTTGCCGGATGGCCAAAGAGTAGAGGTCATCTTGGGGAAAATGACACCAATGATCTAAAAAGGACATCTACTTTATGAGATTATAGGCGAGATGCCAAATATCACATTTAATGAGGCCTGATTCTTTTTCTCCAAAAATAACAGAGACTATCAATGAGACAGTCAGGAATGCAAAGGGGCATTTTGCAAGGCCTATGTTCAGTTATTCCTTTGTAATATTTTTCCAAAATTGAAAAATGCCTCACGAGTATATGATCTCATGTAAATACCCCTTGCAGAAGCTTAACATATGTTTGCACTGCCTCAAAGGAATTACAAAAATATTCTTTCCACAATCTCTTAAGCTTTTAAACTATTCACTTGCATTTCTAAAAGAATCTGTTGTTCCTAAAGATTTAAAAAGAAGAAGAAGAACCTTCTATGGGAAGGGTTTTTGTTTATTTATTAGTTTTTTAGAGATTAGCCATCTGAACTTCAAATGGAGAACAATTGATAATACTGGTAACACTTCCAGGTTTAAAATTTAAGTGTGTTTTCTTTCGTTTTTCTTTCTTTCTTTCTTTCCTTTCTTCTTTTTTCTTTTCTTTTTTTGCATAGAAATAATATATTTAGCAAAGATTAACGGATACTATTACATGAAGAAAAGTATTCTGTACTATAAGGTTTTCAAGGCATTTCTAACAAGAGGTGTGAATGAAGGCACATGATGTATTTGGGGCAGCCCTGACAGATACCAGAGTACAAATTTGTTTATCCAAGTGTTTTAATGCAGAGTTATATCGTCCAGAGAGAGGACATTCAAAATAAGTGGCAAAGTTATGCTCAATGAAAATTTAAGTCAATAAAGATTTTTACGTGCAGTTACAGCTGCCTACAGATTTCAGCATATGTGTGTGTGTATAGTAGATTTGTTCATACCAATTATAAGGTAATCCAAATAACAGTGTGGGGGATTAAAGAAAAATAAGTGAATATCCATCTCGGGGAAAAAAAATTAGATTGACTTGCTAGTTTATCGCAGTTATTGTACACAGATTTGCTGTAACCATGTTGAATTTTTAAAATTAGATTTTAAATGTATTTTGACAGTCTGAACTTGTATGGTGTGACTAACTATAGGGAGAAATGACAGGTCTGCTTTGTTATTAAACCGCTGTCTGGAAAATATTGGACTCCGTACAGTAAATGATAATTATTTTGCCACTTACATTAGTACAGCTAATAGCAATAAGGGTTTTTTGAACCATAGAAAGCTAACTACTTTGAATTACTGTGCTTTGTTATTCACTGTGAAGCAAAAAGACTTTTTTTTTTTTAGAGCAACCTCATTTTCATATCATGGTTCTAAGCATTCCCTGCTACTAATTTAAACGGAGAGGAAGTTAATAAATAAAAGGGTGGTATCTAAATGTTTCTATTTGTTAAGAGAACATTTGCAATTAAGGTCAGCGGTACCAGCAGAATAGACCAGAGCAACGGAGGAGGAGGGGGAAGATGGAAGAGAATGGGCCCCAGTAAAGACCCAGGGGCAGCTGGACCAGTTGGGTTCTCTGAGGGATGGGCAGTCTGTGACCACTTGAGAGATGCCCATCAGAGACCCTTCAGATGCTCCCTACTGTGACCCCGGAATGACTCGGTTCTCTGAACTGAGGACAACTTCAAAGCTGATCCAGGCTGCCAGGCCCATGAGTTTCTCTATCTCAGCCTCCTCGGGGTGGGAGCAGTCGTCAGAGGGGGTGACCTTGCGTTCCATGTCATTCTCTTCCATGTGAACCCCTCCTCTGGCAGGTCTGAGGCCAGGATGCCAAAGCAAGCGGAGCTAAATCCCTCTTCTTTGGGTCTAATTCTGCCTTTTTTCATAGATAGCTAGGCTGCCTTTAACATACTGTCCTTGAAACCTTCTTCATGGTTATTAATTACCCTTTGTTTATTTTAATATATTTACTAAATCAGGTACCCAAGGGAATCCTCTGCATCAGTGATGTGAAAAACGCTGTTGCCTGAAGTCAAAGAGGTACATCTTGATTTCTGATTTGCATGTGCTTGTTTCGATGAGTTTTCCATGAGGGGGATAGCAAGCAAGCAAGGAATGCTGATAAGCCCGTAGGCGTGAAAAGCTCCTGCTTTAGTACTTTGAGTACTTGGGTTTCACATGGAACATAGATGGTGATCCTGGGGGGACCAGCATGCATGTGTGTCTGTATTTATCTCATTACGTAGGTGTGGTGTACAGAGTACTTAATCTCGTCTGAGGAAAGCCCACATCTTTAGCCTTAACCAGCATGAACCTCTTGACACTCACAGAGCTGGTCCTTCTGCTTGAATGTCAGACCATTTGGGTGAGCCTGGTCAACTGGCATCCGTGGTCCCTGGCTGGCTGTACCGGGGCCTCGTAAACATTCCTAATTGTCAGCCTCTTGAAATTCACTCCATACTCACATTTGGAAAATCCGGTGTCATTTTAAAGCACAGTGTGTCCCCCATTTCTGTATCCAAATGTGACTTTGGAACCACTTCCCACCTCAACTGTAGGCAGCAGGAGAGCGCAGGAGACGGGTGGGGGGCAGATATCTGATTTTCATCTACTAAAAAAAAAAAAAAAGAAATTAAGATATTTAAATGAGTTTTCGATTCTAAGTATCCCAGGGTGAATTTAATAATGAAACCTCTTCGTTTAGAAAGCTAGTCCAACACTTGCACACCAATAATTATTTAGTGTCATTGTTTTATGTATTCTTGTTACCTCTTATTGGCTAACGGAACAAAGTTTGATTTCTTTGTCATTAAAAAAATTGCTTGCTGAGAGATCTGCATGAAATACGGTTTTTGATTTCTAGAGAACCTGAGGAGGGGGGCAAAAGTCACACTGTCAAACTGCTACTCTTTGCAAAGGAAACACTTTAAGGATCCATTGAATCCAAGAATGTTGGAAACCAGAACCCCATTTTCTCCCATTATTCAAAAATAGTATCTGATGACTTACTTTTACACACTGCTTGAATAACTGGACTGTGAATATTTAACTATGATTTCTTTCCTAGCTTTATACAAAATTAACATTTTCCTTAATAGGCTCGTACATAGATTTTAACTCGATGTTATACCTTTGGGATTAATTTGAGTGTCCACGTGTGTGCATGCAGTACAATACTTTATTCCTCTTGTTTTTATTCCTTTCTTTTGTCTCTATCTTTATAATTGGAATTTGAAAACCATCTATTAAATATGATGATCTAGGCCCACTGGCAGGTTTTGTCACATTGAAACCATCCATTTTGAGCAAAGAGTTAATGAACTTTTAAGGCGAGGTTCACACTGGTCCTGACCCTCCTGGTAATTTTTCATATAAGGTTACTGGTGGGAGAGAAATCAAATTTCATCTGTGAACTTGATTGACAGGTGAGAGCAAGGAAGAGAAAGGCATTTGGTCAGATGGGGAATCTGGGGGGAGGAGGACAATTCCTCTGAGTTACTCTGTGATATTAGATATTATAAGCGGACATATGAAAAGTTCAATACTTGATACTCTTGGGAGAGTTACTTAGTGTATATTCAGAAAGTCATTTTGGCTAAGGGATTTTAGTAGTGAAAGCCCAAAATGGAGAACTGCTAGCCTTCTTCTCTCTTGCTCATTTCCACTACGTATAGCTTCGTGGCTTATTTCTGGCAATTTTCTAGCTAGAGTGTGAAAATTAAACCACAAACCATTTGGGGAGCCGTATAATTACCTTTCATTTATTCTCAGAAACACAGTCTAGATTATATTATAGTTCTTGGGCATATTACAAAATATCCCTCCTAAGCGGTATCGTAAAAAAGATTAAATTCTCCTTTTCTGTAGCATCCCTTGATCCTGACTAACATTTTCCATCAGCGCATGTTACAGCTTAACATACACAAATCTACCCAGATGCATGATTTATCAAGGTTGTGCCTTCTAAGGAAGGTCTTCTCATATGAACGTCCGTGGAGACAACTGCACACTGCTATTTGGTGTAAAATTTTCCATGGTAGCATCCCTGGGTGGTGTGATGTTAGCATCTTTGCCATGGAAATAAGTGATGATGTTGCTTGACCCTAATACCAAGGGTGGCTTTGGAATCCACCTGAGGGGCCGTCCCTCAGCTTGGATTAACACAACTGCCCCTGCGTTGCACCAACATTGAAAGTTGGCTTTCAAGACACGTTCTCTCTTCTTGTGTGCTGAAACCCTATTTTGCAAGGTGGTGATGGATCTTAGCCTGCTCTTGTCTATGCTCTGCCCATTTCAGATGTTCCTGACATTGGCTAAGACCCATCCGGATGCAACCAAGCCTTAGAGAGCTGCCTTGGGGCAGGGCAGGTGGGATGCATACGTAGGGGAGAGGCCCGTGTGTAGCTTTCCTGTCACCTGTGGGAGAAGCTGATGGAACTTGTATAAATAGTACTTCCTGGGTTCTAAGTACCTGTCAGTTTTTGTTTTTTTTTCTCTCTCTCTCTAGTCTTACAATTAGCTGAGTGGACATATTTTATCCTGGCTGTACCCATGCCAATATGAATCCAAACAAATGTAAGGAAGGCTTCATTGTTTTATGAACCGGGATAAAAACAAAAAACAAAACAAAACAGCAGTAGAAGTATTCAGAAATCTTGTTTTTATTTTGTATAACTTGACCTCCATGTTGCCCATAATCATCCAGAGAAATAAAACTCGAGCATGGTTTCCCGATGCCCTGTGTCAATGTGGGTGCCTTAGCACGGCTATTTAACTCAAACATAAAATTAAATATGTCATAATCGTGTTTCCCTTGCAGAGCCCATCAAAATATTTTAACAGAAATGGTGAATCAGGTGCTGTCATGCAAAGGACATGTGAAAACACAGACTGTAAGTTCCGGATTCTTGGTGCCTCTGTTGAGAGAGCCCAAGTGAGAACAGTGGCTGGTCTTGACTGTCTTCATTTCAGGCCCCTCTGGGCTTCTAAATACTCAGTTTTTAAAGTACATCCTCCACCCCCCACGGCAGCAAGGAACAGAATGCTGTCCTGTATGCAGATCTGGAGCGGACCCATCCATCACAAGTTCCATGAGTATGTCTTAAGCGAATTACATCAACGTATTTGTTGGCACTGAGAAAAAAAAGGGGGGGGAATAATTTCACTTAAAGTGTTTATTATGCAGACTTACCTAATTGCTTGTTGTTGTTTGCTTATTTAGGTCATGCTCCCACACAACTTCCATCCGTACCCCCTTTCCATACAAGGTCTGCCTACTGTTCTTCTTTCGGTGGGCTCTGGTCAACTACTGAGCTGATTTAATCAATTAATTATAGCAGAGCAGGTGCAGGGTAACTAGCCTGATGATGCCATATGAAGTCATATTTTCAGTGAGCCCTAGGATACTATTGAAGGGGCAACTTAAAGAAATTACGCATTTAGGGGGGAAAAGGGAAGAAAAGAGTTTTGGTAAAAGTACGGCGCTCATTATTTAACACAAAGTGATGCTCCTGTAAAGAGCATCTGTGCTAAAAGCACACATTCAGTCACCTGCCAGAAGGTCAGACTTACTGCTGCCGTTCACAGACGCCAATGTCGAGACCCTCTTCACCTGCCCATTGCTGAGTCTTCTGTTTCCTCCAACCAAAAATTGCTGTAAAGTTGTTGTTCAGTGTCTGCATTTTGGGGTTTTCCTGGCACCTAATGAAATTATTGGCAATAAATGAGCTAAGCAGAAGGGTTGGTTTTGATTTTTTTTTTTTGTCTTTTTGCAACATTTGGAACATGCTGGGGCAGGGGTCAGCCAGTGGGGAAGATTCAGTGTGCTTGTTTCCAGCATCCACGGGAAATATTACAAAGCCTTTAGCACTGATAGAATTAACACTAAGTAGGGGGAGGGGAGGAGCAGTTACAGGTGTTGGGCAGGAAACTCAAACCAGCTGTGGGCATCACAGGTACTATCAAGGGAGAGGACTCAGACACAGGAGCAGTGACCTCAGATGTAAGGCCCTGGAAGATATTAACACCTAATTAACAATCCAGGGGCACACATCCTACAACATAAACCCTGCCTGCAGGAGGTGAGAATGACAAGAAAGAAAGAGAGGACACTAGTTGGGTTTTGTTTTCACCTTTTCCCTCAGCAAGCTTTGTCTAATGACCTGTTATTCACATGCAGCCAGGGAGGATTTCTTTGTTCATTCCTGTCCACTGAAAAGCCCAGTAAGTTCATTAGCCAGCAGGTAGCCAGCGGAGGTGAGAATGGAATTGATTTACCCTGAGGTCACACCTCCTTTACATTGGGTTTTACAAAGTTTCTTTTTTTCTCCCCTGGCTCCTTCTGCAGCAGAGTTGTGTCCTGGGTTTACAGTTATTTTAAAGGGCTTCGGAACGAGGGGTGACTCCCCCCTCTCTCAACAACAAAGTTAATCAAAATGTAGACCTTTGGTTGCCAATGGTAGTTAATTACAGGGCTTGAATCTGTACCGCGATGGTATGGCTCGGGCGGGTTCATATTTTAAAATGAAGTTCATTCCTCATGTACATGAAAAGAGGGGAAAGCTGGTCGGGGCGGGGGGGGGGTGGTGGTCTCTTCCTGGGCTGCAAATTTTGAATAAGGGAATAGAATTTCCTGTTTACGTTTTAAAAATTTCTCTTCCTTATTTTCCTGCCCTCTCTCTCACTTCATAACGGAGCCATTAGAACACTTTCGAGAAATCTTAAGGTGCACACGATACGTTTCAGTGTTTGGAATCATGCATAGCATTTTAGAAGGCCACGTGAGTCTGCTGAAAAGGATGTGTAGCATCTCCCTGCTCTCAGCAGTAGCCAAGAGAAGTCAGAAATCCCTTCACCCATATTGACCTTTTGGACACAAGCTAAGAACTGTTTTCTCGTACTTTGCTCCAGTGAGTAGCCCATACACACACTTCTGTTCTGATGCCCAAAGACTGTTTTATTTATTTGTTATTGGGCTTTCCCAGACTTTTTGTTTTGTTTTATTTTTTCTTCTCTTTTAATCCTTGGAAAGCCCAGAAGCGGTTTCTCCCCATTGCAAAGCGCACGGGCCCGCACAGGCTTGCCTGGCACGTGCGGGGGTCTGCGCCTGGGCTCTCCCTCACCGCGAAGCGGGGAGCGTTTGTGACGAGGACTGCATTTCCCGTCAGCCTCGGAGTAGCGTTGCTGCGCAGGGCTGATGGCTCCCAGCTGCCCTCCTCCCCAGCAGCCTTCCGGAGACCCCATCTGCCTTGCAGGCCCGTTGACCTCGCCTTCTTGCGCTTCGCACGTGCTCCTTGTTCTCCTGATTAGTGGAGCCAGCGAATCAGATCGTGCGCTCTTCCGCACGCACGTGTCTGCCCCAGCTTAGTGGTCACGGAGAAAGTTGTTAGCGAACGCGGGCTGTCTTCTAAACGCAGTCTCCGTGGGTAGTCGGGGAGCCTAATTATTCAGAATTTACCTCCGTTTGATCTGAACTTTGGTTACTTGGTAGCATCCTGACAAGAGGCAAAAAGGTCATTGGTCACGAAATAGCACATGGCAGGTGCTATAAACCCTCCCTACAGACTGGCGGTCAGATAGGACGCCTGGCTCCCAAACTGAGCTGGTGGGATCTGAGTTGGAGAGTCTGGGCCTCGACTCCAGAAGAAAAGCCCGGGGTATACCTTGTTTCCTGACGGAGAGCGGGAGGTTTCCCTTGTCCAGCCAGAGCTCGGAGTTTTCACAGCAGCATGGGGAAAGCCGTCCTGTCCCGGAGAGGAAGAACAAAGTAAGGAATGATTTATTTTAAATATTTTCCTCCTATTTTGTTTGAGCCGGCTGATATTAGTATTGAGAAGCTTTCTGTCCTGTTGCTGGAAGACTTTTATTATTATTTTTTTATGGCATTGGTGGGAATGGGGGCCCGGGGATGGGGGGTGGAGGGGGGAGTGCGGTTCCTGCAAGGTGTTTCTGTCTGTCTTGACTCATCATTTTACAGTGTCATTCAGATTCGCCATTCTCGGCACCATCATTTCCTTCCACAGTAAAAAAGGCACCTTCCCATGTTTGCCACGGTTAACACGGATCAGATTTTTACTTTAGGGAAAATGAGATCCGGGTGTGTGATTTCATTGTAAATTCGTCAGGAGTTACTTGCAGAGCTACTGAGGATGCTGTTGTTCTGAGAATGCAATTTTTACTGTTTCTTTAAAATTTAATTGGGATCAGGTCACTGTGTGGTTTCAACTCAAGGCTTTCTTTTTTCTTTTTCTTTTCTTTTTTTTTTTGCTATTGCAGGCTGCAGTAAAGTGATTTGTAATTTATATTTCAAACTTTGGTATCGTTAAACTAAACTGTAAAGACTGGCTTTGGGGTTTTGCTCATAAAATATTTTTTTTAAAGATTTTATTTGCGAGAGAGAGAATGAGAGACGGAGAGCATGAGAGGGAGGAGGGTCAGAGGGAGAAGCAGACTCCCTGCCGAGCAGGGAGCCCGATGCGGGACTCGATCCCCGGACTCCAGGATCATGACCTGAGCCGAAGGCAGTCGCTTAACCGACTGAGCCACCCAGGCGCCCCAATATTTGACAAAATATAGCAGTGAGGCTTACATAGTAGAGGCAATGGAAGTACATGTATATCTGTGTATATGAATATATACGTATGTATTTTTGTTCCTGGAGACTCTTAACCCTAGCCCTGAAAAGGCATTTTACAAAATTGTAACTTTCTGTAAACATCCAGGTATGAGCATACTCTGGTAAGAATGTAAGCACATTTTCTTTAATGAACTTCTAATTTGTTTTTTAAAACTCCAGTCATAATTCACATTAACTTATTCTTTCAGTTATTTTATTTTTGCACTGAAGAGTCCGCGTATCCATGCTAGAATTCTCTGTAAGCTATAGTGCTCCTTAGCTAGGAACACTTTTTTTTTTTTTTCCTTTCTTCCTAACAAGGAAGCTCATTTAGAAAGAAATGTTTATGTGAAGTGCTTGTCAGTTGGCATTTTTACTGGTTTGCTAACCCAAAGGTAAAATATAAAGCCATGTCTTTTCCTCGCTGGCTTGTTGTTACTAGAAGGGTCCCTCCCTTGTTAGCTTGATAAATAATTTTACTAGGGGGACTCTGCTGTATTTTTATGCTTGCTGTCTATTTTCTGCTTGCTGCAAATAAATTTCTGTACTCAGAGGGCACTAAAACTCCAAACACATGGTATTTTCCCATTTTGCTGCTGGTCGCCTGAAATATTTATTCCATCTCGTGTTTTTAATTAATTTTTTAAAGGAAAAAATAAGTTGTGGTTAATATCAGACAAAAATTTGTCATATATTTCTCAGCACCGTTGGGTTTGAGCGGGGAAGGATGGCTTTTTGAAAGGATTTGTGTCTCACATTTGTCCAGTTGAAGACAAGAGTTATTTATTGGGGGAGTCCTGAAGTTTTCTCGTTATAGATTTCCTTGTCTGTCTTTCCAACTTTAAATATTAAGCTGTTAATATGAGAAATGAATAGGGCTATAGAATTCTATCTAGAAACAAGGCACTCCACAATAAAATCTTTACCTTTGAAAAATGATTCATTGTGTGAAAGTAGAGATAAAATTGATCATAGGTATCAATATGGATATCGGCATCCACCTGAGTCCCAGACATTTAGACCTGGGATTCATTACGACTGAGGTGAGGTTGGTGTGGATCACTGGGGGAAAATGGGTGGTACATACCTAAAGATAAATACCCTATAGCATTCCAATAAAGTAAAATGAAATAATATATCCTATAATTGCAAACAATGAACATAGCACATACCAGGTGTACAATGAAATGTTTCCTGAAGGAATGACATGCACATTGGTAAAACAAGTGATCATTTTAAGTGAATGCCAGATTATTACATGCATTGAAATACGATTTCTTTCAAAGCAGATATGCTGCTTGTTATGTGTGACTTGTTATTTGCTCATTAGCAGGGTTTTATGTTGTGAAATTGGAAAACATTTTTAGAAAGGTACCAGAGACATAAATTTGAAGCCAGATTGCCAGCGCATGTCACCAATATCCCCAGTATTGGGGAGACTGAGTCAGAGGTTATCTGGAGTCAGTTTCTGCAGAGATCACCAAAACGAAGAGGAAAATGTAGAAGAAGGGCCCACATACGAGTTCTCAACTATGCACAAAGGTCCAAAGGTCAAGATTTTGAACACTTATTTTCTTGGGTTTTGAACCATAAGATTTAGTCAAAATATTTTCACTATAGATATATATGTTGCTTATTATAACATGTATGTATCTTATTAAACATGTATATGGGTTTTATTTTCATATCCTACTTATCAGAGATTTCAGAGATTAGCTAGACTTTAAGATGATGGCTTGTTTTTCCCTCTATCTCTGCAGTTTATAGAGATTATTGAGAATCACACTTTTCTTTTATTTAAGGGAGAGGTGAGACTCAGCATTTCCTCTGGTCACTGTAGGGGTATACCAGTTTGTCAGGAGTTAGAGAAAACTTCCATGGGGTTGCAGACCATGATGTTCCACCCAGCCTTCCTCTTTGGAGGTCATCCAAAGCCTCACCGGCTTTGATGACCACAGCTGCCATTGATTGTCTCCTGGGAGCCAGGACCTACGCCATCTTTGATCATTACAACAACTAGAGGGGCACATATTTTAATCCCCTTTATACAGATGAGGAAACTCGGGCACAAAGCTATTAAAATATAATTTGAGTCGACACTGCAGTCATGCGGATATTTATTTCTAGATAGATGCCATGCTACCCCTGCCCGGGTCAGCTTATTCCCTCCTTCCCAGTTAAAAAGCCTAGCGATTAACCTTAGCACATGTAACATGACCTCCGTAGCCTTTTGCTCTTTGGTCCTCTTTTTCTGAGTTGGGTTGAGTGAAACCTAGAAAAAAAAATTATTATAATCTGATTAGTATCTAGAAGACTGGGACTGGTCCTTCTCATGATCTTGACCCCGAGGACCCCCTCCAGCTCTAAAGTCAGACGATTCTGTGGTTTGATTTCAGTAGCTAACAGAGCAGCCTTTTCCTCCTCAAAGATAAAGATTGTCATTTCAAGAGCATTTAAAAAATAATATATGGTACATTTCCTTAATACCCTGTAATGTGTAAAGTGTCAGGTGTGCAATTGACACTGAGGAAATTGCAGGATAGTGAAGATAAATCAGCATTAAATCACTCCATTGAAAGTCTCGTTTAATAAAAAGTTGTCAGCAAAATCTGTAGTAACATGAGAAAGAATACACAGTTTCTGCATCTGTAAAATAGGATTGTAAGATAGCATTGTGCAAAGGATTAAGTACAATGATATATGTAGAGCACCTGGCGCAGAGGAAACTCCCCACCACACTCGGCCTTGCTCAGTATTATATGGAATAAAACTTTGACCTTGACACTTTGCAAACCGTGGTTTGTTTTAACATAACTTTGCTATTACGATATCACACTTATTCCCCTCTGCTAAGTGTGGTCAAATTGGAAAATGGAGAAAAACCTAGAACAGTAGTTTATGACTATTATCTGCTTTATCTGTTCTCCCCTGAAAAAAATGCCATCACCCCTTAAATTTTTTTTTTAAAAGATGTGCTTGGGGGAGTTCTGTGGTCAAATAATTCAGGGAATTTATGGATTAGGCAAAATCAAACATTTATTTCTGCTATCATCCATCTTAGAGCCTTATATGCTCATATTATTGTGACCCTCTATGGGGAAGGAACGGCACAGCTAAACACACTGTATCCTCCAAACTTACTTGAACATGGAACCTGTTCCCTAATGAACCATCTTGTGGAACTAACATCACAGGACAGTTTTGAAAAATGGTGATTGAAATACTAAATTTTATTTAGGACTCGAGGATCCCTTTACTCATCCCCCCCTATGAAAGTCGTGTTCTGAAAGATGCGTTTGTAATTCTGTGTATTTGTTTTATTAATCAGAGCCCTCTCTAACAGCTACAGGGCATCTGATCAGCCGGAGAAGAAGCATGATTCCATTGATGTCTGTGCAGTCGAAAGAAAACCTTATCACGGGGGTTTACCCCGTAGGTCTTTACAGTAACAGGAGTGACTCCTGGGTGCTCTCACTGCCTTCATGAGCTCCCTGTGGGGTTTCCGGGCCCGGGTTTGGGATCCTCTGCTCTGATTAAAAAACCCAAGATCACTGTCAAATCCAGACTTTGACTGGGTTTGTGATTGGATGAGCCTTCCAAGGAAATCAGAGGTCCTGTAAGGAATATGTTAATGTCCTAGAATCTTGGACAGGGACTCTTTGGACATAAAAACTCTGCCTTCAAGTTTCTGTTCTTATAAGGATAACGGTGTCCATTAAGGGCACGTATATACAAGCTAGGGACTGGAGGGCAGTTCGGGATGGAGGTTCATTCCTCCTGTGCCTTCTACCTCCCTTCTCTCTTTTTGTACACCTGCTTCATTCTTCCTACAGAAAGCAGGCAGGCCTTCTCTCCAGAGAACATGTGATTCCCCCAGTCACCTCTGGGTTCCACCCTAAACTTGGCTTTGAGTTTCTAGCCTGGGTGGGTCGGAGACTCTTACAACGCGGTTCTAGGAAAAGAGATCTGATTGGCTCACCTTGATCAGGTTGATTGATTGCTCATCCAATCAGCAGTGGCTGGGGGGGGGGCTCGTCTGCGCCTTCTGAGTAAGATTTCCCCGAGAATGGGTTGCGTGCAGCAGGGCTCCGAAGATGGGCACCTCGCAACACGGGGGAGGAAACTTTTACCCCAGACTTTTGTACACCCCTTTTGGGGATAGACGTGAGTAGAATTAGGCCATGAACAGATCTCTGAACCCATTGCCAAGGTTGTTAACCTTGGATGCACCTGTGGGAGCTTTTAAAACCATCGAGGCCCTGCCCCAGACCATTCACTCTGGAACCTCTAGGGGTTCAGGCATCAGTATTTAAGTAACAATTCCCAGTGATTCTCAGGCACAGCCAGGATTTAGAACTCCTAATAGAAGACTTCAGGGACGCAGAAAGTGAAGAAATAACTGGTGACTTTCCCATATTTTATCGTTCTGTCTCATAGACTCAGCGTTTTTCAGGCCTGGGTTAAACTTAAAAGGGATGAACAATCGCTTTGTGCTTTTCCTGCTTCATCTGTTCTTCCCAGTCCTTCGTTAATATCAAGTCTTTGTAACGAAGGGCGTAAGGAAGTCAGATAAGGCACCTAGGGAAAGCAAATTGCAGGTGGGGTCCAGAAGCCTCCTTCTTACACCTAACTTAGCCACTAAGCAGCCACACGATCCGGGCCTGCATATTGCCCTGATGACCCTGTGGAGTCTCATTCTTCTCTTTTGGGAAATGGGTCAAATAAGCCAAAATCAGAGACCATCTATGAGTCTACACAGTCAGCTTAGTGACCATGTCATCACAGATCAGCACATACAATGAGGGGTTGGTACTTCGGATTTTGAGCTAGCAGAATGGGTAGTTTTAAATGTGTGATGGTATTCAGAGGGAAGAAAAATTCTGCATATAAAAGAGAATAATGTATTTAGTTACTGAGTTACAAGGATAGATGTATTCCAAATGATTTGCACAAACTTTTACAAATGCCAAGGAGATGCTGTATTATTTGTTGTCGTTACCACCAGGCACTCACTTAGCTAGTGTAATTGGGCTTATAGTAGGAACAGGACCGGAGGAAATGGTGCTGGCTGGGTTTAACCAAGACGTTTGATCACGTGCGGTCAGAGCCACTGATCCTCCACTAAAGCGCAGCATTAAACCACACAAAAATGGCCCGCTCTGAAGGCACTCTTCACTCTACTTTGTGAGACAATTACCTTTTAAATTTCTCATCTCCTCTTGGATTCTAAACTCTGTGAGCATGGACTCCGAGCCTCATTTATTTTTGTGCCCAGCCCAGCCCTGCGTCGGTGAGCAGCACACAGCATCTGTGCCTCGGGTCCTTTCCGGAAAGTGGCAGAACACACTCAGATAAACAGGAGCACAAACGAGCAAGCAAACAAATGAGTAATAAGAGCCTCATAAAAGTTTCTTAAGCGACAAAGATGCTGTCTTCACAATCTGTCAAAAATTCTTAGAGGCTGTTCTCTTAATCCTCTCCCTGCTTTTCAAAAGACCCATATCCTGACATTTCCTTGACACTTTTGTGGGCTAAGTTTCTTTTCCTGGACAGCTTGTTAAATATAGTCTGCACCAGCCAGACCTATTTCTTAATGTCCTTTTTTGGAGAGCTATTGGAAAATAAACCCCTTTTCTCTGGCTGGTTTGGCATCCGAGTTATTAGGCTTTATTTTAGGATTTAACTCAATGAACACTTCCTGTGCACTATCTATATACTAGAGTATGGAGTCCGTGCTGGAGGATTCAGAAACCAATAGGACACAGTTCTTGCTCTCAAGATTCATTATTGATGCATCAGACAATTAAAATAAATAAATACCTGTCCTGCTTGATAAATGCTTTCCAGAAGACTTGGGGCTCGTGAGTGAGCAGGAAGAGGGTTGTCATTTTCTGAACACCCATGCAGAAGCAAAAGGAAACGATGATGTTTTTAACTTGAGATGGGGAAGGTCTTCCTTAGCCTGACCTAAAACCCACATGCTGTACAGCAAAGGGTTGATAAATTTGACTACATAAGCATTTAAACCCTACACATAGCAAAAACACCATTAACAAAATCAAAAGACAAGCAGTAAAGTGGGAAAAACTACAACCCACCAGATAGTCAAAGACCTAATTTCTTTGGTGTGAAGAGCTCTTATAAATCCACCAGAAAGAAGACCAACAACCTGACAGAAAACTGGGCAAATAAGAATGGACAGCTTTTAGAAGTAAACACAAATGACCAATAATCTTAGGAAACAGTGTCCATCCCCACTCCTAACCAAATCGTAGCAGCGAGAATATCGCATTTCGGCTGAAATGAGGGGTGATGGGCAGCCTCACCCACTCTTGTGAGCCTGTGAACTAGACAGCCTTTTAGCTGGCTTTTATAATATCTTGTAGCACAGAATATTCACAGGCAAAACGCCAGTTTCTACACATTTCCTGTTTGGGGATCTTAATTCACCACAGCAGTGTTGCTATTGCTGGAAAAAACCGTGTGTTTATGGGTGTGAGCTGGGGAGGAAGGATTGCCCCAGACAGGGACCAGTGGGTAAACTGGGGTCCGATGGAGAAGAAACTGGAAGGCCAAGCCAAAGAGGGCATGCAAACAGAAGTAGAAAACAAAGGGGAATGAATTGGGGTGGTGGGTGCCCTGGCCGTTTGCACGTTTCCCTTCCCGGAAGCCACTCAGTCCAGCCTTCATTTCCACCAGCCTGAACCCATCCAGGTATAGCCCCTCCCGCTTGGTCAATCTGCATGTGCTCCCCACTCCCTACCGGATAAAAGGCTCATTTGTGTTAATTGAATTAAGGCCGGTATTGTTCACTGAGCTGTAGCAGAGTCCCTCTGTGCTGGCCCTTTTCCGTATCATCTGCATTGTCACAGCCAAAGGTGTTGCGGGGGGGGGGAGGGAGGGGCATTTTTCAAAGAACTACATGGGGATTTGGTCACATGTCTGCCATTAACATCAATCGCCAGCGCAGGGCAGAAATGCCTGGCACGTTCCTACACACACCTCTTTGAAAAATCGTCCCCTCTGGTGTTGCTACCAGGCTCGCCTCCACTGATACAGGATTTGGGGGCTTTGAAGTCGGTTGTGGAAATTTCACTGCCTTCTTTGACTCCAGCAAATTGCTCCAAAATGCTACAAATGTAAAAAAGACTAAGGGAGCTTTAGCAGCAGCTTAGAGGTGGAATCCCCTTAAGCCATTGACAGAAAAACGCGTTTCTTCTTTCAGTTTTTAATTTGTGAGTTATATGTTAAAATAGAGCAGTGTAGTTCCAGGCTTCTCTCAGGAAGTCGGGTTTGGGGCGGTGAGGAAAGGGGTAGGTGGTAGCTCTAGTTCTTTGAACTGGTTGCATTTAGGGGCTTGCCTTGACTCGGGGTCAAAGCTGCCTGCGGAGAAATGGTGTAAGACAGATTGTGCCCAATGGGCTTGAAAAGCATTTGCAACATGGGGTCGGGCGTTACCAAGGTGAACCTGGATTTGACTGGGTGTTGGGGCACGTTGGATGCCAAGCCCAGAAATCCTGCAGACTCATGCTGCGTGAGTGCTGGAATGGGTAGGACGGGGAGATTCGAACCCACTGCTTCGTTCCGGGGCCAGGGTTACTGATGTGTTCACAATCTTGCCTTAGGAGTGCCCCGTTTTGCGGGGAGATCATTGGGCTTGGGTGCATTTTCTGAAAATCTCCCCGTAGTTATTTTATTCCCACAGTGCGTTCGCCCTGTAACAGGTGCGTCAGGGAAGGACCGCTCGAGGCTCTCCAGGCTTCTGTGCCCCCTCCGCAAATACAAGGATTTGGCAGGAATCACAGGTTTTCAAACGCGTTTTGTTTCAACAGGGGAACTGTTTGTAACATGAAGGTTTATGTGGGGTCACTGTATAAAAAGGAAGCCACAGAGGGTGGAGTTGGCCCTCCAAATTGTTGCCTTTTGTCCCCCACCCCCCGGATTCCAGGATCTCTGCAGCCTTCTTTGAATATCTTTTAGGAATCATTCTCAAGGGAGTGAGAGCTCAGACAGTCTTTGATGTAGCAAAGGCCCACTTCCCCTCACTACAAACACGGAGCGATCCCTCACCGTGCAGCAGGATGCACCTCCATCAGTGTCAGGCCTTTCCAGCTTTGTGACTTTGGGGAAGGCACTTCCCTTCTATAGACGGGATGACGGAACCAGCCTCGTGGAATTCTCAGTACAGGTGAAATCAATAAGCAGAGGCAGCTGACATGAGCAGTCACAACCGTGTCTTTTTTGGCTCGAAAATGTTGATCTTTTTTTCCTCAGGATTCAAGGGAATCCCATAGTTTCGTTGGCAAAATGGACGGTTCCCTTCTGTATATCTGCCTCTTCCCTGTTTCTCTGCCCGTCACTTGTCACGGAGAAATGCGGTCTTTCCCCGGAAACCCCACTAGACTGTGATCCAGGATCCGTACCTTTCACGCCTCGTGCTCAGCACTTAGCACAGGGCCCGTCACTGAACAGATTCCCGGGAGATGTTTGCTGGGTGGCCGACTGGCGGTGTGCTGGAGCGCGCTTCTGTGGGCAAGCAAGAGCCCGTTGGGTGCATCTCTTCCCAATTCCGTATTTAGGCCCTGGGAGCATGAAATCGGCCATGAATATTTGCAGCATGGAATGCAGATGCAGCTCAGAGCCCCTTTCCCTGCTCCCCTCCACCAGAGAGCTGGCTTTAAACATCTAGCAGCACACCACTCTTTGAGCTGCCCAGATTTAGAAAAAAAAAAAAAAAATGGGAATTGAGCAGAGCAGAAGCACCTGTATCAGAAGCATCATCTCCAGTGTGGCTACTTTGACGGTGAGCACAAGGGAATCTGTGAAGGGAAGAGTGTTGTAGGCTGGAGGCATCAGAGAAGGATCTTGGGGGACAGAGAGGGTGTGGGTGTCTAGGAAGAAGTGATAGGATGTCCCCCCAGGCTCTGAGGACAGGATGGGAAAGGATGCGAGCGGGTGAATAAGGGAATGTTTCTCGCCTTGCCCAGGACGATTATGGGAGGCGATGGCGGGACGGGGGGGATTCGATTAGGTGGACCTAGAAGGATGTTTAGGTATTGCTAAAGAGAAACTTGGATTTCACCGCCGCCGGCAGCAATCGCTGTACCTTGTAGATACATCCTTTTTAATGCAAAGCGCTCACCTGCCAAATACTGGCCTCCTTGAGCTGATGCACAGTCCACCTAAACAGCTTCCAGAAAGTTTAGAAATTTGGGTAAATCAATGGGAGAGGAATCCAAAAAAGGAACAACGTGAGGAGCCGGGCTGTGTGAGGCTGTGGTTTGAGGCTGAGAGCAGAGGGAACCGCTATACTGTCCTCGCTGTTCCTGTCCAAGATTCGGGCTGATGGGTCATGGGACCAACCTCAATGGTTTTTAATTTTAGCGCGTTGGATGTTGACCAGTGCCTCCCTGAGAACTTGGGTCAGCTCCCTCGAGGTCGGTGGTTCTCAATGTCAGCTACCCCTGAGAATCACCTGGCAAGCTTTCAAAATCCCAGTGCCTCAGCCCCAGCCCAGCTCAATGAAATCAGAATCCCAAGGTGGGATCAGGATTTTTCTTGGAAGGGCCCCAGGTGACTGTAGTGTGCAGCCAAGGCTGAGAGACACTGCTGTAAGGCATTGACTTTCGACTTGGGTGAGCGTCCGGCCCCCCGAAGGACACCTTGCAACTCTGATTGCTAGCCCCCATCCCTGGAATTTCAGATTTCAGCAATCTGGGCGTGGCCCAGAATTTCTATTTCTAACCTGTTCTCAGGTTCTGGAATGGGGCACATTTAAAAACTACTGCTTCCAGGTATCGGAGGCAGCATTTGGAAAACTATCCAGTGGAGGAGGCGAGTAGGCTGGGGTCGCCGGCCCAGCTCTGCAGTTCTCATCTGCATGACCTCACGCATGTGTTGGAAGCATGCGTCTGAACCCGGGATGATACTGCTCCCCACGGGACAGGCTGCAACATCTGGAAACCATTTGGGGTGTCATGACTCAGGGACTGGGTGCTCCTGGCCTCTAGTAGGAGGAGAGCAGGGATGCCCTCAGTGTGTAGGACAGACCATGCTGGGATGGAGAAACCCTGCTTTAAAGCTTCGGAGCTTTTTTTGACTTCATACATGAAGTGGGGATAGTTGTACTTGTTTTTCTAGATTGCTGCTAAGAATAAATGACATCGTACAGATAAAGCACTGTAAGCAGGAAGCGCTCAGTAAAGGGGAGTACAATCCACCCTTGAACTACAGGGGTCTGAACTGCGCAGGTCCACTACCTGCAGGATTATCTCAATAAATATATGGGCAGCACCGCCAATGTATTTTCTCTTCCTGATGATTTTAATAACATTTCCCTTTCTCCAGCTTACTTTATTGTAAAAATACAGGATGTAATACAAATATCATACAAAATACGTACGAACTGACCGTGTTATCAGTAAGACTCCTGATCAACCCAGTAGGCTCATAGTAGGTAAGCTTTTGGGGGGTGAGAAGCTATGTGTGGATTTTTGATGGCACCGGGGTGGGAACCCTTAATCCCTGTGTTGTTGACAGTCAAATTTTGTAGTTCTTACCCAGCTGGACCACTCAGTGATGTAAACTTGTTGGAGGGACTTGACCTCCATGGACCTGTCTTCTCATCTGTAAAATGGGCACAGGAATAGGACCAAACCCTGAAGGATAGTTGCAAAGATTAAAGAAGGTAATCTATGTGAAGTCCTCAGAAGCACTTGACAAACATCCATGATTATGGTTTCCCATGATATCTTTGCACAGACCTTGATTGTCTCCCTTGAAGAGTCTAAGATGCTGACTTACGGCTTCTCACTTAGCAGGCCTGTGATATAGGTGGAAGATTGGCTAATTTCTGTTTTTCGGGTTGCAAGGGCTCAGGAAGAGCAGCAGGGATAGGGCATCCTCTTAGCATTCCAGGCCAGACCCGAGACTCCAGAGCCGGATGCTGCTTCCAGAGCGCCCAGCTGCATGCGGCTGCTCAGGTTTGCTTACCTGTTCCCAGCTTCAGTACAGGTCTGTTTTGGTGAGAGTTTGGTGATGTGAAATTTTTAGAAGACAAAACATCCCCGAGACCCATATTCCATAGGTAGATAGACCTCAAGGCACCAAGTGACCGAGGGTGCATCCCCACCCAACCCTCCCCACTTTCCAGAAGGAGCAGGAATTTGAACCCAAGTCTCTTTGACTCCAGTGCCTGCACCAGCCTGTGGCTCATGATGTGAGTTATAACAGGAAGAATACCTCAGGGGTGCCCAGGGGCCATCCAGAGACACCCCAGTCCAACCAAACCTCCTGTATAGAGAGTTTCTGCTCCTATCTGAACCACAGCCTCAGAGGTAAACGTCCGTTCTCTAATCTGCACACAAAATGGATTTTAGCAAGTGGATTTTACTGAGGAACAGACTCCTACTTCCCCCACCCCCAGCACTCGAAAACATATTGTCTTCTTTACTGTAGTTCATTTTGCTTTCCGAGGTGATTAATGAATTAAAGATGCAGTGTATTTATTTTTTTGCCTGATTACCATTCTGTAATAAATCTAAGCTCTGGAGTCTGTCGATACAGGAAGGCCAAACTGCCTCTTCGGAAAATAAAGGTTTGTACATTAAGCTCAACTTCCAGCTCTCTGAAGCAGGAGAAAATTCACCTTTAGAGCCTTATAAAAATAAGAGGGAAGCTCAAAGAGACACTGGCTGGTCCCTAGAAGGTTCCATTTCTGTGCATGAAAAGGCAGTTTGCACACATCTCCCTAGACATGGGAAGTACCTCTTGACCCGTAGAGGGAATTTTTTTTATTGGGAATTCCGAATGTCAGGCTATTCATGGAGGTGATGGTTGGGAGGCGGGTGGCAGCCATGAAGACCTTGTCCCAGCACAGTGAGCTCTTACCATCTGTTTGAAAATGGTGCTCTCTGTGGGGCGCCTGGGTGGCTCAGTTGGTTAAGCGACTGCCTTCGGCTCGGGTCATGATCCTGGAGTCCCTGGATCGAGTCCCGCATCAGGCTCCCTGCTCGGCAGGGAGTCTGCTTCTCCCTCTGACCCTCCTCCCTCTCATGCTCTCTGTCTCTCATTCTATCTGTCTCAAATAAATAAATAAATAAAATCTTTAAAAAAAAAAAAATGGTGCTCTCCGCAAGCTACACTCATCTCTGGCTGAATGGCTATGAGAACACTTGAGCGTGATCTTGTTGGTTCCCAGGGAGAGCTCCCGGAAGGCAAGGGACCGGCTTGCCCAGGAGACCAGGGTAGCATGGCGGCCAGGACCACTGCTCCCGGACTCAGCGTGTCCAGCTCTGCCCCACTAGTGGGGTGACCCCAGGGCTGTGGGACATGGGCTTGCCCCCAGAACAGGTGTAGGGGGTGGGGCAGCGCTTTGCCTTCTGAAGGTCTTACCTCATAGAACCCTCATCCAATTTGACCTGTACAAGGACAGGAAGCACATAAAAAAGAGACAAATAGGGGTTTCTGGGTGGCTCAGTGGGTTAAGCGTCTGCCTTCAGCTCAGGTCATGATCCCAGGGTCCTGGGATAGAGCCCCGCATTGCGGTCTCTGCTCAGCGGGGGGTCTGCTTCTCCCTCTCCTTCAGCCTGCCACTCCCCCTGCTTGTTCTCTCTCTCTCTCTCTCTCTCTCTCTGTCAAATAAAAAAATAAATAAATCTTAAAAAAAAAAAAAAAAAAAAACCAAAACTAGGTTGGTAGTATCACTGGCAACTTCCTTTCCTTTTTTATATTTTAAAAAGAAAAAGCAAAAAGCAAAACAAATAAAAAAATTTACTTAGCCTGTGGCTTAAATAGGTCCATTTCTCACTGCCACTGATTAGTCAGAATATGTAAAATATAAAATATATGTGTTTATTTTACATATATATAATTCATACGAACTTAGTAATAAAATATCAGATTGAATGAGTCCATTTCAAGGACTCTATAAAACCTCCTAAAAATATATTCAAGAGTCTGTCCAAGTGCATTTTCCTGGAAAGAGGGTCCCTACATTCATCAGAGCCTCACAGGATCCAATAGCCAAAGACAGTTTGGGAATCAAACCACAGGTTCCAAAGACCTTCTCTGTCCACGTGAGGTTGCCAGCCCGGCGCTGGTGAGGATGAGGCAGGCACTGGAGGTTTCTCGGTGCCCTTCAGACCTCCACAGGACTAAAGGGATGCAGGCAAGCTAGACTAGCTCAGGGCTGCCACTAGCTAGCGGAGCATTGCAAGCCACTCTCTGACCTCAGTTTCCCCCTCTGGAAGATGGGGACTTTCAGAAAGTTAGGTGGCCAGGACGCAGTGTGAGCTGGGTGCCAGGCCGAGATCAGCCCTGTGCACACGGTTGGTTGGCAAGAGGCTTGCATAGTCTCTCTCCCCGCCCTGGGAAGAGCCAGCAGCCCCGTCCTCAGCTGAGCTTCCCTTTGTGGAGTGGACAGCAGGGAGAGTTAGACACTGGGCAGTGGAGTGCCCGACCCCCGACCTGTACCCCCTTTCCTGACTGGCCCATGCCCCTGCGAGCCTCCCCAGTTCCTTTAGGATGCTGACGAGTTGAAGTCCCTCTCTGCAGGGGAGTTACGAGACTCAGATGAGCCAGTGCTCCCCAACCCTGGCTCGGGGTCCCACGGTGACACCACTGAGCTTGTGCACCTATGGGCAAATTCCTCCCTTTTCCTCCTCCCCCAAATTCCTTCTTTCTCCCCTCTGCAAGCAGGAAATGGACGCTGTAGGTAACAGATACAAGAAAGAAGTGTCTCAGCAAGGCAGGCATGCTTCTTAGGGCCAAGAAATACTCTTTCCACCTTCTTCCCAACAAATCAAAAAATTGCCAAGATGGGGAGAGAGAGGCTGCCCCTGAGGACTTGGCATGTAATTGTGCAGTGAAAGTCGCTAGGTGGGAAGACCCCCGAGGCTTGAGGGGGTGGCAGGGGCAGTGAGGGAGGGAATCTCTTGAAAGCAGGGTTTGCACCACTCGAGATGCATCCCACCTGGAAGGTTCTCCCTTTTTGCCTTTGTTCCACGTAGAATTGTGAACTAGGTTAAGAAGCTTCCAACCTAAACTAGTAGTTTGGGCCTGCCTTTCCCAGTCCCAAAATGACACCGGTGACTCTACTGGGAGGAGTCTGGGTGACATTTATGAAAGTGAGAACCTTTATAAGGAACAAGAGGTTTCCTTCTTCCAGACCAGAATTCCAGATAGGACACCCCCTGCATGAGAGTCAGGTATGACACCGCCCTGAGTTCACCCAAGCAGTCAGACTCATTTTATGTGTGTGTGTGTTCATTTTTGCTAGCTATGTATTTATTAAAACATCTAGAACATTGCTGTCCAGTAGCAATATAAACATGAGCCACATTTAAAATTTTCAATTTTCTAGCAGACACATTTAAAAAAGTAAAAAGAAACAGGTGAAATCCATTTTAATATTTAAAATCAATACATCAAAATATTACAACCACGTATGATCAGTATAAAAGTATATTTGTGAGATATTTTCCAATCATTTCCTTTTTGTGGCAGGTCCCTGAAATTGGCTGTGTGTCTCACATCGGATGCTAAATGGTCAATGGCTAATGTGAACCAGTCAGGCTAAAAAAAAAAAAAAAAAAAAGGTGTGCATCCCAGAAAAAAAAATTTTTACACTGCTTCTGTTTCCAGATTTAAAGGCAAAACAGTTAGAATCAAATACAATTAAAAACTGTGTTCCTCGGCCGCACTTCAAGTGCTCGGTAGCCATGTGAAGCCAGGGGCTATATCCTTGGACTGTATAGTGAGCTCCAGAGTTGAGGCGTTATCCAAAGTATCTGAAAATCCCGAAGTACCAGGTTGAGTTTTAGCATTGTCTGGTGTCAGGCACCTCTTTGCCTTATGGACACTGCCTTCAGCCTGTATGTTGGATCCACCAGCGGGTAGGTGTCTGCCTGTGTAGTAGAAACACCTCGCTCGGTACCTACACGTAATACGGACTTGATGTTTGCTGAATGCAAGGATGAACAGAAGGGACGAATTAAGGACTTCCTGCCATGTAGATCAATATGAATTTAAAATAGGAACCTGAAGGAGTTTTTGGTTTTTGTGTGGGTGTTAAGAGGGGATTACAGAAGGCAGGAGGGGCTGCATTGCCTGGACCAGGGGAGGGCCTGGATCCAGAGGGGCAGGTATGGAGGTCTCATAGCCAGAGCCACAACCTGGGTGGAATTATGTTTCTTTCTCCTCTTCTACTTGTTCTGCTAAGGGGTTGAGTCCTGGGTTAGTGTTCTAGATGGCTACTTCCTGGTGAGTGTGGGGCCTCCTCCAAAACAGGGAGGCCTTAGAATAAGGGTTGAAGAGAGCATGAAACTCTCCCAGGCCTGAATATATATAATGTATGCCCAGGCTTAGAATACTCTATAGTGGTAGTTGG
Organism: Neomonachus schauinslandi; assembly: GCF_002201575.2. NCBI lineage: Eukaryota > Metazoa > Chordata > Mammalia > Carnivora > Phocidae > Neomonachus > Neomonachus schauinslandi. The sequence goes on along the minus strand of NC_058418.1, from coordinate 51,113,339 downwards.
CATCCAAGGCGTAGCTAACAGAAGAATGTTCCATGTTTTAGTTAGACAGTAGACCCTTAAGCTTATAAAATGGATTTTTTTCTCAAGGGCTAAGAAGTGTGCCTCCGACTTCTAGGTCCTGGAACATGGTGAGAAAGTCCTCTCACTCATTCCTTCCTCTTTCCATTAATTTAGTCATCCACCCAACATCACTTATTAAGAAACTATTGCTCGAGGCAGTGGGATGCTGGAAATATAGATGGGAGCACAACGAACCTAGTCCCTGCCCATCAGCAGCTTCACAGTCAGTTGGCAAAGCTGGACTTGAAATAAAGATCCATTACAATTGTGCTAAGTGCCATAAAGGCTGAGACCAGAGTCCTGTGGCCAAATCCGGTCTGGGTGTTAGGGGATGGGATATTTACATTGAGTATTTAAGGACGAGAAGGATCATGTCTTGAGAAGTTAGGGAAAGGTGGTTGGAAAGGGGGAGTGTGTTCTGCAAGTAGAACAAGGAATGTGTTGGAAGGCTGGGCAGGAAGGAGCTGAAAGCTGGCTGCTGGATGCAAAGGGCTCATGTCAAGGCCAGAGACACTGTGGTGTCCATTCTGGGCTCCTTTGTACCTAGCTTGGCACCCAGCACCCCACAGGTGCTCAACAAATATTTTCTGAATTAGTGAAGGCAAAGAGTTATCCTGGGGATTCCTAACTTTTGGGGGGAACTCTTGTCAAGCACCCAGACACACCTCTTTTGTCATCTCATTGAATTCCATTCTGAATTGTGAGGATAATTATTCTAACTTCCCTTGGCTTTAGAGAACATGTTCTGTTCCTCTTCTTAAGACCTCTCTCATAATCCCACATTTTTGGAGAAAAACAAGTATAATTCAGATTATTTTTCTCATTCTTAGCTACATAGCATATATATTTTTTTGTTTTTAATTTTCAGCACTACATTGGTTCTACTTCATTTGAAATGCCTATATGGGCGATCACATAGGTTTCCTTCCTCTGCCCTTTCAAATCTTTCTGATTTCTCCAATTTAACCAGCTGGGTCTCCAAAGTATTATGTGCCTTATGGAATTTCTTCAAAGAATAGTGTTAGTGACAAAGAAATAAGGAGAAACATAAAGTAAAAAAAACGAACAGAACCCAAACAACAATATAGCACGAGAAATTTCAAGAACCCATGTTCTGCTTTGCCACATCTGCCCATCAATATCCAAACCATTTACTGGTGTAAGGAGAGGAAGGGGCGGGGGGGAGGGGGGAAGGGAGTGAAATATAGCACCATCAGCATCTTTCATTTCTGTTGGCTCCTCCAATTTAAAAATGGAATCATGTTTAACATCTTAATTAGGGACAGTAATGTACAACAGTTTTTTTATGAACATCTAGTAATTTACTCTTGAAGTAAATTATAGTCAATTTATCTACAGTGACAAGTCAATAAAACAGTGCAAGGCTCAAACTTTTCAATCACCTAATATTTGTTTCCTCTTTTTACTACTGAATGGTGGTCAGGGCAACAGGTAAGGAGAGTGAACAGCTCAGGGTCGGTGCTGTGGCTTTTGAAATCTGCTACTTGTAGGCCTCCTCCTATGCTTTTTATAAAGATTTTATGTATACATTTGCGAGAGAGAGAGAGAGCGTGAGTGGGGAGGGGCAGAGGGAGACAGAGAAAGAAACTGAAGTAGACTCTGCTCTGAGCACAGAGCTTGAAGCAGGGCTCCATCCTACAACCCTGAGATTATGACCTGAGCAGAAATTGAGAGTCAGAAGCTCAACGATCTGAGCCCCCCAGGTGACCCTGCAGCCTTCCTCTTTGAAAGTCCAGGTCCTATGTTTACCAGCTCTGGTGATTTTGGCATTTGCAGAAAGATGCACATTGTTGAAGAGAAAGATGACCGGGCGGCCTTCTGGTTCTTGCTGTGTGGTTGGTCAGGGTGATTCAAGTGGGAAACCCAACTACCGTCAGCTTTTAACCGAGGTTCATTCTAAAGAGAGTGTTAAGAGCGTGCACAAACCATCGATAGCTGAAATCAAGGGACCTCCCCAGGCTTTCTTCTTGGTGGTGCAAGCTTGGTTAATAGCTAAGCCCACTCAAACCATGGCCGATGTCCTCAGGCGCAACACTTGTGTTTGATGAGCTGTACTGTGGTTTCAGAAATGGCGATCAGATCAAAGTAAACACACACACAGAGACCAGGCGAGATTGCCGAGACACACCCTGCCTAGAGGTTTCTGTGGTGTTTTCTGTTGGTTCAGAAGAGAAGTACATGTGTCCAGCCAAGAATAAAAAATTCTGTGAATAATGTACCTGACTTCAGAGAAGGGAAGCATGAAAGTTACCCTGTGATCATGTCTTACAGTTTAATAGCTTCCTAAGGGTAGGGAACCCCCATTAGGAACATGAGAACCAGGCTAAAAATCTTAGAACAAAGGGGAAGATTTTTGTCTTGTTTTCCCCAGGAAAACCACTGGACTCATGAATGGAACCCCAGCTAGATGGCAAGATTTAGGACAGGGAATATCCGTTTGGCTCAGTGCTGTATCCTCAGGGCTGAGGACAGTATTCCAAATTTATTGAAATTCCCCCATTCTCGGCTTCTTTAGCGGCCTCAGTTACCACTGTGCTTTGCTGTCTTTGAACAATGGAGCTGATCCCAAGAAGTTTGATCCAGCGATCCCTTTTCTCCTAAGTGAGAAGACAAATGATAATATAAAATCACTTCCAATAATACCTTTTCTTTTAGCCCAAAGGAGCAAAGAGCTAAACTATAGTCATTTGAAATGACTAATCCAATTAATGTGATTTGATAGAGAGGAGGATACTCGACTTTAAACCCCGGCATTTCCTTGAGATGGGGGTGCTTGAACCAACTAGTCTGCCTTCCTTCCTTCCTCCTCCTTTCTCTTTTTAGTGTATAGTTTCCACTGTACTCACTTTTTCTTTTCTTTTTTTTTTTTAAAGATTTTATTTATTTCAGACAGAGCAAGCACAAGCTGGGGAGAGGGGCAGAGAGAGAAGCAGGCTCTCAGCTGAGCAGGGAGCCCGATGTGGGGCTCCATCCTGGGATCATGACCCAAGCCAAAGGCAGACACTTAACCAACCGAGCCACCCAGGCACCCCCATTGTACTCACCCTTTCAGGATTGTCTAGCTCAAGCATAATGGACACGTTTCCCTTTCACACTTGGATTTCCACTTTTTCTGACAACCATTGTGCTAATAAAATGGCCCCCACAGACCAAAGCAAGCCATGACCTGGTCGATCCCCTGGAGGTATGTTGGCTTCGATGGTCTCCGCAGGCTTGCTGCATGCAGTGGTTAGTTTCCAGGGCCAGGCTTCACTGAGGGGGTAAGAGAAGGCAACATGCTTCCCCTGAACAGCCCCCATCGTAACATGGACCGTTCACTGTCCTTCCTTGATGCACCCATCAGCCTTGGCTTAAAGGTCACTTCCAGGAGGAAGCTTTCTCTTACGGCCAGATTAGGCTCAGAGTCTCAGATGTATGGCCCCACACCATCTGCATATCTCCTTCATATCCCAGCAGCACAGCTCCCTGGGATAAATCTGTGTGTCTCCTCCCGTGTCCTTGCCCCTCACAGAGTACTCGGCATACACCAGGCACTTGATATGTATTAGTTGAATTCATGAGAAACTACATGTGACCCCTGTCTTTGTCATACTAAGTGTCATTACTGGAGGATGGCCATGTTCAGGTGTAATAGGCCATGCATGTAATGATTCGGAGCTGCCCTCTGTTATGATCCCTCATATTGCACATGAGGAAACTTGAGTCAAAGAGAATCTGACATGCCCAAGGCCATATAACTAGTAACCAGCGTGGCCAGGTACAAATTGAAGGCTGCAACCGGCACGTGGGACCAAAACGGTCTCAATCCAATTGTGCCCTGCACGGGGGGCTGACTCTACCGGTGGATGCTTCTTCTTGCTCACAGGCAGGGATGTTTTCACTGCCCCTCTGTGCCTGGGCGCCTGGAAAACGCTGTGGCAAGATTGTTGGCAAAGAAATTCCAGTTTTCTCCTCTTCCACCCTCAAACTGCTGATATTGGCCATTGTCTAATTTTCTCCTCCAAAAATGGAAACTTTGGGAAATTACCTTGGCAGAAAAGTCTTTCCTAGCTCTTCCGCAGAAGCCCATGCATTGATATAGCTGGCACTTGAGATGGAATTGAATTAAAAGGAAAAACAAAACACAAACTCACCAGCTGAAATCTGTCAAGTGGGGCACTGGCCTAAAAGAATTTGTATGTATAGAAAGATGGCAGAGAACCCACAATGGAAAATCACCACCAGAGCCGACACTTATGGAGCATTTCTTTGTGTTAAGGACTACTCTAAGCTCTTCATTTCATATATATTAAGTCCTTACAACAACCCTATAAAGTGGTTGTGATTAATTATCTCCATATTTAAAACGGGTAAATTGAGGCATAGTGAGATTTATCTGACTTGGCCTCGCTCATACAGATTATCTGTGAAGGTGCCCATTGTGCTTGGGATGAAGAAGAGCAGAGATTTTCAAAGTCTACTCAAGTAACTACTGTCTGTTCTCAGTCTTCACATTGGTGGCTTAAAATCATGGTGAGAGTGTTCACCGAGGTTCATTCTAAAGAGAGTGTTAAGAGCGTGCACAAACCATCGATAGCTGATATCACCACTGAAATCAGCAAACACTAGAAATCTGCCCTTCCCCAACCTCTGAGAGCTGGTTGTTTAAACATTGATCAGCACATTGACCTGCTTGGAGGTAAGAAGGGGCCAGGTATTGAAGGACAGTGAATGTATTTCAGAGACCTCAGACTATAATTTATAGAGTATTGGTTTTTGTCTTGGCTCAGGTTTCTAAAAAAGCAGAGCCTGAAGCAGGCATTAAGTACTGATCTTTCATTGGGAAGTACAGTCCTGGGGCAGCATGGGTAAGGCTCCAGGGAAGTAAAAGAGTAGGGGGGGAAGGAAACAAACAGAAGGTGATGGAGTGGTGAAGAAGAAAGGCCCCAAGGAACCAAGGGAGCATGCAAGATGTGTCCAGTACAGTTTTCAAGCTGTAGGGTACAAGAGTCTCAGTTGTGGGAGCTTGTCCTAAGGACAGTTTTCTGGGACCCATCCTGAGTTCTGAGTCTTCAGAACCGGGGTTGGGCTCAGGAGTTGGCCTTTCTGGGGAGCATCCCAGGAGAATTTGAGGCAAGGGTTAATGGGCCCACCCAGAGGAACGCTGGGGTTCATGAAGGGGACTCCACTCTTTTGTAAGCATCCTCATCCACCCTTCTTGTCTTCCCTTCTGACATCCTTTCTGAAATGCCATTCAGACCTCTGTAACTCTGATCCAGTTCTGACTCTGATCAGCTTTTCCTGCCAGCCCTCAGGTTCCCGTGAGGTGGTCTTTCCCTCTGTCGGGGCACCCATGGTGCGGCACACATTCTGCCAACGTCCTCATGGGAGTGTCTGAGAAGACGGGCTCCAGAGACCAGCAGGTGCCGGTGCGGGATACTTTACTTGGTCACTTTACCTCTTTCAGGTCCTCCATCTTTCCATCTGCAAATTGGAGACCCGGGTCCCCACCTGATGGGGTTTGTTGAGAGGGTCACATTGGAGGATCCTTCTGCTGCAACTCACATGGTCCCCGCATGTGGTAACTGAGCGGCACATTACTGTCACATGGGTATCAAGCCGTGGGGAGAGTGCACAACTGATCTTTCCCCCAGAGAGATGGCCATAGAACCGCAATGCCTTCCAGGGCACCATGCTAGACACTCCTTCCAGAGGGCAGACAGAAGAGCTCGGGGACTTGGGGCCGTCCCCAGGGCTTCCTTTGAGGCGCCAGAGTCCCTGGGAGCTGGGCCCACTCCGTGGCGCCGGCCCAGGGCTCAGGGTCAAAGGCAGGTGGTGCGGCAGAGACACCATGCTGAGGAGTCTCTCTGACAAAGGTGGTTTCTGAGCACGGGCTGACTCCAAACTGTCTGCCTGGGCCTCCCCCGGGAGAAGCTTCTGGAACTGGGCTGGCTTGAGGCTCCAGCAGCGTCAGGATGGGCTCACACCAGCGTCTGCCCTTGCCGGCATCCCCTCTGGGCCAGGGCCGTGGAGGGACTGGGGTCTGTGGGAGGCCGTTCAGCCGCTGCCCAGCTCAGTAGGCTTCTCTTGCATTGTGGAGCGTTGCAGAGGGCCAAGGCAGCCCCTAGACATGGACGGGCTGCAGGAATGGGTTCTTCCCTCCAAAGAGACCCATATCTGTTGCCAAAGCAGAGATTGAGTGGACGGCTGGCAGTTTCTGAGCACCTACTATGTGCCGGGCATTGGGTTTCCTCACTTCCCTTAATCCTCCCCAATTAAGCCAGGTTGGGGATGACCTGGAAGGTGAAAGACCATCGCCCTCCACACACCGAATCTATGGATGAAATGCCATTTCCATGACGGCAGCTTATAGAGGTGCCATTGCCGCCAAACCTAACTGGTGTGGCAGAATGGAATCTGGTAGATTTGGGCTGTCGGGGGGGGGGGCAGGGGGGCCCCAGTCCTGCCCCCTCATCTCCCCAGCCAGTGTCCCCCCCCCCTCCCAGTACCACCTGTACGCTAGCCATGAACATCGCCACCAGGGAAAGGTGCCCTCATGGAAGTCACAGTCCGGGGGCAACAGCTCCAGGACCAGCTGCCTGGCACGGCAGGTGGTGGTTAACCAAGCCAAACGATAAGGGCTTGAGATCCTGTCCTGAGCAGGAAATAGGAAAGAGAGGAAGAAGGGGTCAAAATACTAGAGCATTGAGAAAGTATGACAAAAAAGGTAAGACCTGAAATCGTCTCCAGGGAGGATGGGGAATTCTCCAGGCAGCCAGAGGAGAAGGGGTTTCAGATGAGGAGACAGCAGGTTCAGAGGCTCGGAAGTATGAGGGACCTGGGCAGTGTTCAGAACAGTTGTGTCTCCCTTTGTCCTGATAGCAGGTGCAGCGGAATGGCCTTCTGGACAGATAGGTCTTAGGGCTGGTAGGTCTCAAAGCAAGTAGGCCTCAGATCTTTATGTCAAGCTAAGGAATGTGCATTTTATCCTACAAACGTTTTGAAGATCTGTGTTCCTTAGAATCCCAAAGTATAAAAGAGACAGCAGCAAAGCAGGGTTGAAGCACGTGGTAGAATTGGGTAGCGCCAGGCCCAAGCCTCAGGACGAAGGGTAGGCAGGATTTTTCTGCAAAAGGGCCAGAGAGCAAATAGTTTCAGCAAGTTCTGTCTCAGTTACTCACATCTGCCACTGGATTGAGAGTGCCTGTAGATATGGAAATGATTGGGTGTGGCATAAATAAACTTTATTTACAGACATTTAATTTGACCCTCATACAATATTCCCCTGCCATGGTGGAGACAGCCTGGGGAAGCTCCGGAGGCTGTGGTTCTGGAGGTGACCTTCAGCCTGGAGAGGCTATTTCTTGAGCTGTCTCTGGTGCCATGGCGATGGAAGGAGCTTCTCTGGCCTCGGTGGTTCATGCTTCCCCGTGTTGACAGATTGCCTGAGCGCACAAACTCAGCTCATTGCAGGGTGTGCTCTGGAGATAAAACCATTAAGGAGGTTGCTTGGATTCCAATTGTTTTTAGGGTCCTCCTTGATTTGTGGAATCCTCTGTCTATAAGCTGCCATCATGGAAATGGCATTTCATCTATAGATTCGGTGTGTGGAGGGCGCTGTCTTTCACCTTCCAGGTCAGTGAGAATCAGGGCTGCTAAGAGGAGGTGCATGTGTCTTGCTTTTCCTGCTATGGTTTTTGCCATGGCACTTTTTCAGATGCTGCAAGATGGCCCACATGGGTGTCAGGCTTCAGTCAGACAAAATGGAACCAAAGGGGATCATTTTCAGAGGAGTGCCAACCTGAAGGGAGGTTTCCACACTGGGGAGGTGGCCAGTGTAATCGAAGCTGGGCTTCACTGGTCATGCCAGGGGCCGGACGGAGAATCAGTTCAGTCCTTGCTAAAAACACCCAAGTTCCTCACCTTGAATTTGACACTGGTGGCCTGAAATTGTTTAATAAGCTTTCGCAGACAGTATCTTGTGGCTTTCTTAGAGTAGAGAGCCCACTGTACTGAGGAGTGGTTCAGCACCAGCTTGGGGTGGAGTCTAACTCTGCTAATGCAAACCAACCTTGTCTCTGTCGACCCAGCTGTAAATGGGGGACTGTCTACACTACGAGCCTCACAGAGGTGTTCCCATCAACAGGTGATGCATCACCGTGCATGGCACCCCCCCCCCCCCCCCCCCCCCCCCCCCGGCTCCCCCCCCCCCCCTCTTTTTTTTTTTTCGTTTTCTTCCCTTTTTTAATATTTTTTTGTGGGGGGGGGGAACACTTGGCATACTGCAGCTCATTTAATCCTTAGAACCATCCTCCAAAGGAGGAAATTTAATTTTTATTTTACAGATGAAGAAACTAGGCTGAGATGGTTTGTGGGTGGAAGGATGGAGAGGATGTTTCTCTTTTGAACAGTAATATCTGCTGATGTAGAAGATGAATCAAGTCAGTCCCCATCCCACCATCCCAGAGGCGGACTCTGGTTGGTGCCTAGTTAGGGAACGATTTCCTTGTCCAGAGAAGTTGAAGCAGCATGGTGGGAGGCTCCGGGCTGTCAGGCTCTCAGCTCTAGACTTCTCTACTCTGCCATCCTGTAGCTTCACTAGTGGGGTGTGGGCCATCCCCCTGGGGCACCCAGCATCCCAGGGGCCCACTGTGCTGTCTTGTCATGAGTCCGTGAGTCTGGCGGGCAAGATACCAAAGTATTGGCTCCTCTGGAAGTCTGTAGAGAAGCGCCAAAGAGGAAAGAAGGAACAGGACACCGTGAGTCCATTAAAATAAAATGTTTCCCAGAATGATAGAAGACTCTCCATCTTCAAGGCCATGCATATAGCCACAGACTAATTAATGGTCACTGGAGATGTTGTGCTAGAAGGCTTTCTTGTGAAAATGTTTTATAATGTATCTATAAATCCAAAGATTGAAGACCAACCAACCCATGTGGGCTCCCCCCCACGCAAACTGTTTTTACTTTGTTATATCTTAAGCTTCTTTTCTCTCTGAATCTGAGATACGAGTAATTCATTACACAATTGGACTTTATGGTTTGTTTATGCTGATTCCGATCACAGAATAAATGACTACCTGGAGTTAAAAAAAAAAAAAACTAATGAAAAAACAGGCATCAATCAAGAACATTTATGAATAAAGACTTTAAACATCCATACTTAGAAATGTATATGATATTTAGAAATAGATCTGAAAAGACTTATGTAATGTGTTTTAATCAAATCTTGAAGAGAAATTGGCCAATAAATCAAATCTTGAAAAGAAATTGACCAATAAATCAAATTTAGAAAGAAAGTGACAGATAAATCAAGTCTAAAAAAGAAAACAACCACTATATCAAATCCATGATATGTTTATTAAAAGCAACGGATCTCAGTTTTTTGTGAACCTGTGTCTTTCCTGAACCCACGTATTAGGACTATATTTAGGAAACAAGATGCTTATACTTTTTATGCTATTGTATATTTGTGTGTGCATACACCACACACACATATAATTTGTAAACCAAAATAGAGGGTCTGGACTGGGATAGAGGAGAGAGGAGAGGAAGAATCAATTGTAGACAAATGCCTAGTACCAGCCTTGCTTCCATGTGGTTTCTAGGATTTATGCTATAGGGTACCTTATGTTATAAAGCATCCACATAACACAGCCTTTAGCACATCAGCAGCCAAAGTCCTTGGGATCTAAAGCAGCTCTGATGAATCTTAAATACTCTTTCACAGTGAATTGAGTTAGATCAATTCCAGAAGGAGCTATATTTTGCATGTGTGCAGCAATAATATATAGGACATGGTGTTTCATTTGCTTTAAAATTAATTTAATTTTAGGAATTCTCCACAAAGGTATTAAGGTATTTCTAAGTATATTTTCAAGATCAAGTCGTGTGTGTGTGTGTGTGTGTGTGAGAGAGAGAGAGAGAGAGAGAAGGATGCTTCTGAGTCTCCAGGTGTCTGTCTTCCCTGTCTCATTCCCTTCACCCATAGTACTGTGTGCCTTATTTCAGAAAGGGACTTTCCAGAGAAAAGAAGAAAAAACTTTAGGCTGGTGCTCACTTCCTTGCCAGGCACAAGTCCTGCATTTTTCGACAGAAACATGAGTTAAAATGTTCTGTATCCTTGCCCCGATAGTGAGCTTATGGTTGTCATATCCTATGTCCCAAAACCCGAGCCTAGAAAATTATGTTCTCTGTATTTAGATTCCTCCTTAGTTCTAGTTCATGAATATGTCATACAAGTCCATCCGCCCCACTGTGATTTCCAGTGATAAATATTAGTAGTTGGTCAGTTGTCTGGTTTTTTTCTTTTTTTTAATTGGATAAATTTGACATGTAATATTGTGTAAATTTAAGGTATAGCATGTGATACTCTAATACATTTATATATTGCAATATGGTTGCCATTGTAACAATATTTATCACATTACATACTTAACAGTACAATTATTGTCTGTATTCAATATACTGTAGAATGGGCCTTTTGTCTTTGGTCAACATATGTGCACACGAGGCAGGTACTATTTTTTTTTCATTTGTAAAATTTTCTTTTTTGAATTTGTTTAGTGGAGAGAGAGAGTGAGAGAGAGAGAGAGAGCGAGAGAGAGAGAGAGCGTGCGCACATGAGCAGGGGAAGGGACAGAGGGGGAGGGAGAGAGAGAATCCCAAGCAGACTCCACACTGAATGCAGAGCCCGATATGGGGCTCGATCCCATGACACTGAGATTAAGACCTGAGCCGAAATCGAGAGTCAGATGCCAAACTGACTGAGCCACCCAGGTGCCCCCATGAGGCCCGTATCCTTGAGAGAATATGCCCAGGATCTCATAGCTGGGGGGCAGTAGAGGCAGGAGTTGAAGCAGGGTGTGCTCCTAATCAGCATCTTACCTCGTTCCCACCCTCAACGGTATTTACTCTGTCGTTAACATATGGCCATGTCAGTATTAATTTAGAGCCAGCCCCCAATTCCTGGTCTTACTCTTGACCACATGGTGTTGCTGCCTGAGGCCAGCAATAAAATACAAAAGACAGGGTTGATAGCCAACTTCTTCCAGTGCTGGTAAAAATTAGTTCATGTGTCTTCATGGGAAGCAAGCTGCTTCTCTTAACACTGTCATGGTCTTAGTAGAATAGTTTTAATTTCTAGACATTTCCATAAAGATAGGATCCCTTGCTGGGAACCTTCAAAATGATCTAATCACGCCCTGTGTCATTCCTACCTTCCGAAATCTGTTTTCTCTTCTCCCGCCCAAGTCACAGCACTCCATACGGAACCTGGTATAAATTAAAGTTTGTGATTGGGAAGCTTATCTTATTCTCTAGTGTCATTTCTGGGTTAAGCCTAGAACGTCCCACTCTTAAAAGAAAAAAAAAAAATACCTGGTTGATTTGGATTTTCACCTGCATTATCCAGCAATACCATTTAAACAAGTGGCCTCAGTTTATCATATAGTAAGGTGGTCATAGCCCTGTGCTCACAAAGGTAGGACTTTTCTTGGGCTTTTACCCAGTGAGATTAAGTTTTAGGTTCTGTTTGGTCTCCTTAACTCTTTGATGATATTGGTGTGTATATACACACTCACACACACCAGTCTATATACTGGCATTACTGGTGGATTTTGGAACATCCACTCTTTTCTACTGGAATCATTTTTTTCCCCAGTGGCTTGTGAAAAATTAAAATCCTCTGCCAGGGCTGGTTTCATTGGTGTGTGATGTCAGCAGTCATCCAGGGCTCGTGCTCGGAAGGGCCACACTTGGTTCAATGCTCTGCTTGTCCTCTTCCTGAAATTCGTGATAGTTTTTGAGCAAGAGGTCCCGAATTGTCATGTTGCAGTAGGCGTTCTAAATTATACAGCTGGCCCAGCTCTGCATTTCCCACCTTTAACCACATGTAGATCTTCTCCAATTGGATTTGCTAGCACTGGAGATCCAAATTTGCTCTGAATTTTCTGGTATACTTTGTAACATCTGTTCTATAGTACTTTGTTCTGCCAGGCTCATTTCTTCTTCCCCCCTCCCAATATTTAGGGATGGAATTTAAAACCATGGAGGGAAAGGTCTCAAAGACCATTATTTAATATTCTATGAGTTAATAACAAAATAAACAACAGAAATGCATGCCAAATGGTCTTTTGGGAGGTGATGAAGGACACTGTCCTCCTCTGGGGGAGTCAGAGGTCCCTGGCCCAAGATGGAGCTCATGCAGAACAACCCAGGGCTTTCTGTGGGGCTCAGCTCAGCCGTGGTCAGACATAAATAATACTAAAGAGTATCAATCTCACCAATTTGATATTATCAGGATATTAACAGGATAAATCTGTAATTTTAGGTTTGCTGTTCTTCGGTAGTGATGATATAACGATATTAATCAGTTTATAAACATGAATACCACCAATCTACAATTTTGATTAATACATAAAATAAAGCAGTGTTTCAGTGTTTTTCTTTACAGGAAAAAAATAATGATGGGATGTCATTTGGGAAAATAACATTTTGAAATCACCAGAATCCTCAATCTCTAAATCAGCACTCTCCAATAGAACTTTCTCTGATGATGAAAGTTGTATATCTGTGCTGTCCATCGTGGTAACCACCAGACGTGTGTAATGAAATGAGGCTAGTATGACAGGGGAGCGGAATTTTCTAATTTTAGCTAATTTTTGTTTATTTAAATTGAAATAGCCATACACAGCCAGTTCCTACTATACCGAACAGCACTAAGGAGTTATTGCTCTTTTTTTTTTTTTTTTTAAGATTTTTAATTTATTTAACAGAGATAGCACAAGTAGGCAGAGTGGCAGACAGAGGGAGAGGGAGAAGCAGCCTCTCCGCCGAGCAGGGAGCCCGATGCGGGGCTCGATCCCAGGACCCTGGGATCACGACCTGAGCTGAAGGCAGCCGCTTAACCGACTGAGCCACTCAGGCGTCCCGCTCTTATTTTTTTATATGCTCTCCCATCCCAAAGCCAAGCTTACCTTTTCCCATAGCTGGCCCACATCCTACTGTCTGCTCCATAGCTTTAAGAAACTTACCTTTATAAACTTGTAAACAAAACTTTACAAACCTTTCACCATCTTTTAGCCCAAAATGCAGTGATGGAAGGTCTTGGTGTTTGGCTTCTTATGTTGGCACAAGAAATTGCTCAGCTGGGGTGCCTGGGTGGCTCAGTCGTTAAACATCTGCCTTTGGCTCAGGTCATGGTCCCAGGGTCCTGGGATCAAGCCCCGCATCGGGCTCCCTCCTGGGTGGGTAGCCTGCTTCTCCCTCTCCCACTCCCCCTGCTTGTGTTCCCTTTCTCGCTGTATCTCTCTCTGTCAAATAAATAAAATCTTTAAAAAAAAAAAAAGAAATTACTCAGCTACACACAGTGTTGAAACCTGGCCACACCCGAGAGGTACCGCACCGTGACATCGCAGAAGGACAGAGTGTTTCGACAGAGGAGCGGTGCTTAGGGGTCATGCTTTCCTCTCCTGCTCCCAGAAGTTACGAAAAGATGGAGGGAAGAAAGTATGGGAAAGCAGGAGGGGCTGCTTTCTTGAGTACAGCCAGGCATCTGGGGGACATTCACAATGTGTCCGAGACACACCCTGTGCGGACACCATCTCACCAAGCCTGCAGCGCAGGTACCATTCCCATCTTCTCTGTGGGGACAGCCAGGATGGAGAAGGCCCCTGACCAGGCGGATGTCGCCGGAGTTGGTCCCTGCTCCCTCTGGCTCTGAAACCCGTTCTCTTCCGGCTCCCACCATCTACAAGATGCTGGCGAGTAATGGTGACAGGCACAGGTGGTACTGGCGGGGATTGTCTTTGCTTCTTGTCCTTTTATAAGCCTGGGAGGAATCTGTCACTGTGCATGATGTTATCACCTGGGTAACTGTCCGGTGAAATGCAAAATTCACAGTGACATGATTCTGCTTTTTAAAAATATCCTAAAATTTCACTGATTCCTCTTGTTTACGTGGTTGTGGGGGAGTGATGGAAAGATACAATTGTGTGTGTGTGTGTGTGTGTATGCACGTACACACTGCTGCCATGTCCTGTGGAGGCTCTGCCAACTTACGAAATAAGGACCATGCAGAGTGTAAATTATGCAGAAACCAAGCACCTCGAGACTTCTCCCTTGAAATCGATGGCGATCTGCTTGCTGTGGTCACCGGCTTAGGGCAGTGGACTGCCGCGGGGTTGAGGTGTGAGTCTCAAAGGGGAAGGAAGCCAGTCCCTCCCAACCCAGGAAACCCAGCTGACCTTTCAGAGTGCGGGCCCCAGAAAGTCCAAGCTCCCGAGACCATCCAGGTCCTGGCGGCTCAGCCAGCCCTCAGACCCAGCCCTGTGTGCCCTGCATGGGGAGTTCAGGTGCAGGGGAGGGGGTGCAGTTCCCTCTTAGTCTTGCTGCTCCCCACTGGGACCCAGGGGGCTTGGAAGCCCGCCATAAGCCTCATCCCTGCGGCGGCTGACCCAAGTAGTTCAGGCAACACCGGTCTGGAAGCTGGCCTTGACTCTATCTAATCCAACAGGCTTACACATCACGTCGCCAGGTCCAAAAATAACACGCACCAGGGAGACCTTGGGGACACCGGGCCCAGCTAGCGAGAGGCCCCGCAGGCCCAGGAGCCCGCTTTCCTGTTTGCCTTCCTGGCTATCACCTCTTGGCGCTTGCCTGGCCTTTCTGCTTCCTCAGGGTACCGAGGTCCCGACCGCTGTCCCTGCTCAGCCGTGTCCTGCACGGGCTCTCCTCCAGGGGCCTCGCGTCCCACGGTCCCAGCATCCATGTCACACAGAATTCATGGCCGCATGCTCATGAGTAGGCAGAGGAAATTGTCACCAAGTGACTGCAATGCTTGGAGTCAGGAGCCCTGGGATGAATGACTTAGCTTCTTATTCCAGAAGCTCATCTCATGCCATCAGGATGGTGACCAATGCCAGCACCTGAAGCTCCTTTTTAATCCTATAAAACCCTAGCATCTTAGGGACTGCAGGAGCCCAGGGAGCTCTTGGTTTGAATTCGGGCCCTGCTGTTCACCTGCTGCTCATTCTTCAAAGGAGAACAACTCCCAAGGGGCAGCTTTTGGAGGGCCGGGGAGGGGAGTGAGGGTAACGATGTACATAGAGTTCCCACCACGACCCCACAAGACTTTAGTCCGTCAGCATTGCTGCTTCACTCAGCAAGGTTTGGGACCATGGACACAAATATTTTCTGCACCAACAGGTGCGTAGCCTGACACGTGTCCGAGAACTTTTGGAGAGGAGCTAGAATAATTCACATCAGGATGATGTCCCCCAGTTCGGGTACATGTGGTTGCTGTGAAGGCGTAGGAGCTTCCTGGAGTAACAGCAGGTATTAATAGCAGTACTAGTAGAAGCTCAGACAGCAGCAGTGGTAACCTAGTACTAAGAGTCACATTAGTAGTTACTAGGGGCGATGCTGAGGGTCCTAGGGCCAGTAATGGTATTAACAGCAACGGAGGTGGTAGTAGTAATAGTTAACTGTGATTATGCTCTGTGCCAGACTCTGCTAGTCTTTGATGGACCAACTCCTTCCCTTCTCCTGACACCCCCGAAGATAGCCACTCTTCCCTCCAGGCAGCAGAGAGAACAAGTCCTGAAGCCCGTATTTAAAAGCAGTGTTGTTTCTTTCCAGCCTGGGCTGTTCAAGAGTACACGTCTGTCGTCTACCTTGTTGCCCCTTCCCCAGGGGGTTGCGTCCACCTCCCTGGCACCCACAGGGGAGCAGACACCCCGCAAGGTGAGCTCACGGTAGACAGCAGGCATCCGTTGAAGATGAGCAGGGAAGGGGTGGGGATGGGGACGGGGAACCTGGCCAGGGGCTATTCCCATCCTCCGGCCAGTTTTCTCTTTAGGACCCAGCAGGTCCTTTGTGTGTGGACGCCTGGTGGTCAGAGTCCCTGATTTCACTGTGAGGCTGAGCAGTTGGAGGGTTGGCATCAGGACTTGGTTTGGTTCTCATGACTTCGCTGGTGGCGGGTGAGGCCAGAGCTCAGGGTCTTCAAGGGGCATTGGAAGCTGAGCTGTAATGTACATCTGTCTGCAGACAGTCTGTGTTCCGTCGAGGTGCCCAGCCTTTACCCAGTATCTCCATCCTTTAACTTGGCTGATAATCCCCCTCGTTCCTGAACGACCTCTAGTCCTCCTCCTGCGTGGTGGCGGCAGTGACCTCTCGGGGATCGCTTTGGCAATGACATTAGGATTTTGGTCTCAAATCTTACCTGTAGCAGGAACAGCCTCACAATCAGAGCCCCTCTTAGCAGTGGGCTCGAGGACAAACCAATGTGGTTGCGTTTGCTTAAAATTTTTTCCCTGTAGAAATAAAGTAGTCTAACACTTAGAAAAAGGATAAAGGAGAAATCAAGCATCACTCATAATCCCATCAGAGAAAAATCACTGTTATTACTCTGGAGAGTATTGTTGCTGTCGATTTTCTATGCGTGCATATTTTGGAGTGTTTGTGTAATTGTGACCATGTGGTAATTATACAAGTATGCATCCTTTATTTTTCCACTTACTGCTAGGCTATGTGTGATTATCTTCATCCAAAAATTACTTTTAAAAGTCTGTTGAATAATCTTTTTGAATAAAATAATTTCATCCTCAAGGTATTATTGGATATTTAAAACACCTCCATTTTTTATATTATAGATAACACTGTACTGAATATCTGTATATGTGAATCTTTGTTGGAATCTCTGATTATTTCTTTAGTATAAATGCTAACACGTGAAAGTATTTGTTAAACTTCAAACTTAAAATTCAATATATAGAATAAAATTGCTTTCCAGAAAGACTGAGACAGTTTATGCTTCCACAAACATGATAGGAGACAACCAGTTTTACTGTAACTACCTTATCGGATCATTTTATAGAACTTTCTTTGATAGTAAACACAATGATACCTTATTGTTTTAATATCTTTATATTATATATAGATATACTATTAATATACTTACATATAGTATATGGTGTCTTGTATTTATATCTTTGTTACAGCCATTCATATGCATGCCTCTATGAATTGTCTATTCTTTTCCTTCCCTCCCACATTTATTCCCATTTGACATGATTGTTGGTATTTTCCTTTTGATTTCTCATAGCTATTTATATATTGCGGCTTAACCCGCTGTCATATTTGTGGCAAAAATGTTTTCACGTTTATCTCTTGCCTTTTAATTATACGTATATCTTTACATGTACAGTGTTTGTATTGTATTCAAGCTAAATATATTCTTTCTTTTATGTTTAGAAAAACTTTCTTTCCCCATTTATACCAGTTAACTCTTCACTCATACTTTCTTCATTTTTATGATTTAGATATCTGACTTTTAAATCTTTAATCCATCTAGAATTGATTTTGGTAATTAATAGGTGATGCTGACTTGCTTTGTCTTCATAAATAACAAATTTTAAAACAGTATTTGTTAAAAGGGGCTTCCTTTCTCCTTTGGTTTTGATGCATCTCTTACTGGCTTTAACTTCACATACCACACACAGAGAAATCCGTTTCAAGCATATTTCACTTCATTGATCTGTTTGTTGATTCTTATAAGAAGAACATTTGTATGATATTTATGTTAAATATTAATATTTGTGGGAGTGATCATCCTTTGCATTCTTCTTTTTTGGGAAATTTGTCTTTGAAATTATAAAGGAAAAGTAATACTTTCTACTTCTTTTCTCTCAGTGCAAGATCTAGAACAGAATTCACACTGAGCAACCAGACAGATAAGGATTCAAAGTCTGATTTTTCAGATCCATAACTGTAGGTCCAAGTTGTTTTGCCTCCCTGAGATTCAGCTTACTCATCTGTGAGATGGGGTGAGATCGTGTCCATGTCAATTGGACGCCTTGTGCACATACATCAAGCATGGGAATGGGGCCTGAAATACGGAAGGTGCTCAGACAGTGGTGCCTGTCATCCTCAGACTCCAGTTACCCTCCCTGACCTCATCGGGTGGGGTGAAAAAGGTGGCAGGCCAGAGCCCCTGGGTTTGAATTTTGCTGCTTTGACATTTCAAGGTGGCAGATCTCATGGCATCTGAAGAATTTCTAGGAGCCATCTGTTCTCAAGTCCTGTTCCACAAGCAACCTGTTCCTAGTTGAAAAAGACTGATGGGGTTCACAAAGGTACGGAGGCAGATCCAAGTCAGAGTGACATCCTTCTATGGTCAGGTTCGGTCCGGACCATAAGGATGATGAGTCCGGCTTTGGGGCTAGCCCGTGTCCTCAGCTGTAAAACGGGCATTATGGGAGCACCTTCTTTCTAGCATTCTTGTGAGAAGGCCACATGATTTTGAAAATAAAACACTTGTCAGAATGCATAGCACAGGAGGCTGATGATGATGTTGTTATCAGGTATCAGCGTGTGCTTGCATGTACCTGTTGGCCAACCTCACAAGGAAAAACCAGGCAACACCAAAGGGGAAACAGCAGGTCTGAGTGTGACTCTGGAAGCAGGTTTGAGTTGAGCATAGATTCACCGAGTGATCCACTTTATCATTCAACACAACGTGCTGATAAGGCAAGTTGAGAGCATGGTCTTACCAGGATCTTACAGATGTGCAGACACGGTGAGCCTCTGGGTGTGTGTGCGCACACCCACGCACGCACACATGCACACTCACCCTTGCACTTGGCTGCCACATGTATTGACGTCTGGAGTACCCACGGAAGGTCTCCCTACCAATATCATGAGATAGGTCATGAGATACATGACTTTTGTTGCTGTTGTTGTTGACTAGCAGTGAATTCCATGCTCTAAAATTTCATAGACTCTGCCTGGGCCAGAGTTTTATAGAAAGTGTATTGCCTGCTCAAAGCAGAGATGGTAAGAGCTACCCCACTTAGGGTTGAGCACAGCACTGGCATTGTGATGTCTTGTAGCTTAAAGGGGCTTCTTTTTATCTCTCTGTTCTATGTTATTCTCTCTCTCTCTCTCTCTCTTTTTATTGAGCACCTATTCTGCACCTAGCGTGTAGAACAAGTGTGAATTGGTTATGATCCTGGTTCTGTAAATACCATCAGCCATGAGAGCTGACAATGAATGCAGAACTCTGTTTGCCTGCATTAATGTTCTTCATGATCTCCATCAAGATCTCACCCAGGGCTGTAACTGAACGATAGAAGCAGTGCTTGCTGCTGTCTCCAGTCCTATGAATAACACATATTATATGTCAACGTGTGAGAAACATTAATACTCACTAATATCTCCAGCTCTTCTTCCCCTCCTGGACCTTAGGGTATTTCCACATACCTCCTGATGTGAGGCCTGGTCATGTAACTTGATGTGACCAACAAAGTACGTGAAGTGACTTGCTCTGCTTCTGGGAGGGAGCATTAACGAGTTCAGCGGGATCATCTGAGCACCCATCCAGTGCTGTGGCAAACCAGGAAGCCACGTGTGGAGAAGGTAGTTCAAATGGTGCACTGCCAAGAGCCAGGGTCCCGGAGTAGCTGGGAGATGTGCAGAGCCGCCATGGCACCTGCCCCTGCAGATCTGCATTAGCAGTCCCGTGTGCGTGAGAAGGAAACCTCTGAGGGCAAAGCCAGGGAGACTTGGGGATGGTTGTTAGCGTCACAGAGCCTCTCCTTTCCTAGCTGATATAAAATGAAGTAAACTTGTCATAAGTGGGTCCAGGAAGACTTCACCCAAGAGGGTCAAAATCCTTGAGCAGGATTTTGAAGCAAGAGTGGAGGTTCCTTGGAAGTGATTCATGCGATCCTGACAGCAAGCTCACGAAGCAGGTGGTATTTTCACCGTTGTTGTCGTCATCCCAAGTGAGGGGGAAGATGAAAATTGAGGCCTGGGGAGCTTAAGAGCTAGCCCCCTGTCCATGGAAGAACCTGGCCTCAAATGTTGGGCATTTCTTTTCAAATCTCCTTCACTTTCCTCCACATCCTCACCCCTTATAGGCAATACCCTGAAAGGGTAACAACTGGTCCCTAGTCTTTAAGGTGGGCTTTAAGGATTCTGTAAATCCCGGCTCTTGGGGATAAAGGATACTGCATGTAACATGTCAAACCCTACAGGTACGTGGGCGCTGGGTTAGTTTTGTGGCACTACATTTCGGGGCGGCTTTCTGGCACTTTTCAGAGTGAGATACACAGTCTGTTACATTCACGTGTCCAGCTGGGCTGACTCTTGTATTCCCCAGAGAAAACATCCCGTGGTCTCGTGGTGAGATGAAGTGAGACACAGGAAGAAGGAGAACCAGAAGTGTGGCTCGCACCGAACTTCTCAAATTTTTTGCTGGAAGTAAAATGTCAAAATTTTACATTTTTACTAAGTGTAAAACCACAATTTGGATTCTGTTTTCATTGGAAGAAGTAAAACAAACTGACACACAACTTCAGAGGTCAAGAAGGAAATCTCATCATCTGTCCCCAGGCTGTAAGTCCACTTAGCCACCTTCGGGCCAGTCACCCGCCCGAGTAGTTTTCTGGGCTCTTTGCTCAGTGGATTGTAGTTTCGAGGATCACTGTAGGCAGAGATCTCGCAAGACTAGCTTTCAGGGGTGGCGGCAGTGAGGACCTAGGTGAGTGGGAGGGGGCGCGGGAAGCTGTGGGAGTCCCTGTCCTGTCCCCCTTCCTGGCGTGGTACATAAAATTTTTCGGGGGGAGGGTGGTCTCACGAGGCCTGGTTAGGGCGCTGGGCTTAGCAGTTATTGTTCTGTGGCGAGGGAGCGTGAAGAATGCTGTTCCCTAAGGGAGGACCCTGCTGGATAAGAAAATTCATTTCTCCACGTCCTCCTGAGCAGAGTTAATCACCCGGGAGGTCACACAGAGGTCACTGGAGCTGCAGGCCCGTGTTGAAATAAAGGTGACAGCAAGTGAGGAATGGATTACTTTTACTTCTTCCTCTGGCCGATCTTGTCGTTGCGTTTCTGGAATCGTCACCTCCAGACAAAAGATCAGGTTATGAGCCTCTGAACTGATGTCCAACTGTTTCCCCATTGTGTACACACATGTACACAATACGGAGAGGACAGGTAAAATTCAGGCGAAGATTTCAGTGCTTGTGAAGGACCGTATATGTTATCCTTATTAGTGGGGTTTGGAGCAGCAGACTTTAATAGAGGCATTTTTTAGAGTCCATGCACTTGCCATTCATTTTGATTCAATTGTATATAAAGGAGAGAAGCAGTAGGGTAACTGCAGACCCCTTCTGATTGGTCCTTCACATGGAACATGTTGTTTAGAGATGCAGAAACCAAATGGGTCTTAGGCTGTCACTCGACCCCCCTTTTTTTGAA
This sequence comes from Neomonachus schauinslandi, assembly GCF_002201575.2. Taxonomy (NCBI): domain Eukaryota; kingdom Metazoa; phylum Chordata; class Mammalia; order Carnivora; family Phocidae; genus Neomonachus; species Neomonachus schauinslandi. The sequence continues at coordinate 51,092,017 of NC_058418.1, read as the reverse complement.
AGTATAAGCTTCTGTTTTCTTGATAAAAATGGTAGCCCTCATGCAGTAGATAAATAATTTCTTGGCTAATGCTCTTGGTCCATGGCTGCAGTCTAACTTTTATACAAAGAGGCCAGTGAAGGGAAGATAAATATAGAGAAGAAAGAAAGTAAGACACTAAGTTATCCCAAAGGGCATTCCTGTATTAGTCATCTTATAAAAATTATATGTACCACAGAATATCTATTTTTAGAGGCCAGGAGGTTATGTGAAGCAGTTCAGATGTTGGCAAAGACCTAGAGGCCAGCTCCCAGTGATGATATTGGATATTTGGATATTTGTTTTCTTTATTTTAACTGTCCAGAGTTGGTACTGACCACATGGATCTGTTGGCCACTTGGGAACGGCAAGACAAGATCCCCATGTGCTCCTTCAAAGACCTCTGAGGCCCTGAGTGATTCCTTTGTGTTATTGTTGTCCATCTTCGAGGCCTGGGTGCCACACACACACGCGCGCACACTCAGGAGCAGTTCATCTTGCATGTTCTCTGCTACCATGCCCAACAGAGGCCTGAGTCAGGAGAAGGTGTCCCCAACCCTCTTCCAATTACAGTTCAGCTTTTTATCAAAAGCTTCTAAGACCACGAGGAAAAGACCTTCCCGTTTCTCCTGATGATCTCATTAGGATACTTTATTTGAGCTGTTTCTCACTTCTTAAGTCTTGCCCAAGTTTATAGGCCAGATCACTTGCAGCTTCTCTGCAGAGTACAGTACACTTGATTTGGCTACTGAGCAGTTGAAAATCTATCAGATTTAGTGATTCGCGCTGAAATAAACTGCCCCCGAAATGCACGGCCTTCCTACCCGCAGCACATTTGTTTCGCTTTTCTTTATTCAGCGGAACTCTGGTCCAAGTAGCTTCTCAAGGCTCAGCTCTCTTATTTGCCCCAAAGATGAGTGATGCTGCCGTGGGTGGCACTCCGGAACATGGTGGGTAGGCTTCTGTGTGTCCACGACCCTCCTGCCTTTTCTCGCCATCCAGAGTCGGGGTCTGTTTCTACCCCATGCTCCATCCAAGTAATGGGACAACTGCGGGGCTGGAGAAGGAGACTAGGGGGCCCAAGGTGCTTCTCTGGGCTGCTAGGGTTGGCTTGCCAGATTTAGCAAAATAAAATCACAAGACACCCGGTCCAGTTGAATTTCAGATGAATGACAAATACCTATTTTAGGATAAGTAGGTCCCACCCATGCAATATTGGGACCTACGTATAGCAATAATTTTTCATTGTTTATGTGGAATTCAGTTGAGCTGGGCACTTGTATTTTACCTGGCAATCCCCTGCTGGGACACCTTCCTTAGAGGCAATTGCATGGACTCTAGAACCCCAAACCCCTTTTCAGGGCACATGACACTTAGAAAATAGGAGAGCACACCACACCTCCTTGATTCCACAGGTGCCAAATTTCTTATCCTTAAGAGGACCTAAAGATTCCCTGGCTTAGGAAATGACTCCCAGGGTCCTTTTTAGAGGAATGGGAAGCAGCAGATGGGGCCTGTTTCAACCCAACTCCACTGCCTTCCTTCCTTTTATTCCTTTCTTTTTTTTTTTTTTTTTTTTTGCAGCTGGGGAGACCTGGCTATTCTGCCAAGTGCTCAGATCAGGCATAATTTTAATAGCTCTGTAGCAATAGAATTAAGATATATCATGCTAGTACCACTTTTCATCTAAAGTGTTCAAAGCATACACTTTGTCCTTAGAGCTGATCCTCCAAACATTGAATGAGGGAGGAATTTTAGGGAAATAGGTCTTAAGGAGCTGTGACCTTACCCGAAGTCTCCCGGCTAACTCTCAATGGGACAAATCCCGGCAAACCTCCTGGCTTCTCTTTCACTGGGCCTGTCCACGCTAAGTGCCGGCTCCTCAATAGCATTTGGTTGGTTCTTATGTCCTTCTGGTCACAGGAAAACGGCTCAAGGTCACTGATTGCCCTTTCTTCCTTCCCTGTCACTTCTCAGGCACTTCACTGTCTCCAAGATACTAATTATGCAAAGAGATGGCCATAACTAACTTTGAAAGGAGATGCTAAACCACCCTTAATCATTAATTTCTTATTTTTATTTTTAAGTTAATTTTACTGTAATGGTGGCATATTAGAGAACATACAAAATTCAGAAAAACATTAAGATAGAAGTAATAATCACTCAGCCATACTCTTAACTGGAAAGATCCTTAACATTTTGCTCTTTCTCTTTATATCTGTTTTTCGAGGCATACGTAAATATACACATCCACCCATGTTTGTGTAAATGCCTAGAAACACACTTTGTAGAATTGATAATGTCCTTAAGTACTTCATCCTGATTTTTTACTTCGCATGCTCCATGTGTATTTTCCAAGAGCATTTCAGTGTTCTTTGAGAAAATGAGGTTTAAGTGTCTCCTAATATTCACATCTGTTTCCTTTAATGCCCCCCACGGGGCTCTGAATTTTGAGTAGGCCCTTTAGGGTCCTGATGTGATGGGCCAGCCAAATGGAAAAGGCTCTGAATGGCTAGAGATGAGTGTCCACCCCCTGGCCCATTGAAAACACTCCAGAGACCTCAGAAAACCAGCCAGACATTTGTATCTCTTCCCATATGAGAAGTGGGGATGTGCCCCATGTCCTTCTCAAGCTGGATGAAAGGTAGAGATAAACAGGGTCCCACTTGAGGGCCCAAATATTGTTCTAGCTCTTCAAGAGACATATTCTGTCCTGACGCTGATGAACAACACATGCACCATCCATTGCTTGAAATTAAGTCAAAATAACACTTACTGAGGGCTTAGTATCCATGTGTCCATCTGTGCATTCAGCCAAGATTTATTAAATGTCAACCACCTGCCAGGCTCTATAGTAGGTATTTATACATATATGATTCTTTCTAACACTTGTAAAAACAACCTGTGAGATATTATTATATTATGCTATTATTAATGCTCTTTTCCTAAAAAAATACAAAACTATTTTTCAGTAACTCACCAAAAATTGTTAGAATAGTACATAGAGTTTTGAATACCCTTCACCCAACTTTTCTCAATCATGAATTTCTGCTTCCCTCCCTCCCTCCCTTCCTCCCTCCCTCCCTTCCTCCCTCCCTCCCTCCCTCCCTTCCTTCCTTCCTTTCTTCCTTCCTTCCTTCCTTCCTTCCTTCCATACACAAGGAAATAGGCTCAGGTTAGCTAAGTAGCTATCCCAACTTAAAAATTAGGGTAAAATACTGAAGGACATTATTTGTTCTATAAAGAGTGTTTTTAGGCATTGACATAAATATGAACAGACGTATATATTTACGTAAGCCTCAAAAGAACAGATACAAACCAAAGGACCAAAATATTAATAAGGGCCTTTAATCAAGAGTATGGCTGATAATTTTCATCTGTATGTTTCTCTTTATGTCTGTTTTCGTCTTTGTGTTCCACCTAGATAGGGAAGGGTGGAGGGTAGGCTCTAATTCAAGTCTGTCCGAATCCACAGAAAAAACCTCCTTCCCACTTTTTGGCTCAGGGGAAGGTATCACTGATTCACAAGAGCCCAAATGGAGTTCAAAGTTTCTCATTCTGGAACTGGGAGTTCTAGTCCGTTCTCTCCTGCTTCCAACCTGCCTCTGGATGCCACTGATGTAGAGTTGAGTCCTAAGGTGGTTTTCTTCTCAGTTGGAAGAAGAACTTGAGTTGACTTACTAAGACGATAGGTAGGAACGAAAATAGAAACTCCTGACAGCTTCATTTCTTCTTGTTGGCACCAACCTCTATTCCGTGGATCTGGAGGAGATGCTATAAATACATAAACGCAGGGAAATCCTGCCCTGGGTCACATCAACCGTCTAGATGGGACTGAAGGGAAGGCACTTTAGTGTAGGCAACCAGCTCTGAGAGATCTGCATTTCTGAAAATCCCTGAGTAGTTAGTGATTATAGATGAAGAGGCCAGACACAGCCCAATTCATTTTTAGAATTTTGGATTATTCTGTCAGAAATGCATATAAGCGTATGTATTCAATAAGAGCACTCATAGTAGGAAGCTCTCCCCCGGCTTCCCCGTTGCCTCTTTTCTCCCTTCGAACTGATATCGTAAAGCCTTGAGTCAAACTGTGTTTCATTAAGAGAATGGGTTATTTGAGATACGGTGTGACATTAACCAGGGCCGAGCCCAGCTGAAGCTCTGCCAAGATCCTTCATGCTGAATCTGGATTTCAGTACAGAGAGAGCCCTGCTTTGCTCAGTTTTGCTTGGCTTGGATGATTTTACTCAGTTCCTACCCAAGTGGCAAGGCCTTTGCCAAGAGCAGGATGATTTCCTGGCCACTGGGACAGTGTCTGTTGATAGTGTGGGTGGTTCACAGAAGCTAGATGCATCCAACCGCATGAGCTTGGCTTTCTTCTCCCTGAGCAGGATTCCAGAAAATCATCCCATTGCTCCTAGGAGTGCTATGAGAAGGAGCAAAGGGCTTCTGGCACTTTGGAATTGGACATGGCCAAGGAGCTCAAGGGGGCAGAGAAAAACTCTTGGAATATGAGACCCCTGACAACTTGAACTGAATCCTCAAATTCACTTTTTGAAACTGTTGCCCTTTTTTTCTGTTGGTCTTGAACCAACATGTTGCTGGCGCCATCTTACTAAGAGAGCTTTCTCGGGCGCTCCCCCAATCGCCTGATAATAGTCTCTTCTTCAGACTGCTCCGAGAGTTTTTACAGATGCTCCCCCAACAGTCTGCTCTGAGAGAAGGGGTCTTGACGATTGTGAGGTGAAATGCTGGGACCCACAACAGGGTGGAAGCACCCCAGACCTCCTGTCTCATGAGGTCACCAAATATTGGCATCAGAAAGGGTATCTGGTGGACCTTTAGTCTCCTTTCTCTTCCCTAGTGGAACTTTATCCTCTGGGCCTGTAGGAAAGGAAATATTTTCAAATCTTCCAGCATGAGATGCCATAAAGCTGAATGACTTCTTTTGTTTGAGGAGTTGATTCCTCTCTTCTTGAGGTTATTTAGATTCCACTTAAGCAAGGTAAGAAGGCCAGCTTAGAGCTATATTTGGAGACAATGAAGCAGATGAAACCCTATATCACAGAAACCAGGCAGGGCTCTGACATTTTGTGGGCAGTTGTATTTTGGGGGGAGCTTTGAGGGACCAAGACCAAACTGAATCTCTCTAGCACAGATCCAAAAATATGGTCTATCCCTGGAAACAGGCAAGTTCACTCAACCACAAATGACACACAGCCATTTCCAACTGAATGGAGCCACGTTCCCCTACAGCACTGGTGTGTTCAAGTTGGCTCGCACTGGCTCACAAGGGCCTATTGTTAAATTGTTCAGTTGCTAAATTTTCAGAAATCTACTGCGTCAGTTGTTATAGCCAGCCATTGTTAAACATTAAATAATGTAACTTAAAATCAGATAAATTCTATTCTTAAAAATGTCCTAAGTACTCAGAAATCCTCACTTCTTAATTATCTTACCGTATTCTATACTATTATCTCTGCCCTTGTTATGATGTGCATCTACCGTACTATACAGTGGGAATGGCTCCACATCCTTTTCCAGCTCCACATCATGATAGCTCAAAATTGACCAAGCTGCGAGTATTAGCATCATAGAAATGAGCTAATGCCACAAATCAAGACCTTCCTCCTGATTTGTTTGTTTGTTTTTGGCTTGGGAGAGCCACTTGTAAAGCATTCCCCAGCACAACAGTACGTCTACAGGACCCATCTTCCAGTATTTAAAACCAGGAGCTGGACATCCAGTGTGAGGGAGGTCGGAACCTGCAGTTACTATGAATCTATTTCCATCTGAGATGAAGGAGACAGGACGAGTCTTGGTCATGGGATTGAATGATGTTAACTTTCACACCATTTCATTTCATTTTTGCTAATGAATTAACAGCCCTTCATGCTGTTTAGCTACTGTCATACAGAAGTTTGGCATTTTAAGGCAAGGAAGTTGATCTCCTCACTTGTCTCCAAGAGTCTTCTTTCTAGGTTTTTAGGGACTTTGACTTTACAGGGCATGAATGTTTGTAGTGGTATCTTCTGTCTAATCTCATCTCCTTCTTGGAGAGTCGTTATGCTCTCCATGAAAGCTGCAGGTGTTCCTAGAAAAGACATCTACTTCGGAATATAATGGTTTAGGGACAAATGTGTTCTACTTCTCTATACCATCGTTTGAAGATATAATCATTGTATGAAAAGAAAAAGGACAAATCTTAGCAGGTTTAAAAACCTAGGCATCCTTTTGGTTTCTGTGAAGGGAACACAAATATACATCTCATCACAACCCATCAGCAAGGAAAAGCAACAACCCACATCGAATGATTAAGGTTTTCAACTTGGAAGGGATTTGAAAAGTTTACCTTGATTTATTCCTTTTCTTCTCTCTCTCGGAATAATTTTGTCAAGCTTTCTCTTGCTTGCCTTTCTAAATTGATCAAGTTGCTGTCAATATTTGGAAGAAAGAAAAAAAGAGATCCAACATATTACATCTTTGTGTGATCCTCTGAGACCACTCTGTCCCCTCCACGCGTGTGGCCTGGACAGAGCCACGTTGTGATTTCTGTTGTCTTGCCAAGTCAGAATGGGTTTCACTGTTCTCAAGGTCTCTAGACTATCACTTTACCCAAAACATCCATCCCGGGTATTGCGGGAGGCAGAGAAGCTCTGCATAGCTATTTATTTTAAGTGCCTGATTAAAATTTCATGAAAACAGGAAGTCAGGGGAAAAGAATAGATTGCAAGAGCAATGAAATCCGGGGCTTTGTAATTTTTAGCTCACAGGGAAAAAAAAAAAAGCGTTAAATCGTAAGGAAGGTATATTTTCAGAATCGTGCTGTGGCCACTAATGGCGTATTTTGTCACTGGCTGGGGAGCTGGTGAACTAAGAATGGGTCCAATTTTTTAAATCTTATTACACAGTTTTGCTCTCATTTAGAAATTGTCACCTTAAAGTAACCTAATGTTGCTCTACTTAACGCGAACCTCATGCAGCTCGCTCTGTGTGCATGTCGGCCGCATTGTCTTCTATCTAAGCAGATATAAATGTTGTCCTGACACAGTTAAACAGCACAGAATCTATCCACCCCATAAGATGATGTTGCCTAAGAACTTAATCTTATCTAATTCCCATATCCAATGGGATAAAGAATTTTGGGGAAAGAAAGTAATGACTTTTTTTTTTTTTTTTTTTGCGGGACAATAACTGAATGATTTCTATATTTGGCCTATGTTTCTTCCAAGGAGTATCTGTCAGCGTTTAGCTGTCGAGGAAATCAGCATTCAAAGGGAAAAAAAAATCATCAGAGTAAAAACTGTGATGCAACGGAGTGAAATTATAGGGAAGTAAATAACAAATACCATGTTCCTATTCTACTGCCATTCCTGGAAATTCCAGAATCCTAGATGAATGTTGGCTTGCCCACTTTAACCTTTGGGATCTCAAGCTGAGCTCTCATTTGGCTGACCAGACAGGAATAATTGCAACAGGCTAATGGCTAGATAACTTTCATTTGCTCATCTCGAATAAATCCCCATCTGAAAAACCGGCCTCCAAGTCGGGTCACAGAGGAAGGCGTAATCCTTATGAGAGATGGGTCAGCGTGGAGTGGGAAATCGAGCAAGAAAGTATTGCATGGCCCCCAGCTAATGCAGCAAATTAACTCCCCTGCAGAAGGGGTAAGTCGTTTAGATCTCTTGCCAGGCTTCTGGATCTCCCACTGAAACTGACCTGAACAGGGATCAGAAGGTTTATCAGGTAGGAAAAGCATCTGGGGATGCTGATGGGCACAGCTGGATGCCAGGGCATCCCTTCAAAACCTCCCGCAAATCCCCTAGGGCCTGAGTAGGCTTGGGTATATCTGGGGGAATGCAAGTATCTCTGGGATAGGTGTGTGTGTATTTATACTAGATGGCTTAAGGCCATTTCATGTGGATAATCACAGGATCATCACAACTGTATTATTCCAGGATAGAGAAAAAAAGAAACCACAGTAAACTTTTCAAGTCCCCCAAGTTGAAAATCCAGTCATTTAACTTAGGCTGTAATTGGCCTAGTACATTAATTTCCATGGGACTGAGTTAGTCTATAGGCCTTGCTGGATGATGATGTACATCAATCAAGGGCTTATTATTTGAACAGTGTGTGACATCAGACGATGTCATTTAATCTCCCCATGCCTCAGTTTCCCCTTATGTACAATGGGGTTTCTAAGACTTGTTGAGCTCACTGCTTCCCACCTCTGTTACCACTGTCTCGAGAATTGGCTTTGCTCATGTTCTTTGCTTACTCCTCTAAAAACTCTGTAAACCATGTTCTCCAGGCAGCTGGTATCTCTTGTTCCCCAAACCAGTGTGATCACTCAGCAGCATGTCTGGCCACAGTGGGCTTTCGGGAGTAAATATTTGTAGAATGAATGAATGCTTAACAAGTGTTGTGCAAATAGAAACAAGCAAGATGTGTCAGAGTTCTTCTAGGACTTTTAAGGATTCCACACAACCTCATATCCTATACTGGATTTTGGTCTAGGGCAGAGGAGGGCAAGTAGTCTACTTGCCTCCCCACACACACCCCAGGAGAAGAAGTCACCCTACCCATCATGGGGGAGCAGCTGCCGAAGCATGTTCTCCCCTTAGCTACGGTGGAGAATTCCTGTTAGAATGACCGTGGCTGGAAGAGCAACTATTAATTGAGTTGAATAGATGCTAGTTTGATTTTGCCACTTAGAAAGCCCTGTGCTCTAATTTCATGATAATATCTACTATCAAACAATATTGACCAATGGATCAGAAAAAGCCCAAGAAGAAAACAATTCGATGCCAGGAGAGAAATCTCTTGGGAGGGGCATTTTTATGATGGCTCCAGTGCTATGATCATTGAGAAAACTCTCAAACTTCTGTTTCCATCATTCTGCTTTTCTCCCTGCTGGGTAAGATTTTGAAGCATAAGAAATCGTATTTTCTCTTTGGAATTTGGAAATCTAAACATGGTGCTCCCAGGGAGATGTGCTTCTCTGAGCTTTCCAGTTGCATAGTATTTATGAAGTAATGTTCTCCAAGGAGCCCCAAGCATTTGGTGTCTTAATCAAGTTGAGCCTTACAACATTTGGTGATATTAAATGACTTTTGCCCAAAGCCCCAATCAGCAAGCCATTGTTGGATTGTTCCCAATGCAAGAAGCTTCTTTGATTTAATCACGGCATCATGAGACTCCCAGAGCATTTTGCCGAGACCTTGCTGACAGCAATCACTCTGCTTTGCCTTCAGATATATGCCCCATGCATGCATTTGACACTCTGGCTAGACTGTAAACTCCCAAGGGGCAGGGCAAAGTCTAGACAGCTGTGACATGCCCGTCCTGTACAGGGCACGGGTAGTTGTGCCTGTCTATGGAACCACATAAGTTACGTATTTTGGGGTGGCTCTTCCTTCCGTGTGTGCATGAAGCTGGGGGTGAAAACAAACACCACTCCATTAGCAGTTCTGAGGAGGGGGGGTGGGCTCTGCTCAAGCTTGTGACTCTTCCATGTGATAGAGGCATTGAGACGCGGTCTTGCCTACACAGGAAGACTCATGCAAAAGAGAAATGTGACTTCTACCCCCAGAGAAGCTGGGAGTGGGTTTAAAGAGATCAGTTGACCCTGGGGCAGTGGAAGGTCCATGGTTTCAGGGCTGAAACCACTTTAATTTCAGTCAAGGCTCTGCTACTAAGTGGTTGTGTGTCCTTGAGCAAGATACTCAGCCTTTCTGAATCTCATATGCCCAGGATACTGTCTCTGGCCCCCGATGCATCTCAAATTCTCTGCACCCTGACCCAGCCTACATCTCTCTGCACACAGACTTAATTTCCCAGTGGGTATCATTTTCCAAGGCTGTTTCTCCCACTAGGAGGTGAGGTCTTTGGTGCTTATGACTATATTTTATTTATCCTTCTCTCCGTGGAGCCCAGCATCGTTCATGGAAAATGAGGATCATAATACTACTACCTATCACATAGGAATGTAAGATGGGGATGTATTTATTAAAGTGCTTAATTTTATGGTGCCTTTCTCACATAGAAAGCATAAGAAAACTACCAGTTCTTGTAATAATTTATTCCGTAATTGTTTGAAATTTGTAGTCCTACTGAAATCAATGGTATTCCCATTTTACGATGAGGCAACAGAGTCTTGGAGACATGAGCATGTGGGAGGTTCTTGTAAGGAAAGACACTGCTGACTGGTGCTCAGGCTGTGCTCGTGTTGGTGGGTGTTTGCAGAAGGTGGAAGGACTGCTTTCTTTCCAAGGAGAAGAAGGAGGCTCTTGTTCGGAGTGGTTGGGAAACAGCTCTGTTTGGAAGCCTTGAGCCCTAGGATTCTGGAGTCCACAACAGGAAGGACCTGGAGATCCTGTAGGAAGTGTGTCCCGAGGATTAATGGTGGGTCTGAATGCTGAGTGAGGACTTTTCCCTTTACCTCATCTGCATTGGGGAGATCTTCACTTTTCCTTTTTAAAGATCAATGTGCTATATACCTTTTTTCTGAAGGTACATCTATTAAACCAACAGTGGTTGAGCTCACAGACCATTCCCCACCATGTAATTAACCCCCTCGGGGTCCCATTAAGATCCGATGATATTTTGTGATTTTATTAACTACAAGTAAAAAGGGACGGTACCTACTGTGGAGGCTGGGTTTAGAACTCCCGGTCTCTGGGGCACAAGGGGTTCACTTGAACACTCTGTGCTCCTTGTCCCCCTGAACAACATCTAAGCATTTTCTAGGCACTCTCACTTTTAATTCACAATTTTATTGAATCCTAGAGGAAGGTACAATATATTGGTTGGGAGGGAGCCAGGCTCTAGCATTACTAACTGAATGACTTAAGGATAAGTTATTTAAACTCTCTGAGCCTTAGCTTCTTCATCTATGGCTGACAGTGATGACAATACCTACTTCCAGGGATTCTGTAAGGTTCAAATAAGATATGCAGGTGAAGTGTTTAGCTGCACCCAAGGCCCATGCCTGATGCTCTTCCAATGCTAACTACGGTTGACCAGTGGCGGTAGCAACTTTTGGTGGGCACCCTGGGTGTGCTGCCCTTGTTCTCCTGCGCAGAAGTAGGCTGGAGCAGGTCAGGGCGCGTGGCCCAAGACCACCCATGTGGCCGAGTTGGGACCTAAACCAGATCTGATTGGCTCCAAAGCCAGTGCTCTTTTGTACTCTGTGAGCATCAAGAACAATGCTTTTCTCTCAAATTGGTCACTGTTTGGGAGGCACCAGTTAGACGGTAAATAAGAGAAGGCATTTCCATGTACTTACTGGGCTTTCAGAATCTGTGGGCAAGAGAAAGAGCTCTAGAGGGAGAGGATAGGGTGGGAGAAGGCACTTGGTGTGCCCTGGGTCAGCTCCTGGGGGTGGGAAGGAGCTCATTGTGGACTCGGTGGGTGAGAAATGCACGAGGCCAGAACACAGGGGCCAGATACGGAAGGCTCTGTTAGGCCACAGTGAGAATTCTAGTTCCCCTTCTCAGAAGGACTGAAGACCTTTGAAGTACTTGAATCATGGGGGGGACTTGACCCAAATTATAAGATCTCTCTGATTGCCGGATGGAGACAGAATTGGAAGGCATGAATGGCCTTCAAGAGGAGAATTCAGAACAGGTGGGAGGGGATGGATTCCAGAAGGGTGTTCCCGTGTATCCAGTACCCAGAGGAGCCCTGCCTCTTTGCAATACATATGTGATTCTTTTGTCTCAAAGTATGAACGCACACCCTTGGCGTGTTTGTCTGATGCAGATGTGTCTCCCGAGAGGCCTCCAGTATCACCTCCCGCTGGCCCCACCTGCAGGGACAGAGAACTTGACCAGTAGGAGACAGTGCATTGGGAGAGGCCCACTCTTGGGCCGGGGGGGGGTGGGGTGGGGCATATGGCCAGGCTAGGAGGGCCGAGTCAAGGTGGGGGAGTGGTCACAAGGACCCTGGGGCTCTCGTTTCTTTTTCCACCTGGCGACAGGTCATGGGACACATCTGCCTACCTGAGCTGGGAAGCCAGAGCATCCGGAGGAGTGCGGTGTCACGCCGGCCCGTGGGTGAGCACAGGAAGTGCAAACTAGCGCAGCTACAGCAGTGCAAACCACAGGCAGGAAACGTGGATATACGAGGGCCACGCCGCCCGGCTTGGCCTGTTGCCAGGCTCCCCAGGTTACAGGCCCTCCCAGTTCCCAAGGGCCAGGGCATAGTTAGTGACTGTAAGTGAGAAGGAACTGGGTTTTCTATGGGAGCCCAGAGGCAGGAAGAGAGGGGCAGGGCATCCAAGGCACAGGGTTGTGTGGGAGATGACAACTCCCTGGGGTGCCAGAGAAAGCAACTGGCAAATGTGGGCTTGAGGGTGGGAGCCGAGGGCTCTTGGGAACAGCGCTCCTCGGAAACTTTGAGGGGAGACCCCTATAACATCCAGTTTAGACCACCGCGGGTCACAGACCCTAGCTTCTCTCTATCATGGGCAGAGCTTCTAATAGCATGCCCAGCCTGTCTTCAGAGCTTGAGATATTTGGCACCCCATCTCCGGGGGGTTCCTCTGTCGTTGGATGTCCCTGAAGAAGTCACATTATTTCTAGGTTTCATGAGTTCTGGGTAACAGTTTCCTGTATGCTGGCTGTCTCTGCTGTGTGGCGTTGGGCAAGTCACTGAACCTCTCTGATCCTCTGTAGTCTTCATGCATACAAAGGGAATGATCATAGTGGCCCTGCCACAGGGAGGTTATGAGGACCAGCAAAGATAATAAGCATGAAGAGTTTTGGAAAGTAGAATATAACTATGTTATTAGTCTGAGTAGTAGTAGCAGCAATAAGTTCATATCAGTAGACCCTTATTGAACATCTATGTACTAGGTGCTAGGGGTGCCCATGTGTGTGATACATAGGTCTTCTACTTCTAGCTTATTAACTTCGTGTATATAATAAAGTTGATAATACTAGCTAAGACTTAGAAAGCTCCTACTGTGTGCCAGGCACTCTTCTCAGTGTGTTATTGCATTAAGTCATTTGATCCTCTCAACAACCTTATCATGTAAGATAGTATTATCACCATTTCACAGATCAGGAAACTGAGGCATAGAGAGATCTAGTAACTTTATCAAAGTCAGGTAGCTGGTAAGAGTTGGTGCCAGCATCAAATTCAGGCCAGTTGGCTGTAGAACCCATATTCCTAACCGCTACTCCACATGCTTTATTGAGCAAGAAGCCCTGCTGGTGGTTTTCAGGACTCCCCGTGATAGTTATACGAGATATGTCTGTCTGAGTTCAAAGTTTGGGTTATGAACCACTTCCCCATGCAGCCTTGGGAGCTCACCAATGAAAAGCCCAGAGAAAGATAACTTCTTGGCGAGGTGAAGTCATTGACATGATGACACAGCCAGTATGAGGCATCTTTCATGCTGACTCGAGCAGAGTCATGTTGACAAGTTACTGAAGGGACATCAAGTCAGAACCCAGAGACTGTCCTGGGGAAGGAGAGGGCTGACATCAAGACAGCTAGCTACTGCAAACGTGTAGTGTATTGGGAAGGGAGCCGGGAATGCAGATACACCCAAACACACTCTCATCTGCCTGTCACCAACCCCCCACAGCGCCCCCATTGGCCAAATCCAACCAGCAGCCAGAAGGCAGTGGGGTCCCCCCAGCTGATGGAGGCCACACAGGACTGCCTCCCAGGGTCTAGAACTGGGTGGAGAAGACTGGAGATCCGCTCTACAGGCGTAGACAGAAGATATCCAGAGGAGTGATAAAACTCAGTTTCAAACCCAGAGTTTTCTGCCACCCGAGCCTGAATTTTCAGTCATTCTGCTGGAAGAACACGGCACTCCCAGCACCATGCAGGGACCTGCTTGGGAAAATCAAAGCTCTGGGTAGCAAGCTGATAGGGTCTTCAATTTTCAGCCGACGAGAAATTTAGGAAGCCCTCCTTTGAAATCATATGTACATGGTGTACTGGCACCCATGCTGAGAAGACTTCCGATTATTTTTAGGCAAACCAGCTCATCTTTACAAGGCTGGTATTCATGAGACCATATTGCAAACCACTCCCTCACAAAAAGAAAAAAAAAAAAGAATAGCAATCTATTTTAAAAAGAATTCCGTTACACATTAGAATGATAGGTAATGGGAATTCTGACAAGTTGCGTGTTCGAGGTCCCTTCCTAGCGACACCACCATGAATAGACAATGAGGACACATTTGCTTTTCTCCAACAAGCCGGAAGAGCTTATTTCCCTGTGCAGTGAAAAGTCCTGTGAACTGGGCCAGAAAGCGCAACTGTGATTTATCTAAAAACAACTGTTAAACATCTCAGAAATTAAACTTACTGAAATGCACGGGAAGGCAGGTTAGAATAGATGCCGAGAACAGATATCAGATGCCCCACTTCTGTGGTGAGGGGCGGCGGGGGGACGGGGGAGGTGTTGTTTTTATTGATTCCATTCTTTCCTTTAATGAGGCTTTATTGTGTCTTCACTTGCCTGGGAGATATGCAATGCCGAACAAGCCTGGGATTTTAGCAGCTTAGGACATTCTGCATGAGCCACAAGCAGCCCACCCCATGGAGGGAAGAGCTCGCGCCATGTGGGGAAAGCAGTGTTAGTAACTGGTGTATGTCAAGTGCATCCTTTACACCAGGTCCTCAGCTAAGCACTTGCCATGGTTGATTTCATTCAATCCCCACAGCAAGCTTACGAAGCAGGTGCTATCATTGTCCCCATTTTACAGGGGAGGAAAGTGAGGCACAGGGAAGTTCACTAACTTTCCCTGGATCCCACAACTGGTTAAAGGTAGAACCGGGAATCCTATTCCAAGCTGCTCAGTTTTAGAGTCACTGTACACAATCACTTTGCTTGCTCACCTCCTGTATATTTGCCTTTTTCTGCAAAGTGACGTCCAGAAAACTCAGTAAAATTGAGCTTCTACTCTATTCCAGGAACGGCATAGGGGACTCATCCATATATTATCCCACATCCTCCTGACAGCTCTGTGAGTTGACTGTCTCTTATTATTCTCATGCTCCGACTAAGACCCTTGCTCCCCCTTCTACTCACTCCCTCTGAGCTTCTGCGGAGCCGAACAGTCAGAATTCCTGTGTGGATACCTGGAGTGAGGGGCCATGGCTGAAGCCGTAGGGCCTGGTCCATTCTCTACCCTGGTGCGGTCTGCTGTGAGTGTGAGAGCTTGCACATGCATATGCACACACACATGCGTGCATACAGTGTTGCTGCTAGTCCTTACAGGTACCTTTATGCACATTAGGAAAAGGGGAAAGGCACCCCCTCGAGGCGATAGTCAGCACCTTTGTGCTGGACATCAGCCCTCCCCCAGCTGTGTGAGGTCCGCAGGCCACCTCCCCACCCCACCCCACCCCCCCGCCCCCGGTACGTGTGCCTGTGAAGGTGGATGGCATGTCTGCAGAGCCCCCAGGACGGGGCAGCCATGCACGGGGCTCCACGTGGCCCATCCCGGGAACGGACGACCATTCATCGTCATCAGCTGGAAGAATGAAATCGATACCAGCAAACCCACCTTTTTTTCCTGCCACAGAACCTGACTCAGGCACATCTGTTTCTTTATGATGCTTTGACCATTATTTTCCTCACATTCAAATATGGATGATCTGGGAGCTGTTAAACGGTTGTTTTCATAAATGGCATGCCCTCGCCTTCCCATGGTCTTCAAAGACTTTCCCACTGCCAGGTAGAGGTTCCTTCTCAGGAGAAACGCAGTTTGGATGGTGAGTAGGGAATCCAGGTGGGACACCCATCCCTCCCCAAAAAGGACCCGTTGAGATGGCTCCATGTTCAGAAGGCAAGCTATCTTCCAATCACAAGAGCCCATGATCGCGTCCCCTCCATAGAACGTAGAGACCATGGCCCTGCTGGCCCAGGAATGTAGCCCCAAACCCCAAAAGTCATGTGCAAGTGTGTGGAACTGAAAGGATTCATTTTCTTCAGCCAGAGGTGGGTCCCATGAACTGGCTTGAAAACTGGCTCTTAAGAGAAACAATTGGGGGGAAGAAAGGGGCTCCACCTTGACCCAAGAGGAGTCCAGGAGACTGGGGAGCCTGTCCTGGAAATGAGGGTGTGCTTGTTATTTGTGCCTCTAGCTTAGAGTCAGGGTGGAAGAGAAAAGATCTGTCTTTCAAGGTAAAGACAAATGTTTTTGCTCAAAGATCTATGGGATCATGGATGAGGTAGTAAGTTCGGGTAGTTGTTCGGTTTCAGGTAGAACCTGTTCAGGTTCAACAGGTAGTGAGCTCTCTGTCATGGGGAATAATACAAAAAAAAAAGAATCTCTAATAGATATTGGAGAATAAATTCATGCATTGGGTAACATGTTAGAAAGATGACCTCTCAGGTCTCTTTCTCCCCTGAGATGTTGAGCTTATAAATGATCAGCAGTCTTGTCAAGCATGAAGGTGTGACTCCTGATTTTGCCGCAGCTGATCAAAGTGGCTCGTGTTTACAAACACCAGCCCAGGAAGGTATGGAGAGCTTTTGCATGTGAGCTCTGAGGCTGGATGGATCTGGGCTCCATTGTTGGCTCTGGCATGAGCTGTGTGAACTTGTGTGAGCCTCAGCTTTACCCTCTGTCAGTTGGAACACCCCTGTCTCCTAGGGAGTTTTGCAACTTCAACGGCCCACGAAATGCCAAGTGCTTAGCACTCAGTCAGTGACAATGGCAGGTATACACACGGCAGTAAGAGCCAGAACCAGGGGTTGTGAGCTCAGTAATGTGTTCTTTTAACAAGGCGACACTCAGTGTTTTGCCTGGGTCTAGATGCAGCAGCATCTCCCCTTACTTCTGGAATTAAAATGGTTAAATGCAGCAATGCTTTTCTAGTCTATAAAGATGGTAAAACTTCCCTGGGTACTCTGGCCTTTCTGAAAGAAAGACCTGAATTTATTACTATTTATATTCAGATTTTAGACTCTCATATAATTAACCTGTTCTAAGTGTCTTTGTCTGTCTCTGTCTCTGACTCTGTCTCTCTGTCTCTTTCTCTCATGAGCACACAAATACAACATTTTTTAAAAGTATATTCCCTCTGCTATGTGAATGAGGTGAGGTATTGGGGGCTATTTTCTTTCCTTTTTTTTTTTTCTTTTTGTAAAGGAAACACCTTTTCGGGGTTGGCATGACATTAATAAAAATAATAAAAGAGAAGATTTGGAGAGAAGAGGTAAATAAGGCAATTCATACATCATCTGGAAGAGACACAAGAGTAAGGCAGAGAAAAATCACCATCCCGCATTGTGAACTGGGAGATTTTCATGAGTCAGCGCTTTCGCTGTGTTCTGGGCTCCCAGCTGCCACTGCTGTGGGGCTAGCTTTCTCCTGTCTGCGGGGCTGGGCCTGGTTTCAAGATCTCTCGCGATTAGCTATACTGCTTCTCTGCAGCCGGTTCTAATGGAAGCATCTCTTACGTGTAGCAAGTTGAAATTCCAAAGGCAAACACACATACATGTACACACATGCACGTACGCCCACAGAGGAGTGTGACCGTGGTGACCTTGCAGAGTGTACCCACATGCAGGAGTGACTGACCAGTCACTGTGCAGGGCCCAGGGCAAAAGGGAAATGCAGGGCCCCTTGTTCAAGAAATACGAAAAATTCAAGATGGCCAGAGCAGAGCATAAATGCTCAGGGAACTTCAAAGCGTGGGGTCTTGGATGACTGTGCGGGTCACACACACGAGACTGTCCCCAGCTGCCACCTTTTTAGGTCACAAGCAGTGACAGTGTGACAGTAAATAGAGCCGGGGGAGCTTTACATGGTCCCTTTGGTCAGCAGCTACCTCGGAGGGGTGTGAACGTGCCACAGAGCCCTCATTCTGGAACCCAGCAGGTCAGAGGAGGGAAGTTCAGCCGTATCTTGTAGGTGTGGCAGGCACCGAAGGCTCTTCTGAAAAGGGGGCCAGGGACAGTCAACAGACTTGGAAGAGATGCCCCACCTCCAGGGACCAGTTAGAAAACCTTATTAAGATCTCAGAGCTGTACAGCTTTACATCTGGCGGTTCCCTAGAAAACATCTCTTCTAACAAGCCTTATTTTCCAAATGTGGGTACTGAGTTCCAGAGAGAAGGGAGAGAGACTTCCGGTAACAGTTCCTAATAGCTCAACTTTATTGCACCTTATGCATTTTACCTGCACCTAACTCCCCAACAGCACAGGAGGGAAGCATGCCTATTACACCCATTTTACAGGAGAAATAGAGGCCGATTAAAGTGCAGTGGCTTTGTGCGGATCCCACAGCTGGCAAGAGGCAGAGGTTCCTTATGAACCCGATTCTGGAGAGTTCCTTCGGAAGTGCTTAGCCATATCCAAAGCAATGGAGGGGCGTGGTCCCCAGCTCCTGCTCCCAGCTCAGTGCACACCCGCCTGCCTTTGGCTGCCCGTGCCCCGCTCGCGGTGGTCGCGTGCCCCCTCTCCGTCCTGCCCCTGCACCAAAGCTGGAGCCGGCTCTTCCTGCCAAGTGAATTCTCACTGGTGACACAGAAGAGGCGTTCAATAAAACGAGACTCATCAGAACCTAGGAAACAAAATAGGTTTGGCCCTTTTGTGGAAGACAGCAGAATGATCTCAAAACCAGGGCCTAAACACGCATCCCCGGGGAAGTCCAGGGCCAGGTGCCCACCACGCCAGCCCCGAGCGCCACACCCCCCCCCCGCCCCCCGCTGCGAATAAATTACATGCTGGGGCCAAGGTACCAGGGGCCTTGGCCAATCTCCCCAGGTCTTTCCTGCCCTGCGCTGGCTGGGGCCTGGCTGCATCCAGCCAGGAATGGGAAGACGGGTGGGAACCCAGGAGAAGGCCTCATCGGAGCTGGTCTCAGATCCCTGGCAGGGCCTGGTGCTCCCGCCAGCAAGGGCCGCGACACAGAGGGGACAGATGAGGACTGGATGTGGCTGAGTGTGCCCTGCCTCCCGGGCACTTCCTTCGTCAGAGCCACCTCCTCCCTCCTCGTCCCTCAGAACCACAGGCCTGGAGGGCTTTTTTGGAGACCCATGTGGTTCTCGGCTCCGTTTCCCCTTTGCGGAGACCTGTCCTATTTTTATTCTGCTTCTGCTTACAACACCCAGGGTTTGCTGTTCTTATTGCCGTGCCTCAGAAACCGTTTCACCTAGGCAGCAGAAAAAGCCAGAGCACTCCAGCGATGCCTCCCCCCGGGTGTGGCCGGACTTGAAGCCTTGAAGGGAACACGTAAAGATATAAATAGGAAGGTAGCGACAAGCCTGCATTTTAGTTTAGTTGAGAAATGCACACTTCCCCCATTTAAGGAATGAGGTATGATGAAAGCCAAGTCTACTTTGTTTACATGATAATAAGGAGGTGCTTTACATATATATTAATGATGGAAACACACAAACCTTGAGAAGTTGGTTAAGTTAGGAACACTAAATAAGAGGGGGTATCGAGCAGCTCTTAGTGCAGTGATTTATGTTTATCGGTTGACTTACAGAGATTTCCAAATATATTAAGTAGAAAGGCAAGATGCAGAGAAGTTAGGAAAATACACTGTTTGTTTTTAAATAAACCACTAGTGATACATATAAAAAGCATAAATAGATGGATAGATAGGTGGGTAGATAGATAAATGGATGGATGGGTGGATGGACAGAGATTTTTACACACTTTTAAGATTAGAGAAGTGTTAGGGTTATAGAAGGGTTGAGTACCATGTACGAAGAGTTCCCATATAACTCCCTTGTCCAGTTTTGGCACTTCTTTGGCTCTCCCCCTTCTAGTTGCTTCCCATCCCACTAAGAATAAAACTCACACAACCTTCCATGGCTGACAGGGCTCCACACTGGCTCTCCTGCTCTTCTGTCTCCTCTCCCTCAGCTGCAGTCCTGTTGGTCACCTTGCGGTGCCTCAACTAGTAAGCCCCATGGCTTACCTGAGGCCCCAGCGCCTCTGTAAGGGCATCCTGGGTCCCCAGCACGAGTGCTGCCTCAGCTCTGCTCCACCCTGTCCTTCCTTTGAAGGGACATGGTGGACTGCACCCAGGAGCTTCCCCTGGGTCGTCTCCTGCAGCCCCACTTCGTGGTCCACGCTTCACTGTCTTCCTTTTCTTCCGTAGGCCCTTGATGGCGTCAAGTCTTGTCCACGTTCCCTCTGCTCAGTGTGATTCCAGGGTTCCTGGCAGAAGACCCTCACCCCTTATGGGTGTTGGGCTTGGGCTCTTCTACTGCTGCTTTTCTTGTCAGAGGCACTAGGAGATACCAGTCCCATGTGCAGGCTCTCGGGTTGGGCCGCTCTTGGTTTGCAGCTGGAGAATGAAAAGCCCTGGGCAAAGTAACCAAGGACCCAGACTTCTCTGAGATTCGGCTTCCTTAGCACGAAAATGGCGCTCAAGAAGGTGTCCATTCCAGGGGAGGTCCGGAAAATGAAGTGCGAAGGAAGGACATGGGACAGTGTCTAGTTACAGAATAAATACTTCTTCAGTTTACCCCCTTTGCCTGCCACTTGTGTGAGTCCCAGCTCTCTTTCCCTTTGCTTCGTTCCAAATTTGGGGATTTGAATTCCACTGCTGAATCGCAGACCACACCTACTTTGCAGCCTAGGAAGAAATGGTGGCTCTTTGTACTTCATCCTCCCTCTCTTCCACTTCTCCCTACTTCGTCCGCCCTCTCTTCCACTTCTCCCTACTTCATCCGCCCTCTCTTCCACTTCTCCCTCTCTTCCTCTTCTCTCTCCTTCTCCTTCTCTCCTTTCCCTTTCTCTCCTCACTCCCTTCTCCTTTTCCATCCATCCATTGTCCTGTGTGTCGGGTGTGTTGCGTTTGTCTCCTAGGGCCTCAGCTCTCTTGTGCCCCCGGGCTGCCTCTGTGCGCGGGCTGACGAAATCTCTGGCTCCATTCTCAAGAGTGCATTTGCTCTCCAGCTCTCTGTCCCCAAGGGCCAGGCTCAGGCCTCCCACCCCTCTTGGGAGAGCCTGGCCCCGGGGGCATCAAGGCACAGACCCTAGGTGTCAGACCACCTTGCAGCACTGTCGTAACAGGCCCTGGTTGATGGTGCGGACCCCAAGGTCAGCACTGGCTGCTGGAGCCATGCGCCCTTTCAGGCCTGTCAGCCTCCTCCATCCCGGGTCCCAATGCCCCGGGAGTGGCTGTTTGTCCCAGCACTATGGTTTTGGACAGGAAGCAAGAGCTTCCGGACCAACTGGCAATCAGAAGACTCTTCCCCTAGGAACATCGGGTCCCTTTTTCAATGATGGCCTTTATATAAATTTTTATCTTCCTCCTTTGTCAAACTTCCCCTCTCTCCCGTGACTGAGGGACAAGGACAAACCAGCCCCACAAAACAGAGCGAACTCTTTAAATTGTCACCTGCCCAGTGGAAAAGCCCCCATTACCTCATCTCTGGCTCACTCAGCGGAGAAATATGGGGATAGAAAAAGAAACCCATAATCTGAATTTCCAGATAGTATTTCAATTGTGTTTTGGTGGTGGTGCTCAGAAAAAAAAAATGTCAAGGCTGTAAGACAACATTTTGGTACGTGCTGAGATTTTCCTCCCCCTTGGGATTTTTAGTTTAAAAATGAGTTAATAAAATAACTTACCTTTTAGGTAAGATGGATGTTTGAAAATGTAGATGGAGGGGGACCTGGCTGGCCCAGTCCGTATAGCACGTGACTCTTGATCTTGGGGTTGTGAGTTTGAGCCCCATGTTGGGTATAGAGATTACTTTTAAAAAATCTTTAAGAAGAAAAAATGTAGGTGGAGACAATGCTATCCTTACCTAACCCTTGGGCTCTGTTTTTCTCAGGCGTACACATGGTATATACATTTGCAACTGATTGTTCGAGTAGACAAATACAGCCAGCATAAAACAGGTAGCTCCTGGGAAACAGAGTAGTAACTCCTCAGAGAGAGAGAGAGAGAGAGAGAGAGAGAGAGAGTGTGTGTGTGTGTGTGTGTGTGTGTGTGTGTGAGAGAGAGAGAATACGTGCCCACACATAGCCACAACCTTGAACCAGGGGGAGGGAGTATAGAAGAGAGAGTGTGGTCCCTTCTAAACTCTGGCAAGAAAATACATAGAACCTCTCACCCTAATGTATGGCATTGCCCTGTCTAGGAACACAGTTTATGCTATATTAATTCATCATCCACCCATCCGTCTGTCCATCCATCACCCACCCATCACCCACCCATCATCCATCCATCATCCATCTATCCATCCATCCATCTAGCCCTCCACCCCTCATCCATCTATCCATCCATCCATCCCTCCCTCCCTCCACCCACTCAACTAAGAATTACTGGGTAATCGTACTGTTCCAGACATGATGGTCTGTAAGTTATATGAGATTCACATTTAATTCTCCCAACAACCCCATAAGGTAAGGCCCTTATTATTTTCCCATAGGTAAGAAAGCCAAGACTCAAGGAAGTTAGTAACTTGTCTAAGTCATGAGCTGCAAGTGGTTGAACCAGAAACCTGTCCTTCATTGTCTAACTCCAAAGCCTGCACCCCTTCTGTAATATCATGCTTTCCTGGAGTGGGGAAGGGAGGAGAAAGGGGGTGTCAGGTGGGTCTATCAGATGGAAGGGTTAAGAGGGAAGGGAAGGAGGTGACTTATAACAGGCATATTGGCTCGGCCCTGCTTCCTTCAAAAAGGGCTTCAAATGTCTTGGCTTAAGCATTTTTAAATTCAGGTTACAGCAAGATAGTTAAGTTGAGATGGCCCAAACGGAAGGTGAAATCAAAGTCATATCTGGATATCTGAATGTAGGAAACTCTCTGATAGGTGATATTTAAAATAACATGAGTGAAAGAGTTTCTCCTTTCATGAAAAGTGTAAAGATTGGAAATATTGAGGGAGATATTGACTGAGCCCCTGCTGTGTATCCTGCTGCGTGCTGTGTATGTGTGTATTTCTAACATGGTATGTATTTCAGAGATGGAAATTATAGATTGAATTATTGCATTTATTTATTAATACTTGGCTAAATTCTCTAAGTGGTTTATGGGATACATGAACAAAATGATGCTTTAGGAGACAACCAAAAAATAAAAACAGGAGAATGATGGAAATAACACATTGTAAAAGCATGTCAAGGCTAGGGAGTAACCATAGGGCAGAAGTGCAAACCAAATAATTCTACACATTTGCACTGATTGGCCCACAGGTTGGGTTCTGAGCTTCCTGGTCAACAAAGTGAAAAGGGCAACAGAGTCCGTCATGGGATTTTCCTTGTCCAAGAAGAAAAAACAGTGCAGTTTCTCCACGGGTAAAGATAAAGAGAAGTTCACACTCCAGTGGGTCATTCAGAGAGTCCAGCCATTATGATACCCACAGCATGATAAAAAGAAGGCAGTAATGGCCAGATTCCAGTCCAATATGAAAATGTGTCTCAGATAAAAGAGAAGGGCTTCTCAGCTGGGGATTACAGTGGCTTAAGTTCCTAGTGTTTGAGAATTTGATTTACTTTAATTTTGCAATAAAATTTTTTTTAATTATCACGTAAAAAAAAACCTCTTGGGAAATGTAGGTTCTTTTTAATAAAATGTGCAACTCGTCTAAATTCTGGGAGCTTTGCCGGTGTGCTGATATATCTGTATATTTAACGAGGAATTTTAGCTGCTTAACATAGTGTCTGGCCTGTTGTAGACACTCAATAAAATTTTGCCGAGTGAGTGAATAGAATATAAACAAGATGGCTGTTGAGCATAAGGAAATAGAGGATGTATTTAATAAAATACTAGAAATTCTTCAAATTCGGAAATAACCGATTTCTGAATTTGTATCCCATTGCTAAACCAAGCTACTCTTGAGTTCGCATCGACTTTAGGCTTTGAATTTGAATGCTTGGACATCCCTACAGTGCCAGAACTAGAAAATACTAGTTTTTTGGTTTTCACATATTTTGACTCAATTCCTCTGATAAAAGCAGATAGCTTTTTAATCAACATTATTGAGGCACAGTTATATATAATAAGATGTGCACAGCTTTGGTGAAGAGTTTGGTGAGTTTTGATGAGTGGATCACCCCGTGCAGCCACCACCTCAAAGGAGACAGAACACTTCTAAAACCCCAGAGAGGTCCCTTGGGCCCCTTGGTAATTAATCCCCCCACCCCTTTCCTCGGGCACCCAGTGATTGAGTTGCTGGGTTTCTGATGTTTTTCATTGGTCTTAAGGTTAAGATTTAGATGGAACAGAAGGTTTAAATTCGGAGGCTACTCACTAAGGTTAACCCTCTTACTTTAGGGATGGGGAAACTGAGGCCATCAGGCTTGGGCTGGGCAAGGTAGCAGCCAAGTTGACGGAACCATCCAGATCCCATGGGCCAGAGCTCCTTCCCCTATCTGCCCTGCCTGCAACATCTCAGTGCCGACCCCAAGGGGCTCTTGAGAAGGGGAACGGGTAGGGAGAGAGTAGATGACATACATTTCATTGAAGTTAAAAATTGCAGTGGTGGTGGAAATTATTCTGAATTATGCTCAGAATTATTAAGAAAATGATACCCTTAAATAAATGTTTGAAAGAAATGAGTTTTGTTGGGAATAATACCTCACAGCCACTTCTCAGAAGTCCAAAGAGAGAAGCAAATTAAGAGATGCCCTTCAAGCAGTTGGGGGGGTGGGTGGGGGGGAAACACAGAGTTCCTAATAAATATCTCACCAATCCAATTATAACATTCAAATCAAGGAGAGGAAAATGCGGTATCAAATATAATGAAAGCTTTCTTTCCCATCGAAAACACAGCCTGCTTCTCATTGTCCAGTGCTGAAGGGGATTTCAAAGTCAGCATTTATAGGAGAGGGGGAAAAAATGCCATGTAAATCAAAGTGAAATAATCAAATTTTTCTGGTGGAAATAAGTGCAGTTGTTTGATGTAATTTTGACATTCAGCATAATTTTAGCATCAATGCTGAAGTTAGGGGATCAGGGTGTCTCCGTGAGATTTGTAGAGTAAGAATTTACCAATCAGGAAAATCTAACTTAGGCTTTGAATGCAATGTGGCATTCTGCATTTGGCGGTAATATAAGCTGTTCTACTAGATTCACTACCAACAGAAAGCAGAAAAGACCTGTTTCTGTTTGTAGTGGGTTGATGGGCACCCCCCACCTCAAATCCATGTCCACCTAGAACCTCAGAATGTAATGTTATTTGGGAGTCAGTCTTTGTGGATGTCATTAGTTAAAATGAGGTCGTACTGGATAAGGCTGGGCCCTAAAGCCAATGACTGGTATCTTTTTAAGAAGAGGAGGGGACACACAGAGTCACACACCAGAGATTAGAGGAATCGGACGATGGGGGAGATACTGGAATAATGCGTATATAAGCCCAGGGACACCAAGGATTGCCAGGAACCACCAGAAGCTGGAAGAGGCAAGAATCCTTCCCCAGAGCTGATAGAGGAGGTGTGGCCCTGCAGATACCTTGGATTGGTCTGATCCCACCTGGGATGCCTGGCCTCCGGAATGGGGAGAGAATACATGTCTGTTTTAAGCCACCCATGAGGGGTGTCCTTTACAGCAGCCCTGGAAGACCAATGCACTGGTGCTGTGTAAGACCTCTCCTGTTTCTAGAAACAAGAGACCATTCACGATCATGATGTCAGAATACCAAGG
The DNA here is from genome assembly GCF_002201575.2 of Neomonachus schauinslandi. Lineage (NCBI taxonomy): Eukaryota > Metazoa > Chordata > Mammalia > Carnivora > Phocidae > Neomonachus > Neomonachus schauinslandi. Next base: position 51,066,409 of record NC_058418.1, on the reverse strand, counting down.
AATCTGGCAGGTGAGTTTTCCTGACAGAGAAACTGGGTTCACAGTATTTGGAGTCAGCATTTGAGATTCTTCCAGACATCCTCTGAGAAGTTCTATAGAGCTCCACCTCCCCTCCAGGAAATGAGAAGCAGAAGCCTCAGTGAACCCTAAAGCTTCCAGCAGGAAACCAATCTGCCTCCCCGCTGATGCCTGTTCTACTTTGATAGTGAAAAACCATAGCAATGCCGACACAGTAGACCTCCACCAGAAGACGAGCCCACGTGGCTTCCCAGGGAGTATGCACTGAGCAGGGGAGAGGTGGAAGGGAGAACCCCTTGGGTCCCCTTTCTGCCTGGAACCACCCTGCATCTCAAGGAGACCAGTGGGGTTCACAATCTCCGATGTGGTGTGAAGAGCCAGTGGCTGAGAGCAGAGTGGGAGGGCACTTCTGGGGCAGGGGGAACTCACGTCACAAGCAACCACTGTGGTGTGACACTGGGACCCTGCCCTTCTGCAGGTGGAGGTCTTGTCGGGACTCACCTGTCGGGCACCATTGCTGGGAAGTCTACTGTGCAGACCGAGGCTGGTCTGACCCCCAAGGACATGTGCCCCCTAGCAGGCAACGCCACTCATGAATGTTAATAGGACAGCAGATGGGATTATTGTTCTCAGCTCTCCAGCCCCCCACCTCTCTCAAGTCACATTGAGGTTCTCTATGAGTTTCCCGTGGTGGCTGTAACAAATCACCGCACACGTGGTGGCTTAACCCAACAGTAGTTCATTGCCTCACAGTTCTGGAGGCCAGAAGGCTGATTTGTAGATGCTAGCAGGCCCTCGAGGAGAATCTGTGCCTCGCCTCTTCCAACACGTGGCTACTGTTTGCATTCCTTGGCTTGTGGCTGCATCTCTATTCTGTCTTCCCATGGCTCTCCTCTGTGTCTGTCTTTAACCCCCACCACCTCTCTCGTGGAAGATGATATGTGAGATTGAAAAAAAAAAAGATATGTGAGACTGCATTTAGGGCCAACCTGCATAATCTGGGATAAATTCTTCTCAAGAGTGTGAACTTAATCACATCTTTTGCCACAGAAGGCAATATTCACAGATTCTGCGCATGAAGACAGGGACACATCTTTTTGCGGAATCAGCATTCAGCCCGTGATCACCTCCGTGCCATGTGGTTTTGCACTGCCGCTTACTACAGTAGGTAGAGTAGTCTTCGAGAATTTGCATTTCTCGTCCGCTTGCACTCCTGCCCCTTTGCTGTGGGATGAGTATGTCCCAGACAGCGGCTGCTCCTTCGTTCTGGACCCAGAATGAGATCCTGGAGGAACAGACCCATCTACCTACAGCTTGGAGCAGAGCTGTGGCAGTCCAGGCAAAAACCAGGGTGCTGGTAATAGATGCTTGTTACTGCTGATCATAGAGATCTGGGGGCTGCTTGTTACTGCATCAAAAGCTGACTCATACAAAACAAGATTGCAAGCTGGTTACTAGTAAAAATCCCTAATACTTCTGGGACTTTGAGCATGATGGTCCCCCTGAAATGTCTATAACACCTTATCCATCTGGGGAGTGTTTCCTCCTCTTCTTCCTCTATAAAGCCTTGGAAAACCTAGCTGGAGGGTCTTGGAAGTATGTTCTCATAATGCCTTGCTTCCACACATCTATCTTGCCCACTAACCTTTTCCTCAGTGTCAAGGATGGTGCACAAGTATCCCCAAAAACCTAAATGAATGCATAACAACACAAATGAGCAAATGACTAGAGCACTACACTTTCTAAGGGCTGCAAGAATGAAAAGCAGTTTTTCACTGGGCTAGGGTGCATGGTGTTTCCATGCAAGGGGCCCGGTGCTGGACTGCCTGGGTTTGAATCCCAGCGCTTCCACTCACTGGACCTGTGAACATGAGCTAGCTCCTTAACCCCTCTGTTTCTGTCCCCATGTGCTAAACCGGAGTACTGACAGCCCCCAGAGGGCCGGTGTGAGTTGAAATTGAATAAGCACTTGGAACGGTGGCTGGCTCCAGGTAAGCACCATCAAAGCCAGGACTTGGCAAACTGTGGTCCATGGATCAAGTGTGGCGTGCGGCCTGTAGTATGGCCTGCAAGCTAATATTGGCTTCTTCATTTTTAAATTGTTGAAAAGAAATTTCTTAAAAGGATAATATTTCGTGATACATGAAAAGTATATGAAATTCAAATTTAGGTGTCCACGAATAGTTTTATTGGAACACAGCCAGATCTACTTGTTGATACGATGTCTGTGTTTTTGTGATACGACGTCACAGTTGTGACAGAGCCCACATACGGCCCGCAAACCCTAAACTGTGTACTATGTAGTTCCTTACAGATAAAGTTTACTGGCCCGTGACGTAAGCTGCTCTAAGTTACAGTCTTAGCAAATGTGCCCACGTACGGGAGCCCGGAGGCCAGAAGCACTGACCCCCTGCTTGATCACACCCCAGCAGGCCAGTCTAATGATGATTTCTGCAAAAAGCACAGATTAAATCACAGTAGTGTTGATTTCATCTGGAAGCAGGGACAGAGGGAAATGGAAATTCACATCGTCTTCATCTCCTCTCCCTTTGTTTCTGTCATCTGTGTGCATCCTGTGTGCATCTGAATGATGTTCCTTAGGTACTAAATGAGTAAATAGGAAAGACACAGACAAATAAATAGATGATCGAAGAAGAACAGAATTCAGGGATTACAAGTTCACTATGGTCTGAGCTTTCTCCTACGTTCTCTGTGAACAGTTTAGAAGCTTCCTCTTTTCTGCTTTGTTGTCTCTTCCAATTAATTAATTAACACATTCAGTAATTCATAAACACCTATCTGTTAAGCATTCATTATATGCCAAGAATTGTGTCAGGTGCTAGGGCTCAATGAACAGGAGGACCCAATTGGTCTAGACCTCACTAAACTCCTGATCCATATGGGGCCCATATATGGGACCTTTGGGGTGAATTAGATAAAGGCACTCCATCCCTCTGGGCAGAGTGCATGGCTTAGCACATGTAACAAGGACTGGATGGGTAGCAGTCCAACCCACTTCCCAGGCCAGTGGCCTTGTGCAGTGCACAACCGATACAACTGTACATGGCACTGAATCTCCTGGGAGGCACTGACAGGGCACACAGGAGGGATGGGGGAAGATTGAAGGGCAAGCAAAGCATCGTCAGACACAGCCCTGGTTGAACCAAAAGAGGCATCGCATAGGGGGTGACTTCTGAGAGGAGGCCAGTGCCTACAGCGGTGAAAACAGCCACACGATAAGCCTTTTCTTTCCCTGTTCCTGTTTCTTTTCAATATGGGGATTCTGAGGCATGCAGAGGTCAATTAATCCTTTACCTGTTTCTCAAACTTCCTTTGTAAAGGAGAGAGAATTTATATGCTGCCATTTAGGCCTTTGTAATGTAGTCACTGGTGTTGCATTTTGGCAGAGGCACTAAATGACTTGAGAGAGTTGGGAGATGGACGGAAGATGTTTTTACTATTATTATTATTATTCAGAAGTTTTTATTTGATCATATAAATCGTTACACTCACTTAAGCGTCTCCCTCAACCAAGATCAAGAATTACATCTACCAATATTCTCAGGCCCACTGCTACCATATAGAACCTTACATTTTAACTTGCAAGAAAAAGAAATAATCGTAGGGATTTATCATGACCAATCATGATCCGGGAAAATCAAAGCACACTTTGCTGTAGAGACAAATTTGCATGTGCATTAGGCTTGCGTGCTGAACCAATGCTGGATGTCCTTGCAAGACTTGCTTCTCTTTCCATTGATGTGTTTACTTTCCTCCCGTTTATTAAATATACCTGCGTTTAAGGCATCTCTAGATTCTGTCATCTGCATCTTGAAAAGGAGACCCTCCTTATGTGAACCCCCTCCTTTGAAAACTAAAACCATGTGGAGTTCTTTATCTCTATAGATGAAGGTAGATATACAAAGTATGTTACATAATACCACACAGCAAGAAACTGCTCTGTTAATAAAACTCAGGGAATTTCGAGTAGCAGCTGTGATAACAGAGCCCAGGGAGTGTCATGCAGGGCAAGTAATAAAGTACAGTAGAAGAATTCAGGCTGTGTCTTTGAAACTCACTCTCTATGACAGTTCTAACCCTGCTGATCGCATTAGTCAATGCTACAAACCCCACCCTATCCAGAAATTGGAACTAGAAGCTTTGCTTCCATCCCATATTTGTTATGTTGTACGGAATCTTCCCAGATGACCTTTTCCCAAAAAGCCCAGCTCTCTTTTAGGATTCCCTGCTCACCTCCCCTATTCTAAAAGCATCTCTGATTCTTGTCTACTAAGAGCCATTGGCATCTAACATAACACACGTATTAGTTAGTTAGTGCTGCATAATGGGGACCACGGCACTTAGTGGCTGAAAACAACGTCATTATCTTGTAATTTTGGTGGATCAGAAACCTGGGTATGGCTTACCTAGATCCTCTAGCTCACGGTATCTAACGAGGGAGCAATCAAGATATTGGCTAGGACTACAGTCATCTCAAGGCTCAAGTGGGGAAGGATCCAGTGGGAATCACTGGGAACCATTTTCGAGGCTACGTACATATCAAGTCACATATTTTAATTATTTATTTGTATATCCTCTCTATCCCACTCAAATAGAAACTCAGGGAAGAGATCTTTCTAGTCTGTTCCTCACTAGGCCCATGATGTCCAGAATTGGTTGGCACTCAGATATCTGTTGAATGAATGAACCAACGTAAAGACTACTCTTGCTCCCCAGAGAAGTCCTGTGTGTGTCTTACTTCTCTTCTTTATTCAGTGAAAATGGACCTGGAGGGTTTTGACTGTCAGAGGTTGAGGGAGTGGAAAAACTATTCAGGAGAAAGGAGTCATTTTAACAGTTATGGTAGGTGGAATAATGCCGCCCCAAAGATGCCCAGGGCCCTAATCCCTGGAGCCTGTGACTATGTTCTCTCACATGACACAAAGGGAGCTTGCAGCTGTGATTGAAGTTATAGACCTGAAGATGAGGGGATTCATTTGGATTACCTGGGCAGGTCCCATCAGATCGCACGAGTCCTTAAAAATGGAGAGCTTTCCCTGGGTGTGCTCAGAGAGACAGAGCTGTTGATACAAGTTCCCAGGTTGGGAGCCTCAGAGAGATTCGATGCCTCCTGGCTCATTCTGAGGAGTAGGGGGATATGTGCAAGGACCAGAGAGAGGCTTTTAGGAGCCAGGAGCCACCCCTGCTCACAGCCAGCAAGGAAACGGGGACTTCAGTCCTGTAACCACGTGGAACTTAGCTCTGCCACAACCAGTGGGCAAGACTGACTCTCCCCTAGAGCTCCCAGAAAGGAGCACAGCTTGCTAATACTTCAATGCCCATTTGCTAGATTCCATACTGGATTCTCGGACCTCGAGAACTATGATAGAATACATGTGTGTGGCTTGCATCCACGGAGTTTTGTGTCATTTGTCATGACACCAGTAGAAAATTAGTGAAAATGGTGCTCTACGGCTCTGGGTGCAGATGAGGATGGCGCGATAGAAGGCTTTGGAAGTAATGATAGAGGGGTTTCGCGTTTGCTGTCACCACCGAAGTTACCCAAAGACCCTCAATCCTGGGCCTTTTGAAAGAACCCGATTTTCAGGGAAATCCAGATAGAACCAGGGATTGTGGACCTCAGGAAAGAACATTCCATTTTCACTAATACCCATCCACGGAGAGTTAGAGGCTCAGGGTGAGATCTTTTCTCCTGATAAGGCTTTGGGGAGAAGGAAATCTTCCTTTGAAACTTGTGGTCTCAGGGTATATTGAAGGAAATGTCCTTCTTCCAGGCCCACATAAAGACGACATCGCCATGAGAAATACACGTTAATGCAAAGGGAGTTAGCTGTCCTTTCTTTCAGTTTTTTATTTCTTTATGTAATCTTGGTGTAGTATAACTTAAGTACAGAAGAGAATGCAAATCAGTGCATTTTCACAAAGCAAAAACACCCACATGGGATTCATTGCATGTTCACGTGGCAATGGTTGGTTTATTCTCACTGCTGAATGGCCCTGAATGGATGGACCGCAATGTACTTAACCTTTTCACTGTGGGTAGGCACGTTGGTTGTTCTGCTCTGGGCTACTGTGAATGGTGCTGCCGTGAAGTTCTTGTGCCTGTCTGTTGGTATATGCATTTCTGTTGGGTATGAATTCGTGCTGGGGAGAGAGGTTGGGTCCTAGGTCAAAAGCGTCTTCCTTTGTTCTTTTAGGTGCAGGGAATGCAGGCCTGGGACTGAATGAGATGAGAGGCAGTGATGCACCTACAGGATCCGATCCTGTCTTTATTTAAAATTGTGGTATCTTGCTCCTCTAGGATATTTGGGCATTGGTTTTGATTTTTTGTATTAATTGGTAGGTTGATTTGGGGTGCTCGCTTAAATTCTGCACCTAGCATGAACGCCTCACTTGACTCACCCTAGTTCCAACCCAAGTGGGCCTAAGAAACGTGATAAATGCTTCCTGTCTGCATTGTTCATGTCTGGTCCCAAAAGGTCCACTGAGGCTGTATTGACTGGAGCGGTGTGTTAAACACCTGGCTCTTCAAAGCTCATGTCTTGCCCGCACTATCTCATGGGGGACATTCTATTTTATTTTCAAATAGGCTGTTTTTATTCACAAAGAACTTTGCAATGTGCTCTGAGATTTGTTGGCCTGGGGGGAAATATTTCAAGTTTGACATCTAGTTAATTAAGTTAATTAATTAATTGGGCTGGGGTGGCCAGGCTGTCCTCTCAGGTCCTCATTCGCGGTTCCAGGCTATGTTAAAGAAGAAAAAGAGGGGTAAGGCGACATGCTGTTTGTGAAGGTCCAGCTGGGTACTAAAATTCCCCTTCTTTCCATTTCTTTAACGTGAAGAGATTCTCAACCACCCCACTTCTATCTCTTTAGCCAGCTCTATCCCAAGGCTTACACGGGCAGGTATCAGCCTGATAGGATGAGACTTTCCAGGGCTCGGCTGATTGGGTTTAGGTAAGCAAATCCTCTTAAGAAAAACCGTTCATCAGTCTCGGCCTAATTTATGTGTCTGGAGCAGAACTTTTTTATTTTGTTGCATGCTCCTTGTCGGGTGTTCTGGAATGGCAGCCACACAGGCAGACCAGGCTCATTTACACCTGGGAGACGGGACACCTGGGCCAGACACTGAGGTTCCAAGTGGGAAAGTGGCGTTCAGTTTCCCTGTGGGGGGTGGGGTAGGTGGAGAGGACATGCAGACTGACCGCCTCGGAACAGATTGGGACCCAGGGCTACTAAGCTGATTCTCGGCCTGTTCCATGTCCCCCAAAGAGGAATTCACACTGAGAATGCAATCCCCACATCAGGAAAGATTGTTTTTGCCTGTTCGTGTGGCTGACCCGGGGTTCTATCCACACATCTGTGTTCTGGTTAATTTCTCGAGGCAGCCCCTACACCTCGGGAGCTCATTTCACCAGCCACCTGTTCACTTTGGTGTTAGCCCTGTTTGTGACCCTGGCTGTGCCCTCATGTCTGGGCCTCACCGATGCTTTAAGCAGTCAGACGTCAGATGCCCCCAGGCACACGTCTTCTCAGGCTGGTGGGCTTTCAAACAGTTCTGTCTTTTTTTTTTTTTTTTAAGATTTTATTGAGGGTGCCTGGCTGGCTCAGATGGTTAAGCGTCTGCCTTCGGCTCAGGTCATGATCCCAGGGTCCTGGGATCGAGTCCCACATCGGGCTCCCTGCTCAGCGGGGAGCCTGCTTCTCCTTCTGCCTCTCTCTCTCTCTCTGTCTCTTATGAATAAATAAATAAAATCTTTAAAAAAAGAAAAAAAGGACTTTAGTTCTTTAAAAAAAAAAGATTTTATTGATTTATTTGACAGAGAGAGAGAGAAAGAGAGCGAGCACAAGCAGGGAGAGTGGGAGAGGCAGAAGCAAGCTCCCTGCTGAACAGGGAGCCCGATGTGGGCTTCCATCCTAGGACCCCGGGATCATGACCTGAGCCGAAGGCAGACGCTTAATGACTGAGGCACCCAGGCGCCCCTCAAACAGTTCTGTCTTAAATCCCCTGCTTGCCCCTCCCGTCTGGCCTCTGCTTCCGATTCTGTTCTCTTGAGTTTCGATCGCGTGGGACATGGTCTCATTTATGGATTCTCATTCCCACATTCTCTGATTCTGCACGTGGTTTCTCCAACCTGTACCTGTTCTTCCGCTCGTTATCACAGTTTGAACTCTGCATCCACCAATAATGTGATCAGACATCCTCAGTAAACCAGGGTACCTACTCCCTCTCTCTCCCTCCCCTCCTTCAAGAGCCCTGGGCACCAACCCCTGCTGGGGGACATGACAGTTAGAAATACCAGAGTCATGCCGCCTTCAGATCTTTATAGTCACCGTTTTGTTCTCATTGCCAAGGAAATATATATCTGTATATCCTAATGCATATAACGTAGAAAGCAGAAGTGCCTAGTAATAGCCTCTCCAACAGTTTGGCACGTGTTCCCAAATCTTATAATATATTTATGTATGTGTCTGTGTATCTGTGTGCACATATTTCTATGTTCCCATAGCCATACATCTGAGAAATCTGTTTGTGTCAGTACGTGGAGCTCTGTCACATTCTTTTTAAAGGCTGCAGTGAGTTGCGCTGTATGAATGTGCCATAATTTATTTATCCAATTAAAACCGGAGAATCTTAAAACACAGCTCATGCTTTCAGGCAGAGGACTTCCCCCTCCAGCAGCTCTGCGGGATGCTAGCCCAGCCCACACACGTCTTGGGTTTCCTTGGGTACAGAAAGTTTTGATGGATCCAAGTCTCTGGGGTGGTGTCTTTATTTCTGCCTCATTTGCATGGCTGGCTACCCAGTCAAGAGGCCGGGAGATTTCCAGCCGTGCCGTGTCCAAGGTGTTTTAAAGCTGTGCACCAGTGGAAGCCGGTAACTGGCAGAATTGCAGCCACGTAGATGTTAGAGCTCCCGAGTGGTTCATCTTTGGCCTTTTTATCTTCTTACTCAACATAATTTCATCCACTTCCTTGACTTTCGTATCTGCCTTGGATTTGAAATATCACTGCCTGTCTATCTTACCACCCATAGGTATAGACAGCTGGACTCCCCATGTTCACAGGCACCTTGACCAGAAACAAAGTACAAGGTAACAAGTGGCCCAGATGGATTTTCCCCTTGAAGGCTGCTTCCTTCGGACTGTCTGCCTGATGACGGCGACAGTGGTAATAATCAAACACTGATAGCAGTCTACAGTGTAAGGATGACACCGTGTTCAGTACTGTCCCCCCAGTATTGCTAGTGTCACCCTCAGGGTAACCCCAGGGGTTGCTAGAGTGTACCACACAGCCTCCCATTTATAGGGGCTCCAGAATGTGCCCCGGGTCACCCGGGCATGAAGTGACAGGACCAAGCTCCAATCGTAAGCAATCTGACCCCAGAGCCTGTGAAGGGGCATATGCACGTGAAGGGGCAGGGCCCAGGGTGGAAGGCCTAAGATTTCTAGATGCCTCATGAAAGGTACTTTCTTGCAGGCTGGTCCACCGAAACCCTCATAGCAGGATTCGCTTCCTCCACTAACTGGAAAAGAAGCAGGGTTGTGTTCAGCAGGGTTCCCGGCTGGCTAGCAAGTGGTAGAGCCAAGTCAGAGTGCCGGTCTCTCTCTCTCTCTGCCTGTTCTTCCAGATGGGAATGGGTAGGGTGCGTGATTCATGGTGGCGGTGCCCGGTCCACCAACGAGCCACTCTGGGTCTCCAGGGACAGACTTTTTAAGGCCCGAGACTTCTGCTTTTCAATTCTTGATGCAAATGCTTCTCCCACTGATTTGTAACCACATCCCTCTCAAATACATGGATGGACAGGCTGTCTAATTTCCTCGTGTCTTCTCCTTGTGAGCACAGGGTCTTATCCTCTGCATGGAAAGATTCTCATTTAAAATGCAGGCTGGAGAGGTTCATCCATATGCAAAGACAAAAGCAGAGCTATTTACCATCGGGAACAAGGGACAGAGCCTCTTGGAGCCAACAAACATTCCCTGTGACATGGGTGTGCCTTCCAGGGTTCTCCCCAGCAATGAAGTCTTCGGAATCTTAAAGATTTTCGGTCTGTGTAGACAGCATGTTTTTCTTCTTCTTCCCTTCACATGAACCTTTTGCATATTAGGGAATAAAATAGATTTTTTCCCCCAAACGGTGCATTGGGAATTATTCATGTCTTTGGAATAGACTCAAATAGATGAAAAGGGCTTCTTCTTGTTCTTTGTCTTCATTTTACAATAACTTCAGAGTTGTCCCAAATAGGAAACATGCCTCTTTTCAGTCATTCCAGTTCTTTTTCATTTATTTTTTTTATTGAGGTGTACCATGCAGGAAAGTGTACCAATTCTTAGGTGCCTAACAGCTCGGTGAATGCTTTCACATACACTCCTGTGCCTACCACTCAGACAAGAAATAGAATACTCCCAGCACCCAAGGGGGGGTCCAGCCTGCCTCTTTCCAGTCGATACCTTCTCCGACTGACCACTGTTGTGACTTCTATCCTCATAGAATAGAACTGTCTAATTTGAATCTTATGAAGTTGGGGTCCCACAGGCTGTATGTTTGGGCTGGTTCATCATTAGACATGTGCTCAGCATTGAAAGCTGGGTGTTCTATAATCAAACAGTCCCTGAATAAAAGGTCTTAGTGAAAGCATATGAAACAATATTTTGGGGAGAGTTCAATAGATGTTCTTTGCAAAAAGGAAAGGAACTTTAATCCTTTTTATTCCTTCCTTCTCTCCTCCCCACCCCACATGAAATGAAAACCACTGAATTAATCTGTACCAAATCTGAACAGCATATTTAGGATGGACTACTTAAAATATGCTAACTGGTCTACTTAAAATCCACTTGGTAGGAGATGGAAGGGCCTCTCAAAGACTTCGGCAGATATCCCAGAGCAACTATAGGCATTGATTTGTGATAAAACTTATTTCTCACACGGGCAGTTCTAGCTCACCCAGAATGAGTAGCAATAAGGATTTATTTATTTTAGGGTATTTGATAAGTTTTCTAAAAGTTGTTGAGGCGATAGCTGGTGGTCAAATGAATTTGAGAAGTATTTCATGCTCTGTCTCCATCTTGGAGATTTATAATGCTTATCAGCAATTAGATTTTTTTTTCAGCAATTAGGTATTAAAGGTACTGATAAGTCTTGCTGTAATGATAACTATTTCATTTGGTTGACTCAGCATTAACTAAATATCTTTGTCTCCTGACCCTTTTTATGATGGAGAATCTTTTTCTACCTCAGAGTGCTCATGTTTCCTATAACCTAGGTACTAAAAGCCAGCAGAAAAGAAATCAGTCTTTGGGTAGAATTTTTTTAAAGATGTATTTCTTTATTTTTAGAGAGAGAGAGAGTGGGCACGAGCAGGAGGGGCAGAGGTAGAGGGAGAGAGAATCCCAAGCAGACTGCACACTGAGCACAGAGCCCGATCCGGGCTCGATTTCATAACCCTGAGATCAGGACCTGAGCCAAAATTAAGAGTTGGACGCTTAACTAACTGCGCCACCCAGGCACCCCTGGGTGGAAGGATTTTAGGTTGACGTTTTAGCTCTGATAAACATATGGCTTCCATCTGCATTTCCTCAGATTGTCCTGAGGTTTAAAGGACATTATTTAAATTATCAAATTGAATGTAATATCCCCTTCAAAACTTTTTTTCAAAATATGAGTGAAAATATCCATTTTGGAAAAGTTTATTTGTTTTATGGAAACTTCATTTTTCTTGTTCTGCGGCGAAGTATTTTGAATCACAGGGGGACCAGAAATGCTTCTCTTTTCCATAAGTGCACTGCTCCCTCTAAAGATCAAGAGAGATGAGCCCAAAATGGAACTAGAGGCCCCTGAGCTGGCAAGGGAAGGTCATGGGTGAGCAGAGAAGTGATAGTTATCAGTCATGTGAGACACTCTATAATCAGGGTTTATTATCTCTTGTGACCTTTTCTTTTCTCTCTGATGTGTGTTGGAGCAATCAATAAATGCTTCCAAAATTCCTCCCCATTCTCCACGTGGTCCAGATTTCCCGTCTGCAGGAATCCCATGGAGTTTCATCAGTTAAGAATCTATCCCATTATGGGACAGACGTTTTAGTCGTTTTTCGGCTAAAGTCATTTCTGCTAATTTGCTAATTCATTCATCTGCTCCGTCCCAGCTTCTGGCCGTCCATGGACCACTTTCAGCTTACTTTTCTTTGGCCCGACTCAAAGTCTGTATGCTGCTTTTAGTCGTCTTCAGTCCTTGAGAGAGAGGAGGGGTTCAGGAAGGACCTGACAGATCTCGCGGCTCAAAGAAGGCACCCTGCAAGTCTAATGATGCTTTGAATCACCTGATCTAAGATTTTCAGGAGAGATTTCCAAAAGGGCCTTATTGTGATAAAGTTCTGGTTGTCCTGGAGTGTCAGCTTGTGCTTGTGAACCAAATCCAACCAAATCCAGCGTATAATCACACATTTTTAGCACTTCTATCATGTGCTAGGTTCTGAGAGGGATTCTCAGAAGACAGGTCTTAGCCTCGGTTCTCAAGGAGTGTGCGGCCTGTTTGGAGATTCAGGCCATCTATCTTAAAAAAAAAACTAGTCATAAAATAAGAACACATGGGTGGTACAGATGGAAAAGTCACGGCTTACTGTGTGCCTATCACTGCCCTTAACATTATAAATGTATTAACTCTTCTACTCCTCACTCCTATGATGTATGTATTATTCTTATTTCTGTTTAAATGTGAGTCAACTGAGACACAGAGAGGTTAAGACACTTGCCCAGGACCACACAGCTAGCCAGTGGCAGAGATGGGGTTAGTGGGCTTTCAAGACAAGATCACTGTTCCTGAAAGAAAGTGTCCTTAATTGAGTGTTTACTATATACCAGATCTTGTGCTAAATTCTTCCTTGTGTTATTTGGTTTAATTTTCATAAAAGCTTTTCAGGCAAAGAAGTATTATATCCATTTTTGTAGATAATAAATTTAAGCTCGGGAACGTTGAGTAGCTCACCCAGAGTTATGGAGCTTTTAAGTGACAGATCCAAGGTTCAAATCCAGGTCTGTTGATTCTAAATTGTGTTCAACTCTACAGCGCATGTTGCCAAACCTTTCTTTGGCTAAGTAGCTTTTTATAAAAATACATTCACACACACACACACACACACACACACACACACACCTAGCTCGCTCACACACAGACACACACACCCCACCTAGCTACCAGTCCCAACTACCAGCAGCCTGACTGACTCCAGCTATGGAGTGTTGCCACCAAGGGGCCAGTGGCCCTTCCAACAGAACTTAGCCCCAGGCTGGAGGGACCAGGGGGTGTCATCACTACCTTCATGGCAGACATCAGGCCCAGGCTGCTGCCAGGAATGTGCTCGGGGATTTTCCAAGGGAGGCTGTCTCCTCTGCCCTTCCTGCAGGTACGATCAGGCCCCTTCACACCCCAGCAGAGCAGGGACCAAGAGCCACAAAAGTGAACCTGGTTGATCCTTGGTGAGGACTCGGCCCAGGGAACACTCAGTGGACGTGCCTGTGGCCAGGAGGGCTGAGTCCCTTCTGAGGTCGTCCGCAGATATCCTGCTCTGCTCCTCTCTGAGCCACTGCGAGCCCAGGCCACTGGAGCCCCTGTGGCTCCAGTGTAGGAGGGGAGAGTGGTTCCCGGAGTCACACACTCAGAGGAATTATGAGCATCTCCCCCACCCCTGAGCCTCATCGTCAATTGCCTAATGAGGAAGGGAGTCACTTGGCTGCAGGGGACCTGGAGTTTCGCCCTGGTCCTGTCACGTGCTGGCTACGTGACAGTGGGCAGGCCCTTTAACCCTCTCTTGGCCTCATTGTCCCCAGGGTAGAGGGAGGGTTTAACAACAGGCCTCATAAAGGCTGCCAGGTGACTCAATGAGACAGTAGTGGGAACTGCCCAGGGGAGCGCCTGGCCCCCACCGTTTCTTCCCTTAGCCTGTTCCTCACAAAACCCTCTCCATCCAGCGAGCATCCTCTCCCATCCCTGGCCGCCGGGGTTGGTGAGGATGGCCACTGTTCCATGAAGGCTGACTCACATCTTCACCTTCCCACCAGAGGCCAGTCAAGGGCATGGACAGCAAGGCCGATGGTGTCCGTGCTTGTCAGACAGCAGAGCACTGGGAGGGTGGAGACCCCAGGGACTTCCTGTGTGTGGGCCTGCAGGCCCCGCCAGGCCCCTCTCGCCACCCCAGCTGCATGGACCTTCTTCAAGTCAAGTGAAGCCATAACCTCCCTTTTCTAGCAGGCTCTGTGCATCTGCCGTTGCCCCTGCTAGGACGGAGAAAACAGTTACTTTTGTTCCTGGTTTTCACTGCCTCGGAGAAGCCCCATGGCCTGGTCACTCCTGTCCCGCACCTGTTCCTGTGAGCTTAGGCACCAGCTCCCCTCCACACTTCTCCTGAATTTAGTGTTTTCTTCCCATGGCGTACGTGCCATGTGAGAGCACGGACCACAGATGTGACCCTTCCTTCCCTCTCCCTCTGCCCCATTGTATCCCTTTCACCTCCCAGAGTGTTGGCACACACAGGTCCTGATGCACATTTATTGGTGGGAGGAAGGACGAAGGAATGATACGTGCCCCCCAGGACCCGGCAGGCACCGTGCCCCTCCCTCGGTCCAAGGGGACAGGCAGCTTTGCTTTGCCTGGTGATCCCCTCCTGCTGCCACCACCCCACCCTAGGGAAGGGAAGGGCCTCCCTGCGAGCGTGCTCACAGCTTCGCTGCAGCGTGCAAGTGGGCTCAGAAAGTCTGTGGGAAGAAATGCCATGTGGGAAGGAGCTGCTGGTGACCTAGGTGAGGCCCTGGACCCTTCCCCATCGGATTGCGCTCCTCCTTATCGAGCAGGAAGCTGGCAGGCTGTGTTTTAATCAATTGATAGCATCACTTGGCATCCAGCCGCCAGATCAGGTTTTGTAAGAGATCAACTCACTGATTTTCCAATCTCGCCAGCCTCAGAGAGATCCCAGGTTGAAGGCAGAAGGCAGCTGCGAGGCTCCTCTGGGATGTTGGAGAGGGGCCAGAGCCTTGCATGCTGCACTTCCCCTGCAGAAGGAAATAAACCCCCAGAGAGAGGGCAAAAAGAGAAGAAGGAGAGTGCCAAGAATGTTCTGAGGGAAATGAAACTGTCATATGACTGTGGACTCCCCTTAATGGGAGGAAGAGCTGGTAGCAACGCTTTTCACATCTCCCTTTCTTTTCACAGCCCTGCACAGACCTGATCCCATGACCCAGCAGTTTCTGTTTTCATGGTGCATCCTTGGTCTTCAGTCTCTCCCGCTTCCATGCTGACCGTCAGTCTTGTGCCAGAGTAATTTTCCCAGAGTCTTGGCAGGTCACACCCTGTTGCAGCTGTAGCACCTTCCTGTGACTGTCCCTTCTGCCCAGATGGGTGCTTCTCCAGGTGCACCCCTTCTAGTGTTCACATTCTGGTGCAGGGCTGGCATGGGGTCTGGGATGCAGAAGACCCTCAGGACATGTTTATGAATGAATGGATAGATGAGTGGAGGGATGGATGGATGGATGGGTGGGTCGGTCGAGGGGTGGGTAGATGGATGGATGGACTGATGGATAGATGGATGGATGGATGGATGGGATTGTCAGGGGCAGGAAGAGGTAAAAAGGCTTGGGCGGGGGGTGTGAGAGATGGGGTAGTATTCATAGTGGTCTACAGGGACCATACACAGTGGTCAAGAGCCGAATCCTCCCCTGCCTCTGCAGCTATGCCCAGGCTCCTTAAAAGTGTGCTCTTTCTTCTTTGCTTCCCTGTGAAGCTCTTACCTGGTTTGTCCCTACAACTCTACCATTTCATGTTACCATATCTTGCTAAATTGACCTTAGTCTCCCTCGGTCAATTCTTGCTCTCAGTATGGTACCTTGCATTTGACATTACTCAACCTGCTTATCGGTCAGGGAAGGTTGATAGATATAAAAAAATAGTCAACTCAAAAAACATAAGTTTTGAATGACAACATCCAACACTTTATGAGACAAGTTCAAGGAGGGTGTTCCTGGTTGGGCGGACCTCTAAGTGGTGGTTTGGGGCCTCTGGAGTGTGACTCTACCATTTTCCTATCTTCCTCTCTATTTAGCTAGCAAATGGAGAAAGAGGAGGAAAAGAATCAAGTAGGAAACTAAAGAAACCAGGCTAGAAATGATCTCATTTACCTTACTCAAATCTCTTGGCCAGAACAAAGTCACATTACACTACCTTAAGGGCCAAAGATGTTGGGAAATGTAGTCTTGTTTTCCCAGAAGGAAAGGGAGACAGGGTTTGGTGAACACCTAGTGGCCTCTGCTAAACCTGCCTTCCATGTCCATCTTGGGTTCATGGTACACGGTCCTCACACCTCCAAGCCAGCCCTGTCTAATTCTAGCTCTGTCCATGGCCCCTGAGATTCCATCTCATATAGACCTCCTACCCCTCACCCCACCCCGATCCTCTTACACTCTTCCCATAGAGAAACCTGACCATCTGGATCCCAGATACAAAATAGAGCCCATCACCCAGCTTTGGATACTTTTTCTCCTGCATAATGGTGTCCATGCTCTTGATCCATGGCCCGGAGGAGGAACCTTTTGCTCCTTCCTTTCTCCTTCCTCCTCTTCTTGTCCCAATCTGGGTCATGCTGGTTTGTGCTTGGAATTGCCTTTTTTTTTTTTAATCCAAACCAATTAAAAAAATATTTTGTAAAAGAGTGGGGAAAAAAACGTCTTTCACCTTAGCTGAGAGTTCCGCCTGCCCAATTTCACCTGGAAAAGAATTGAAACCGACAACATGTTACTAATTGGGGAATTTGAGCAGTCCCTTCTGTGTGGCATGGGTTTTTAACATAGTCTTTCCAGCATGTGGATATTCACAAGTTTACTGTATCTGAAATCAAGGTTCTGAGAGGTAGTGTCTCAGACAGACCAAGCAAAACAGTCCAGGTGTATTTGGGGACAGGCTAAATATTAATATTATGCCCTGGAGCTTGACCCAAAGGAGAGAGTTAGTGTGGGCTGCAGTGGTGTCCTTCCGACTCCAGGGATGCCCACGTCCTTTCTCACCAGCAGCAGGTCTCCTAATCGCTTTGCCCACCCAAAACCTGGGGGACGTCGAGTAGGACCACGAAGACCTGGTTCGGATCCTGGCCCCATCACTGATTAACCCTGTGATCTGAGCCTAGCGATCATTTCTCCATCAATTTTCTCATCTCTAGAATTGGATCAACAATGCCAACAAATGACAGAATTCAATCCCTGATATAAAGTATCGGCACACATGTTCGCATGGAGGAGCCTTTCTCCTTTCTTTCTTTTCCTGCAGAGGAAATCCCACATCCTGCCCGGGGCACAGGGTAGAATCCGTGCTGGGTCTGTACAACTGGCTCGCTGCCCTCTCAGATCCAGGTGAGCTGGCACGGCTCTGCGGGGAGCGACTGAGGATTCCCTCTGTCAGCAGGGGGTTGATCCCTTGCAAGTGCAGCTAATAAAGCCTGTCATGATGGCACCTCCTTGCGAGGAACTGGAGTGCCAAGGCAGGTCTTAAAACCGATGCTTAGAATGTCCACAATAGCCAAACTGTGGAAAGAGCCAAGATGTCCATTGACAGATGAATGGATAAAGAAGATGTGATATATATACTCAATGGAATATTATGCAGCCATCAAAAGGAATGAGATCTTGCCATTTGCAATGACGTGGATGGAACTGGATGGAGGGTATTATGCTGAGCGAAATAAGTCAAACAGAGAAAGACATGTATCATATGACCTCAGTGATATGAGGAATTCTTAATCTCAGGAAACAAACTGAGGGTTGCTGGAGTGGGGGGTGGGGTGGGAGGGATGGGGTGACTGGGTGATAGACATAGACACTGGGGACGGTATGTGCTCTGGTAAGCGCTGTGAATTGTGCAAGACTGTTGAATCTCAGATCTGTACCTCTGAAACAAATAATGCAATATATGTTAAGAAAATAAAGAAGATAGCAGGAGGGGAAGAATGAAGGGGGGGAAATGGGAGGGGTAGACGAACCATGAGAGACAATGGACTCTGAAAAACAAACTGAGGGTTCTAGAGGGGAGGGGGGTGGGAGGATGGGTTAGCCTGGTGATGGGTATTGAGGAGGGCACATTCTGTATGGAGCACTGGGTGTTATGCACAAACAATGAATCATGGAACACTTCATCTAAAACTAATGATGTGATGTATGGTGATTAACATAACAATAAAAATAAAAAACTAATGATGTAATGTATGGTGATTAACATAACAATAAAAAAATAAAAAAAAAAACCCGATGCTTAGTCCGACATTTGAAATGAACCATTTACTGCTTCTTGCAAGATATCCAGCAAAAGAGTTAGGGTTCTTGATTTTACGGAGCCCTTACGGAGATGGGAGACTAGTGTGTTGGGATAGAACTGAGGTATGCTGCAACGGTAGCAGAGGACCCTCAGTGTGTACTGGTAGACTGGGATGGGACATAGGGACCCTGGGATGGTGTAGCAGATAGTGTACTGGGATGTGACATTGGTCCATGGGGATGGTACACGTGTGTGCTGGGGATGGTATGCAGAGATGGTACTCGCATGCTAGCAGGGACCCCTGGGAGGGTGTATGGGGATGGCACGTATTGGAGTGGTATGCAGGGATGGGACACAGGCATGCCGGGAAGTATACACGGGATGGTGCATGGAGATGCTATGCAGAGATAGCACAAGGGTATGCTGGGACGGTGCACAGTTCTGGTGACATGGTTTACCCCAAGGTTCTGCAGATAAGGAGACCCCGCCCTTACCACGTCTAAGACTCACCACACTGCTTGTCACTGTGGCTGACGATGTCGGCTTTGCTTTTCTCTGCTGGGATCCTGAAGGTACATGCAGTGCAGGCTTTGGAAACAAATGCTCTGGCCTCAAGTTCTGGCCCCACTGCTCTTGGCATTGTGACCTTGGGCAGGTTTATAAGCCCCCTGGGCTCTGGTTAATTTTCTCATCTGTGCAATAGAGAAATGAAAATCTTCTTCGTGGGCTCGTAAAACACAGGCCCAGAAGCACACAGAGTACGTCCTCACTCAGGGTTAGCTGTGACTGTTATTGGCTCTTGCAAGCTGGCGTGCAGCGGAACATTGAGGAGGGCTCTGGAGTCTTAGTGGAAAAAGTTTGCGACTGAAATTTACCATGCAGTCACTCCGGGCCCTTGGCTAGTTGTGCGCCAAGCTTTAGTATTCTTACCTATAAAAGTGGGTTAGGGGCGCCTGGGTGGCTCAGTTGGTTAAGCGACTGCCTTCGGCTCAGGTCATGATCCTGGAGTCCCGGGATCGAGTCCCGCATCGGGCTCCCTGCTCAGCGGGGAGTCTGCTTCTCCCTCTGACCCTCCCCCCTCTCATGCTCTCTCTATCTCATTCTCTCTCTCAAATAAATAAAATCTTAAAAAAAAAAAGTGGGTTAATAATGTCTAGCTCTGCGCATTTGCTTATTTTTTTTAATAAGTCACTTCAGTGAATTTCAGGCAGGTTGTAAAAGCTCACACAACAAACAAGATGTACGTAAATAGTTCAAGGTGAAGGGAAAATCAGGGTCCGCTAAGAAAATAAATCCAGTCATAAGAATATTAAGGAACCAAATGCACATAAAGCGGCTGACCATGCTTGGCACCTGGTAGAAGGGCCAATAGGTGTTTGCTTTCCCTCCTTGGGGGAGCACCAGGTCTTCAAGGTAGTTTTCTTATGCTGGAGGAGAACACGGGGCAAATGACATTTTCTACGAAGAGAGCCGGGCTCGCAGAAGCTGGGATCTTTTGTGCTGTGCAAACCTAATCAGGCTGGCCCTGACCTGCTCAGTGGCAGAATAGCCCCTTGGAGTTCGGTGTCCAGCAAATTATGGCAGGGGGGGGGGGGGGGGTGGGCTTTCATCTCTGTCCCTCCGCGAGCCCATGCTCCTGGGTCCTGTGGCCCTTGAAGTGACATCTTTCAGCTGCAACGCACGACAGAGCCCTCGTGGTCATTAAAATGATCCTGTGGCACCTTTTCTTCAAGAAAAGGAGTGTCGCTGACAGCTCTGGCCATTGCCAAGTTCAAATTAAAGTAATTACAGCAGTTCTGTCCCTCGGTCCTTTCAACTGTCGCTAGTATCCTTGTTCCTTAAGCCCTGCAGTGCTCTGGGGACTTCTGTTGGCCTTGTCAGGAATGCTTGATGTCCTTGAGGTGGGGGATCATCACCTGTGACAGGTGTGAGTTGCACTTGACCTTTTGGAACAAGAAGCCCAGAAAAGACCTTCAAGATGGCCGTGGACGTGAGTCTCACTAACACAAATCTCTATGGCAGCTCTCCTCAAGCCTGTGCCCCACACGAGCACTTACAGGAAATCACATTAAAAAAAAAAAAAAAAAAAAAACAACTTTCAATGATGGAGATGCCAAGGCACAGGGATGACAGGCTTCCTTGCCTAAGGTTAGACAG
Organism: Neomonachus schauinslandi; assembly: GCF_002201575.2. NCBI lineage: Eukaryota > Metazoa > Chordata > Mammalia > Carnivora > Phocidae > Neomonachus > Neomonachus schauinslandi. The sequence goes on along the minus strand of NC_058418.1, from coordinate 51,045,928 downwards.
GAAATCCGTGACAGGAGCCCTCTGCCTTGTGACTCCAAATCCACTCACTCACTGTCATCCTGTCAACCTCACCACAGTGGTATGTGTCCTCTCACCTAACACCTTGACTACCACATCCTCCTGTCTTAGCCTCACAACTGTCCTGGGAGAGGATCCTCTTGGCCTTCTCGTTTTGAAGATGAAACCGAGGGTCAGAGAGAACAAGTCAATATGCCAAGCCCACAATGTGAGAGGAGTGGACTGGGATGCGAATTATGCCCCTGCTCTTCAACACTGTTCTTTAAGGTCTCCAGTGTCCGTGCCTACTTTATTTGTTGTCCTTTTATTAGGGAAAATCTCCAACTTATAAAAGGAAACATAGTAGTGTTATATTCATTTCCTAGGTCTCTACAACGAAGCTCTACACATTTAGCAACTTAACAAGACTCCCATTTATTACCTCACAGTGTCTGTGGGTCAGGAGCCTGGGCACGACTTACCTGGGTCCCCTGCTCAGGTAAGCCTTAAAAGGCTGTGGTCAAGGGGTCCTCATCTGAAGTGGGAGGCCTTTTCCCACGCTCATGAGGTTGTTGGCAGAATTATTTTCTTTCCAGCCATACAACTCACGGAGGTTTGTTTTGTCAAGGTTCTCCTGCTTTGCGACTCTCGGTTCAGGGAAGGCCTCAGTGCTCTTCCAAGGGCTCACCTGGTTAGGTCTGGCCCACCTAGAATCATCTCCCTCTTAATTAACTCAAAGTCAAACTGGTTAGGGACCTTAATTACATCTGTAAAATCCCTTTGCCTTTGCCACACAGTGTAACATTATCACAGGAATGGCATTCCATCATAGTCATAGGCTCAGCCCCCACTTAAGGGGAGGGGATTCTACAAAGGTATGGGTCACTGGGGGTCATCTTAGAGTTCTGCCTGCAAATATGACCCACATGTACTCATCATGTAGCTTTAATAATGCTTAACATTCTGCCAGGCTTTTTTTTTTTTTAACCCCCCCCCACCTAATCATTATTCATTTTTATAGTATTTTAGGTAAAACTCATAGACACTGAAATGCACACATCTTAGCTGTGTAGTTTTGGCAAATGGATGCACCCCACATAACGCACACTCTCATGACAACTGAGAATATCTTCATCTCCTTAGGAAGTTCTTCCTAGTCAGACACACTTACGTATAACTTTTAATTTTAAAAGTAATAGTTGCAAGAAATACCTAATATCACACCCAACCGAGTACAGGCAATCTATCAATGTTAGCTGCCTTCCCATTCTTGTAACTCCAAGTCCCAATTCTTTATGAGATATGCCACGGAGGCAGAGAGAAAGGACCCAGCTGAGCTGGACATGGCCAAGCAGAAGAGACTTCTGGAAATGCTTTGATTGGGATGCCCGGTGAAGCCATCTGTGTGTGCTGCTTTATCTTGGGGGTAGATGGTGTGACCATGATCAGCCCTGTTACCAGCACAGCATCTAGAAAGCTTGGTAGGGGCTTTGATCCCCATGGGGTAGTCCATACATGTCTAATGCGAGGGCACATAATCGACCATGGGCAATCACGCCCCTTGGCTTTCAGACCTCCCCCCCATACGGCTGCATGCTCTGAACATATTCCAGGCTGAGGTGGGGTAGTACTCTTACCCTGAATTTCCTGATAGTGATTTCCTGCTTCCTCAGTGGGTCACTGGGCAGGTCTGGGTCATAGCTGTGCTCAGGGCTTTCCTCCCTCCCCAGCAAAAAAAAAAAAAAAAAAGGTAGTATGAGACAGCGTGGAACCTGGAGGAGAAAAAGTAGCTGTGGAATTGGACAGACAGACTGCAACTTTGTGATTTGGGCCCATTTTAACATCAGAGTCTCTTTCTCCGTGCGCCCTATCTCAGTCTCACTGAGCTTTTGTGGGGATCGAATAGAAACACAGGGCACTCGGCAGAAAGCCCCCGGGAAACCCCAGTCCTTTCCCCTTGACTGTGAATTTTCTTATTTGTCTGTCTGTCCAGCCAGCCACTCTCTCAACCATCTCTTACCACCTAATATATATGAGGGATGGAAATATACAGATTCAGCAAACATAATCTGTGCCTTTGGCGGAGGAGAGAGGCATTTTATAAACACCAATCGTAGGAACGAGGCAGGGGTAATTTTCCCCCAAAGAAGTAAATACTAAATGCATGAAGGTTTCAGGTAGGGTTATTTTCTCCTGCACCATCTGGAAAGATCTGGATAAGGGAGTGGCCACTGATCTCTAATTTAAAGACAAGTGATTCAAGTTCCTTCTTCTTTTGTTTCCACCTCTCTCCTGCCGCTCTCCTTCAGGGAGATACTCTATTCGTCGCCTCTCTGCTGCTCCATTTCTCCTGCCCATTCCCCCTCTCCTTACAGACATGCCAGTGCCCGCCCCTGGCTCCCTCCAAGTACACTTCCTAGCGGTTTCCTCCGCGCCCGACGCTTTATAAGCCATAACCCCTGGTCCCCTGGGTCTGCAGATGTTATGAGATGAACCCCATGAAGAGCAGCATTGGTGATTTCTCATTTAATTTTTTCAAAGATTTGATTTTTTTTTAATTTAAAACTCAAAAATGCCATTAAAACCCTCACCCGGATCAGCTGTATCTTTAAGTGTAAAATCCATTTTTAGCCGGCAGAGCTGCGATACAGTTAAGTACTTATTTTTATTGTCTGTCTGGGCATGGTTTTTAACTGCAGGTGGAGAATTGATCAATAATGTCATAAAGACACACTCACCCCATGCCCTTTCCCCAAGCCCGAGCTCAGGGGACTGGCTGAGGTCTGCGTACCCTGAACCGTCTGGGGTGTCCAGAATGTCCAGGGCTGTAGATGCATGCTTTCTCTCCTTCTTTTGTTGGGCATTGTTTGGCATGCGCTGAAGCCTTCTTTATGGTTCTTCTGACTCTTTGCAAAGGGAAACATCCACCTACCATACTCACTAGTGCCAGAGCCAACAAGGGGATGTGATGGTGTCCTTCCTCGTAGGAGGGGCCCGTGGTGCCTCTGTCTCTCTAGCACTTACCCTGGCTGGTGGGGAGCAGCAAAGTTCCAGAACAGTAATTGTCCTGTTGGGTGCCCTTGAGCTCACCACCCTGGATTTGGTACCCTGAGACTGCTCCTGAATAGACGGGAGTGAAGGAAGGCATGCCTGCCTTTATCAATGGATGTGAGAGTCCTGGGAAAAGAAACAAAAAGGGTCCAGTTGCAATCCAGGGGAGAAAGTGTTTGAATCGCTGTGTGCTGTTGGCCTAGGCTAGACCAGGGCTGTAAGTATCGTGTGTGTCCAGAAGTCAATGGCAGACTAAACCATCAAGCCCCTAGGGGCAGGGGCAGGGGTCAGGCCAGGAGCCATGTCCCAGGGAAATGGGCTGTTGGTTGGTGCTGGAGCACCAAGATGCCCTTGTCACTCTCCCAGACCTTATGGAAAACTGGGGTTGTCACTCAAGCATTTATTCACTCTTCTGTGTTGACTGGGAACCCACAGCTTGCTCAGCACTGTATGAGTGAGTGGGTGCTGTGCTCAGAGCTACTAGGACATGTAAAGAGCATCAGAGGAGTGGTCCTCTGGGAACTGCCTGGGGAAGATAGCAGGAAACTCCTATTCACCCTTCAAAGCCCAGCTCTAGTATCGCCTCTCTCATGAAACACAGCTGTTTCTCGGCAACCATGTTTTAGCCTCAGGGCCTCTGCACTTTCTGTTCCCTCTGCCTGGAAGGTGTCACCCCTGGCTCCCTCCATTGCTCCATCCAGGTCTCTGCTGAAAAAGTTACTTTATCAGAAGAGCTTTCCTTGGCACATGTAAAAATAGCATCCCCAACTCTTTAACCTGTTACTCCGCGTTGTTTTTCTTCATATCCCTCATCGCAACCTGCAGTGTGTGTATGTTTCTTCGCGTACTGTCTGTGCTTCCCCCCCAGAATGCCGGCTCTGTAAGGACAGCAATGATGTTTTGTCCCTGCTGGTCCTCAGTACATGCCTGGCTGCAATGACACACCCTTTCCACTTGTTTTCTTCCTGTGGCAGTTTTGGGTTTTTTTTAACAGCTTTACTGAGATATACTTTATATACATACCATTCAATTCACCTGTTAAAAGTAAAATTTAATAGGTTTTAGTGCATTTATAAAGCTATGCAAGCAGCACTCTAATTTTAGGACACTTTCATCACCCCAAAAGGAAACCACCTGCCCCTTAACAACCAACCCCCGTTCCTTCCCTGCCTCCAAGCCCCCAATAACCACTTACCAACTTTCTATAGATTTGCTTTTTCTGGACATCTCATGTGATTGGAATCACATGCTGTGCGCTCTTTTTGACTGGGTTCTTTCACTGAGCATATAGCGTTTGTGAGGTCCATCCACTATGTGGCCTGTTTTAGTATTTTGTTCCTTTTTATTGCTAAATAATATTCCATTGTGTGCCTAGAACATATTTTGTTTATTTCTTCACCAGTTGATACACATTTGGGTTATTTTCACTTTTTTGACCATCATGAATAATATTGCTGTGAACATCCACATGACAACTTTGTGTGGACATGTGTTTTCATCTCTCATGGGTAGATCCCTCGGAGTGGAATTGCTGGGTGTCTAATGGCAGTTGGTGGCTTCCATGTAATAGAGTTCTTTCCATCAGGCATCTTTGAGCTGCTTGAGGGCTGGATGGCAGTCTTCACTATCTAAGCATTCTGGTAAGACTTGAATCAGATACTTACACATGGTAGCTCCTTATAAACGACTTTAGAGCAAAGGAAAGGAAAGATCTGCTGAGTTAGGGGTAAATGAGGGAGGAGGCTGTAGACTCTTTCCTTACCAGGAAGCTGCACTTCATCTTACGCATGAGGAAGAAAGTGTGCTTCACAAGGACATGCTCTCCCGAGTTCCTTATGGTGATCCTCATATCTTTTAGAAGTGTTTTCCACTAATAATAAACATGGATTGCGTCCATTATGGAAAACTTGATAATACAGAACAATAAAGAAGGAAATGGACCACCTGTCACGCTCCATTCCTGACATGGCCACTTGTCAGACATCCTAGGAGAAGCGTGGGGTATCTCTGAACCTCAGGTCTTTATGTATGCACAGTGGGGAAAATGTTTAACAAACGCCTGGTGCCCCCAGAAATCTGCAGCGAGGTCAAGCGCAATGACCTGGGTAAAAGTATCTGAGAGTCTTTGTGTATTAAATCTCAGCATTCTTAACCCTCTGCTCTTTACCCAGGGCATGCTGACAATTTGGAGCTGAGAATTCTGCCAAGCTCTTTGGGATGTCCTTGGACCTTTTAGGATCTGTGAGATAAGGAGGAAAGAAGAAAAAGTTTTCAGATTGATGGGCAGAGAGGCTCCACTGTAAAACATAGAAAGATACCCCTTCTATCTCACCACCTTATGCTTGCTGTCTTTTTCTCCCTCAGCAGAATGACAGTGATCAGCAGGAAGGCAGGCCGGTAGGAAAGTCCAATAAGTATGGACCTGTGAAATGGCATTGACCTTGCAGTTTGTTCAACAAATATCTGCAAGAGTAATTGTGATAATTGGGTTGAAGATGGTATGATATAATGAACATGACCATGATGGTAGCTTCCATTTATTGAAACACCTACCACCTTCCAAGCATTAAGTAACACACTTTATCCATCTGTCCATCCACCCACCCATCCATATAGCTTCTATCTATCTATCTATCTATCTATCTATCTATCTATCTATCTATCTATCTATCTATCTATCTACCCATCCCTCTCTACTACTCATGGCAACCACATGAGGTAGATATCATTATCCCCATATTACAGATGATGGATTTTGCCCAACTGGTAACAGACCTGGAAGAAATCTTGGAGTTTGTGATTCCAATCTTTTGTCCTTTCTTAGTAAACTAAATAATTATGAGTGCCTTTCCCTTTGTTGGGTTCTCAGAATACAAAAATGAATAAGAAACAATGATACATAGAGGTAAAGAGCACAAGTTTTGGAGTCAGATCTGACATTCTTTCATCCCTCTATCAATCCATGCATCCATCCATCCACTCGGAAAGTCCACACTGAGTGCCTTCTATAGCCAAACACCATATTGGACAAGGGAATTCCAGATCCCCTTCCTATAATACATTATATCATGAAACTCAGTTTTCTCAGCAGAAAAATGGGGATAATAATAAAACTTACACCACTGGGTTATTGTGAAAATTAAGTAAAATGTGATTGACAGCGCACCCGGCAAGAAAAAATTAACAAATGTTGGCTGCTGTTGTCCTTGGTAATAGTATGTGCATAGTGTAGGAAGACGTGGACCCTGCTCTCTGGGAGGGAACTCACAGTGGGGATGGATGTCACCCCTCTGGTCCTCTGCGTCCCTAGTCCCCGTGAAGTGAGACACCCTTAATGCCATGCCCCCAGCTGCAGTCCTGGTCCCTCGTCCCTTGTGGGGCCCAGCATCATGGCTTACCCTGCACCCACTGACCAGCTCTGCCAGGAAAGGGCGGATGGGCGTCCCTGTTGGCGAGGATCCAAACAGGCTAAGTGTTGGGGTTCAGAGGACAAAGGAAAGGGACATTTCAAGGAAGTTCCCACTTCCTCAGAACCAGTGTTCCTATCTCTCTTGCTCACATGATCTATTGGGACATCCTTCACGTTCCAAATGTAAGCACATCCCGGAAAAATGCCAGTGTTGGTCGGTCGTGTGATGAAATGTCTTTCTTTACAAATACACTGGCGTTGCCTGCGAGGATGGGGGATGGGTAGAGGAAGAAGCTGACTCTGCATTTCTGAGCAGGGTTGAGATGGCATATTTATCCTATGCACTTTTTGAATCTAAGCTAACTTGTATCTGTGTGATGGGAAGAACACGGATACCTATTATGAGGGGATCATGAGCTCGGATGAAGGCCACCTCTGCCATGAGCATTTTTGCATGCTGTAACATAATTTGAATTGTTTATTAGGCAGTTTTATTATCCACATTTACAGGGGAGGAAATTGAAGCTAAGAGAGGTAACTTTACTCATCTAAGGCCACACAGCTGACCCGACGGGAGAGCCAGCCGTCAAGCTCCGATCTCTCTACATCCCGAGCTATGCTCTACGTTCTGTGTATTATGTTCTGAACCAGTCTCCGCTTCCTGAGCGTACGAGTCCGTGCACTCTTTCTGTAAAGGTGCGGATGTGAAATATTTTCAGCTCAGTTGCATTGTAACACGGAAGTAGCCGTGGACCCTACGCCAGCTAGTGAGTGTGGCTGTGTTCCAATAAAACTGTATTTACAAGAACAGGTGGTGGGCTGGGCTTGGGCCTGTAGGGCTACGGTTTTCTGACTTCTGCTTTACAGCAAGGCCTGGGCGCCTGGGATGCACCACGAGGGGGGTTAAGGAATAAATGCCTGCTAGCGTCAGGACAGCCTGTAGCCTCTCTGGAACATCTGCTTGTCACTACAGGGTCACAGTTGATATGGAAGCTGGCTATTAGAAAGGAGGTCCAAGCCTGCCATTGATTGAAGGCAATCAGAGAAAGCAGGAGGATGAAGTACAAGAGATCTCCATTAGAAGGGTCTCCTCCTTGTAGCCTTACTGACCCAGGATAAGAATAGCCCGCGTGATTTATAACGCTCCCTGGAGAAGTCACTTCTCTGGTTTCTTTTCTGCCCCCTGGATCATGTTGTCCTCAGCCACCGCTTTCCTCTTCCCCGAAGAAGTTGGACCTCCCCGGGCACGGGGGTCTCCCGGTGTACTCTGCCCCATCCCTGGTGCCAACACCCCTGGCCTGCCCAGGGCGAGCTTGGGCTGGGCAAATTGAGGATATGTGTGCCTTGAGGCTGGAGCGGTCTGGGGCCGCTCCAGCCCTGTTTCTGGGACAGCAGGTGCAGCCGGGCACTGACACCAGAATACCTTCCCAAGGCGAGGGCAGACAGGCCAAACAAGAGCAGGGCTCTGCCCTCCCTCCGAGGACTTGGCTTCCTCCAGAGGACACATTTGCCGTGAGGACACCCCGAGTGCTAATCCTCTCACCCAGGAGATGCAAGCGTGGTCAGCACTAGAGCCGAAGGTTGGACTCGGGCAGGGGCATCCCCCCAGCCCTGGCGGGCTGGCCCAGGGCAGCAGTAAATCACGCAGGAGAAGGCACTCCTTGGACGCCACACTGCTGGGGACTCCGTGGGTGCCGTAAATCAGGAGCTCACCCCGTTTCACCTGTCCCTTGCATGCGACGGTGCAGGACTCCTGGCAGCCTGGGAAGGGCCTATGGTGGTGGATAAATTCAGCCAGGTTGGGCATCGGTGGCGGCTGTCTCTTTGTCAACTTATTACCTGAGGTTTATGCGTGATGCAGCCAGGTCTGCTCGGTGACACATTCTAATTTAATTAAATTTCTGTTGGATTGATGTCTGATCAATCAATAATGTTAATGTTTTTGCAATTTGGAGATTAAAGTGTGGTCAAGTATTGGCAACACCCCCACCCCTGCAGCATCATCTACTTACTTTAGAATATTCTTTTGGAAGACGTTTGCCTGCTTGCCTTCTTTGCTCCCTTCTGTCCCTTCCATATTTAAACATTTATTAAGTGCCTAGGACGTGGGGCGTTAACGAGATGGAAATACGGCTTGGAGCGTGGTTTCCAAATCTGAGTGCTCAGTGGGATCCCCTGGAGGGGTAGTTAGGACGCAGATCCGTGGGCCCCACCCCAGAGTTTCTGATCTGGTAGGTGTGGGATGGGGCCCGAGAATCTGCATTTAAACAAGGCCCAGGTGATGTTGATGCTGCTAGCCCAGGGACCATGTTCTGAAAACCACTGGCTTAGAGGTTAAGAGTTCAAGCTCTGGAATCATCTGCCTGCAGATCCCATTTACCAGCTGTGCAGCTTCGGGCAAGTGCCTTCATTTAGCTAAGCCTCTGTTTTCAAACCCATAAAATGGGGATAATAACAGAACCTAATTGATAGGATCACTGCCAGCAATAAGGGAAATTCTGCCATGCCTTTATAACACCCAGCACAGTGCCTGGGACACCATAAGCATTCAATACTTGTTACCTCACTTTGTCATGGGAGCAAAGCAGCTGTGTTCTTCCCTGCCTGGAGCTTCCCACCTGGAGGGCTCTACGAATCTAGGGATGATATTATGATCAAGCCAATGAAAGGCTCTGACAGGGGTATTTAACCTAATCAGGGAGGCAAGAGAGGGTCTCTGGAAGAAATGGATTCAGAAACTTGAAGAAAGGACAAGTAAATATGAGGGTCTGGGAGGCTGGCATCCTTAGAGGCCACTGAATTGGGCTTGACCAGTATCATAAGCCCAATGGGACAACAGTGGAGTATTTCAAACAGGGGAGGCAACAGAATCATATATGTGTATTGAAAAGGTCATTCCAGCTGCAGCTTAGGGGAACGGCTTGCTTGCACCGAGAACAGATACCCGTGGCATGGACTGAATCCGCTGCCCTCAAGCTCTGAGATTCCGTTCCCCTCTGGAAATCTGACTTCCCAACATTCCCCTCTCCCATACTGGTGGACCTGAAATGGATTTGCAATACCCTGTCCCTGTTTAATGAGATAATGAGTCCCCATTGCGTGAAAGATGCCATGTTAAGTGGTCACCCAAGACTCCGAAGAACTAGAACACATACCCTCTTCTTAAGGATTTTGCTGTCAGTCATCACACACATCATTTATCTGAAGAACCATTGCAAATGAGCACATGCATTCAAAATCTCTGTGCTGACAACCAGCTCTGAGGACCAGATCAGAGCAAAGTCCTACCTTTGCCTCCAGAATCTCTGGGTTAGTATGGGCAGCCAGCTCTAATTCAGGATTTCATTTCTGTTTTATGTTTTAAATTCCAGAACCCCATCCGAGGTGCTTGATTATTTTTCATTGTTCTTTTCAAAACAGAGCCCAAACCAGCCGTAAGTGACTGTAAGTAACTGATGAGAATTACTGTGAGTGGGTTGGCACTAGCAAGCATCACTGAAACCTAAGAATGAATCGCTTTTTATTCATACAGATTTCAGAGCCTGTCACCCTCCACCCCTCCATGACCTGCCCCAAAGCAGGTGAGAGATGCCAACACATATTGAGCATTGTGTCCATGAGAGGGACTGTGTCAAGCCCTTTACTGTATTGCTGCACTTATTTTTCACAGCACCTATTAGAGATAGAACCTTCTATAGCTCCCACTTAGCCGGGAAGGAAATTGAAGATCACAGATATTAAGTCAGTTGGCCAAGGCCACACAGCTTGTGCTAGTGGAGATATAAACACATATCAGTCTGGTTTAAAAAAAATAATAGTAATACATGTTTTCAAGTATGTTTTGAAGACCTAGTCTGCCATCAGTTCTTCATTCAGATAATTCCTGGAAGATCTTAAGATGTAGGCCCCAGGAATGATTGCTAAGGGCCTTCTCCTTGGTGGCTGTTGATCCATTAATCTGCATCTTTGGGATTCCAATTGTTACTCAGTTACAAATTCACCTACAATTACTAGAAACTAGTCCACATTTCTCCTCGCTTAGATCTTGTGCTGTACCTTTATGCCATTTCTACACAATCTCCTTGAACTCCTGGTCTGGTTGGCCTTTTCAGGCATCCTTGATCCTACCCGGGCTGTGGCGGCAACGAGGCCCCATGCCTGCATTTCTTGGCAGTACTCACTATCTTTAGTAACCTGTCCTTGAATTTGCTGGAAAGCGGGGTCAAGGACTCGTCCGCTTTGGGGAAAGCACCTTAAGCCTTTCAGAAACCCCAGACATTTCCCATGACCCCTTATGGCACTTGTTTCTGACAGCTAGTTCTTGGAATATTCGGGGATGCCGTCTTCCAGGTACCCCGCAGGGCCCGATTGGCTTAGCACAAATTTCCAAAATGTCAGCCTTGGGCTGGAGCCTACTCTGCAGATGCAGGTGTTCTTCGGGTCTGTGTGGTGTTTTGAAAAAATACTGCATTCCTTGTCAGCATTTAAAAATCTGGGCAATGCAAGTCTAGAATTACTCTGGGTTTGGCTCGTCTGGAAGATTCCAAGGTGGGGTGGCCCCGCTCTGCAGAGGTGTGGTCCTCGGCTCCCTGCCTGCTGTATCCTCTCCCTTGGGCCTCCCAGCTGCACCTGCACCCCTCACGCTTGTAATCCACCTGTCTGGTCCCAGAAGTCACCTGAGTCACCCCCCCCCCCCCGCCCCTGGCAAGTGGATGCAGTAACCTTGCTCTCCTGTCCCTAAGTAATGCTTAATTCCTTCTCAACAATGTGTACGTGATCCTTTCCAGCTTTGCAGACTGTTCCTTAGGGGAGAAGGTGGAAGCAAATACGAGTGGAGAACTTCTGCTTTCTTGCTATCATCTGTTTGAATTGCATCATCTGCTCCCAATCCCTTCCTTTTCCTTCTTGCTCCAAACATAGCTCGAAAAGCCCTTTTTATCGTCCTTTGCATTTTTTTGCAAGCCTCAGCTCTTTCTAGGGTTTTGTCTCCAGCACTCTTCTTACAGAGGCAGTGTCAGTTTGCATTTGTTTTAGGGTGGGATGGTGCGTCATAGAAGAGCGCACCTGCAAAAACAGCTAAATTAGAAATCCAGCCACGTTCTCAGGTTCGCAGCAGGATCTACCACGTCAAAAAAAAAAAAAAAAATGTTAATGGAGTTTAGAAAAAAAATCTTAATAAACAGATGTTAAGAAATTTTCCAAAAAAGAGAGCCTTAGAGGTTTTGAAAAATTCATCTATTTGCATATCTGATGCCAACCTGGATGTCAAAAGTGCCCACCTATCCTGACTCACAGAAGGTCCAGGAGGGGCTTGACTTGACAAAGAGAACGTGGGCCAAACGTAGCCCTAATCAGAGCCTTACAGTACGCTCACCTCCAGTTTCCATAATGCATAGGACCCGGTGAGTATATTTGGTATGGCAGCTGGATAATGTTGATGTTATCTGCCATGCAAGTTTGCCATAATTCATAGAAGACATGGAGTTTTCAAATCAAATTGTTATTGGATGTTAATGATATCTGCTCCTGCTGTCTTAAAACAGGGCTGGAAGGAAGGCTTTCAGGGTGTCAAGATAAGTTGGCATTTAACAAGAGCAGCAAGAGTGATCTTATTAAAATGTAAATCAGATCATATCATTACCTTGCTTAAAACCATCCAGTACCTCCCACCGCCTGTAGATTAAAGCTCACCTCCCTGCCACGGCCCACAGACCTACGGGAGGCAGCCCTGACTACTCTGAGCCCATCTCTGGCAGCTTTTGCCTTCCTCTTCTCTTTCTAGCCACCAGGACCTTCTCTCTGTTCCAAGTTTGTTCCCACTTCAGGTCTTGGCATTTGCTCTTCCTTTTGCCCCAGATGGTTTTCTTCCCCAACCTTATGGGGCTGCACTGGAGACACCCATCAAGTGTAATACTCATTCCCTGGAGTGGACCTTCTCTGAGCACCCTGCTGAAACAGCCCTACCCTCCACCACTCCCTGAACCGTTACTCTGATTTATGTGTCTTCATAACACTAAGCAATACCCCCAAATACAGGTTTTCTGTATTATGTGCTTATTATCTATCTCCCCCATAAGAACAAAAACTTAATGGAGGCAAGTTCCTGGTCTGTTGTGTTCAACTCTCTATCCCTGGTACCTAAAACAGTGCCTGGCATTGAGTGGTGCTCAATAAACATTTGTTATAGGTCCAAAGGCAAGTAAGCATGGGTGAGTGCAGGAAATGAGTTGTTAGCATGCCCAGAATGGACAAAATGTGCTTTGTGCTGGCTGTGTGTATACATACGTGGGCATGCACATTGTGTGTGTGTGTACACATGTGTGTGCGGTTTTTTAGTTTTGGGTCTTACGTTTAAGTACTTAATACATCTGGAGTCGGTTTTTATTTATGTCTGATGTAAGGTAAGAGTTTGATTTCATTTTGAAGCATGTGGACATCCAGCTTCACCAGCACCATTTCTTGAAGAGACTGGCCTTTTCCCCATGTGTGTTCATGTTTTATATGCCCTTGTCGAGGGCCGGTGAACTGTGTGTGCACGCACTCTTGACAAGAGGTGACTCTGGAGAGGAAATCAGACCCAGACTAGGTGGGTCGTTGTTAGCGGGCTAAGAAGCTTAGACTTTCAACTCAGAGCAGTGGCGGCGGGGGGGGGGGGGGGGGGGGTTTTTCACCCTCATAGTGCAGTTTTATAGTGTGGGCTCTGGAGTCAGACTCCCGCCGGTACTCACAGCCTTTCTGCCACTCTGTGACTTGGGGGGAGTGAGTTACTCACCCTGTTAGGTTGCGCCTCACTTTCCTCACCTGAATAGGGAAAGGATGAACTTTCCTTCCTCACAGAGTTGTTAGAAAGAAATGAATTACGTGCAGGGTATTTTCGCATGGTGCCTGACATAGAGGAAGGGATTAGTAAGTGCTAGCCAGTGTTATTATTACCAATTTTCCCAAACTGAGCTGAGCCCCAGGGTTTGTGTGGGCAGGAGCTGCCAACAGACCTGGTTGGCAGGGGGGCGACAGGGTGAACGTGGAGAATCCAGGGACTGTCTGCTCGTGCAGGAAGTAGAACCTTGTGCAAGGGGGGACAGGTGCTATCTCACGTACCAGAGCAACAGATTGGGCTTCGGCCCTCAGTCTTTGCACTTCTTATTAAACAGTTGGAGACAGCCAAAAAAACCACATTAGAACTGGCTTTGCTAAAAAGAACTCATAGGTCACCCAGTCCAAGGGGTGAAGGAACATAGAACACTGGACAAAGGAGGAAGGGACTTGCTTACTCAGGGACCCTCCCCATGTTCCTGGACTATTTTCAGATTAACCACATGGACACAGGTGTTCTCTCTCCTTTCCCCAAATAGTACTTATGGTAGAGACTGACAGACGCTAGATAAACCCTAGTCCTCTTTCCTCCTGGGTGGACTACATTTCCCAGCATCCTTTGCAGTTGTGCCATATGACCATGTTCAGGCCAGTGGAAAACAGCGGAGGTGTCAGAAAGACCCTTTCTGACTTGGCACATGAAAACCTCCTGTGAATTCCTCCATGACCTTTCTGTCCCATCTGCTGGCTGAAGTGACATGGTTCCAAGGACCTGGATCAGCATGGTGCCAGGAGATGGAAGGAGCTCAGGTCCTTGTGCTGCCCAAGAGACACAGCTGACCAGAAACACCCACTTTGAACTATCATGTGAGCAAGAAACACTGAAATTTGAGAGCTGTTTGTTACAGCAACTTACGTACTCTAACTAAATATACCACCCCTAAGAAAGTATCGTCTGAGGGCTCTGTCACGAATATTCTATAGCCATCTACACTGAGAGGGGATGAATGACATTTAAAATAAACAAGACATACATCACCTCTAATTTTTATAAGGGCTACTAAGTTTATTAGTATTATGCCTCCTTGATAACAAAGAACCAGAGGTTCTTAAGGCTCACAGATATATGTCAGAACCAGTGTTTCTTGGCACCAAATTCCATACAATTTCTATCATGGGTCTCTAAGTGTGTTAAGTAATAGGAGTCTAAGGAGACACGGACTATGACAAATTTGGAGAGCTGAAGAAAGAGGAAGAAAGAAAAAGGCAGAAAAAATGTTTTTATGTATGTAAAAATCAATTGTCTAAACATTAGCAATAAAAAAAATGGAAAATGTTGCTGGGGGAGGGGCGCTCACAATAAAAACAAAAACTTTGAAATTCCCTGGGACAAAGTTAACAAGAAATATAAAATAAAAGGTATTACAATTTTTAAAAGTTCAATAATAAGCCTTGGAGAAATATATCCAGGCCCTGGAGGGGGGGATTCAAAAGACATCAGCACATTGCCAAATTCAACCGTACATTCAGGGGGATTTCAAGCAAGATTCTAAATGATAATTTTAATGACAAGTTGAATCCAAAGATCATATGGAGGAAGTGATATGTAGAAAGTCAATATATTAAAAATTAAGCTAAATGACAGGGAAAGGGTAAATGTGTCTGGCCTACCTTCTCTGACATAAGAATGTGTTCCCTAAAATATGATAATATTGCAGGAGTGGGTAAATAGTATAATGGAATAGAGGAAAGAGTTCTGGATTTGGACACCTTATGTATGAGAGTTTAGTGTGTTATGAGGGTAGCACTTCAAATTAAGGGCTAAAAGATAGATTATTTAATGTATAACAGGACAATTGGTTATCATTTTTTTTTTCTGAGTTTTCTGGATAGATTCTTGTAGGAAAAAAATATGTGAGCTATTTTAAATCCTGGTGGAAGATCTTTGTAAGCGTAATTCCTAATGCTAGGAAAAGTGAAGGTCTCGATTGTTTAAGTTGGTTACCAAATACTGTAAAACTTTAAAATATTAATGATAAGCTAAGAAAATACTTGTTAGGCTTTTGCACATCTAAGTGTTAATATCCACCTATACAAAGATCTATTATTAGGTGATCACAAAAAGATAGAAATCTGTGTTAACATGGACAACAAGCATAATGAGCCTTTTCAGAGGCTAACATGGCAGAAAGCACATTTTAAATGCACACGCCCTTTGACCCAGCAAATATGCTTCCAAGGTTCCAAGGCTATATAATCCATCCAGTGCTCCAAGACACGTGTACAAGGACGCGCTTTGCAATATTGTTTAAAAGAGTGAGAATAAGCAAGAATTTACTGAAATGAAAAGTAACGTAGTGTCTTTTCCTTCTAGAGATTAAAATATGTTTTGAAGCTTAAATAGGAGACAAATATGGTATTGGTACAGGACTAGACAACTGAACACAAGACAGTACAGAAAGAGTAGGGGATCCATGATAAAACTCTCCCTGGGAATGGAAGGAAAAACTCTCCCTATTCTGTTTGCTCCCATGGTCCTACCACTAAAACAATCCATATATATAGTAGGTGGAAAGAAGGACTGGAAGGATATCTGCCAAAATGGTATTGGGATATCTTGAATTATTTTGTCTTCGAATCATATATGTACTCCATCATGATTCAGAGAGTACACCCTTACACCACACAAAACTATACTTGAGCCCTGGCTTTGCCTCTGCTTGACTGATCTGAGTCTCCTATTCTAAACATTTGAAGGAAGAATAATACCTAGTGTATGGGGTAATGGAGAGAATTAAGCACTTACCTCTATAAATGCTAACTGCTGCTTAAAATGCTCCATCACTCACGTCTTCCCTGTAAAGCTAAGAAAGGAAAAAGAACCAACATATATGTTTAAGTTAGGGGAGAAAAAAAAAAAAAAGAAAATTTTCTTGCCTTTTCCTGCAGCTTGTTTCGCATCTCTGCAAAATCTCCAGGCATTGAGACTTCCTCGGGGAGAAATATTTCTTGGTGACTCTAACCCAAGACAATGCCTGAGCAAGGAGAGGGCTAACCTCTCTTATTTGATCTTCAGCTAATGCACAAGGTCACACATTATCCTTCACAGTACTTTTTAACCAAGACACTAAAAAAGAACATAATGACAAATAATGCAGGAACCTATCATTTTTATTAACACCACTATTTTTTAAATTAAAAATGCAATTGCTGCTAACTGCTGAATTTTTGGAAGATACAGAAATGCACAGAGAGTAGAAGTTCACCTCTGCCTTGATTGGGCCATGATTGGTACTTTGGTGAATGTAGTTCACTCAAATTGGTATCTATTTTGTAAGCTGGTTTTTCACCTTGTTGCTAAATAAGCTCAAACACATAAAAATAGCCTTCCTTATGAAATAAAGAAACTCCCCCTTGTACCTTTGAGGGCAAAGTGGTTTCTGTCGTTGGCAAAGTGGGCTTCTATTGGTAAAGCAGAGCAACAGAAGAACTCACCTGAACAAAGATGCCGAGAGACACACATGCATTCTTAGGACCGGAAGGGAAAGTAGGCATTCAGCTTCCCTGATCCATCTGATCTTAAGTAATTGAGAGGGTTTAGGGAAAGAAGTGAGCTGCGAACCATGAGTTCTTTCCCTCTGCTATTTAGCTGAGTAGTCACACGCTAAAGACACTTACACACAATTATATACACCAAATCCTCATGAGGGTCTCGGGATGATGGGATCATGGGCAATTTTTATTTTCTTCTTTCTGATCATCCATATTTTAAAAACTTTTTGCTAATGAGCAGAGAAAAAATCAGAATAATGGTGGGTTTCTTTAAAACTTAGAGATAGATGGCAAGAAACATTCTGAAATAATAACACAGCTGATTCAGTGGGAGGTAGCTGAGGATGGTGCTCGTCCTGATTTCCAGTTGCTGTGGCATTTCAGGCCCTGATGAAAGATACTGTGACCTCCTTGGGGTGCTTGATCACTCTGGGGTGCCTGTCCCGTCACTTCATATTAAGGTTAAGCCTCATTTGAGGAGGACAGAATGTTGAGCATAAACTAACGGATTCTGTAATGTGTCGTGCCATCCCAAAGTCCCACTGTCCATGTCTCCTACTTCTGGGGGCAGTACATACAAATGTATACGTACACATATATAATTTATTGGCTGGCTGGCTCATCAAGTATATTGGTTTTCGTAGCTCCCCTATTGTCAGCATATTTCAGATTGGATTTGCTGCTGACATGGTTGAATGAAAAAATACTGACATGTTTCAGTATTGCACTTGACATTTTTAGTATTATTATTAGTTGTTTCATTCCATGTAGTATCATTGTCCGAATGGGATTGCACTTAAAAAAAAAAAAAATTCAAGTGCTTCTCATTTCTGAAGAGGTGCCTAGCTTTAGGGTGCTGTTCTGTACACCATCCATGGAGCTGGGAGGGAAGTGTGTTAAACCAGGGCTCAAACTGCAGGTGACATCTGTCGCACAGAAAATTTCTGTAGAGCTAATTTGGAAATTGTTTCAGGGAGAGATCTTCTCTTGAACAGAATGGCCTCTTTCAACCTCATCCTAATCAACAAAGTATCTTTGTGGTTCTAAGCAGGTTTTCTTTCCAACAGCAATGACCACCATATTTATCAGTCTTTGATAAGTCCCTTCAAGGTTACATTTCACCCAAATTTCTTATAAGCCCACATAGAAGAATCGCCTAGGCAAATGTGTGTGTGTGTGTGTGTATGTATATATATCCATCCCTTAAAAAGGCTTTGTAGGAAGAAATAAACAAATATATTTATTCTTCTGTGCTGCAAAGGATCAACATTCATTTGCATATAAATACAATCATTCCATATTCAAAGTTTAATTTTTAGCAAATGTCCCAGAAAGAAGAGGAGACTCCGGGAATAGGCCATCTCGCTAAGAGGTAGAACCTGAGTTATTTCCCTCTGGAGAGCTGTTTCTGGATGCTGGCCGCCAGGGTGTGAAGAACGGGGTAGGCATATTCTAAGCTCATGTTGCAGAAGGTCCTTGCTCAGCAAAGGGGACTTCTGTCATCTGTTACTTAGCTTAAGGTTGTAAAGAACCGCTTTCTCTAGTTGATTTGACTTAGTAGCCAATCACCTTCTCCCAAGCCCTGAGCGCAGTTTAAATTGAGAGTTCTGGAATCATCAGTGTTTATTCATCAATCCAATGGGGTCCTCCAGTAAGCATTTCTTGAATGTAAGGGGATTCTTCTGGAATGTGTAAACCCCTCAGGCCCTAATTCTTTGGACCTGTTGAGAAGGAGACATGTTTATCTCTTGCTGGGTTGCTGTCAAAACAGAACGGGTGTATTTCTATCAATAAAACACTGCTCTGACAATTTGTCCCTGGAGATAAATGGCCTTTTCCATAGAGGCTTTAAATAGGGGCCATAACAGTGGTGAATGGAACTGAGTTGAATAATTAGATCATTCTCCATAAATCCTGTGGTGAAGTCTTCACACAGGACGATTTCCAGGCTGTATGTTAGCACAGTCTTTCTGTGGTGTGGACACAGCTGTATGCCATGTAGGGATGATAGGTAAGCGAACTGCAGATGATTGGGACATGGAGAGGATTTAACTCCCTGTTTTCCTTGTACAATTAGTCTCCTTTGCCAAAGGAGCACCCATATTAATGTGTTTCTATCGTTTAACATTAAGATACTTACATGGCTAACAGGAGCCATCTTTACCTATTTTATTTGAAATCAGTTTTTAAATGTGAATCTATCGGGTACATCTTGTTTATGACAGGTGGGAGTAAAATAACCTCAGTAAGATTTAAAAAAAGGTGTTTCTGGTAAATTTGAAAGATGTCTTCTTGAGGTATGTCAGGTTGTACAGGAGAAGTCAGAGGTATCTCATCCCTTCCACATGTGCTTTTCTCAATCCCCAAATCTAATACAATGTAGAAGTCACTATATGCGTGTACTGTATACCAGATGTGGATACTGGATGAGGATACTATATGTGTATGCTGAATTTGGAGCTCCCTCAGGACAGGGGCCATGTTTTAGTTCATTCTCCATCCATATCACAAAACAGTTCACAGCACATAATTAGGCAAAGAGCTTAGTTTTTTAAATTAAGTGCCATTTTTTTTTTAACCCAGAGAGAAGCTCCCTTGAACCCTTAATATATATAGTAGGCTTTGTTCTGAAATTAGCTTACGGCACACCATGGTTCCACTTTGAAGGTACTGCTGACTGCTATGATCATTAAAGAAATGTTGGTGACTTGGCTTTTAAGAGAAATAGTAGACACGGGAAACTACAAAGAATAGTGGAAATTCTGCCTGCTGTGGGGGAAGGATGGAACCATGTTTTCCAGAGCTGTTTTTCATAGGTGGGATTAATCTAAGAAGGCCTGCGTGCTGGAATTAACCAAACTCATGGAGAATTGAGAATTCATGGAGAAGTAGATGCTTGAAAGAAGTGTGTAGGGTTCTGGTCAATTCCAAATTTATCTGAAAGATTCAAGAATATTTTCCATTAGGAGAGAGGTGCTGAGTAATTATAAGTATGAAGGAATAATTCTTTGACACTACTGAAACTTAATGAATACACTGGGGATTCTTCCTTTACCCCTTCTAACTTAATTTGTTCTGTAGGCTACCAAGTTGGGTTGGTTTTGGGTGCCATTTGTGACAAGTAATCAAGGCCAACATTGACAAACCCATGAGGTGGGCACAGCTGGTTTTCAATGTCTGGTAGCCTTCTTTTACTACATCCTTCCTCTGACTCTACATGGACCTCTTGCATGCCCATTCTTTCATTTGAGGACCCTCTGCCTCTACATCTGCTCTGTTGGGACACCATCCTGTCTTAGGGAACAACAGCACTGAGGGCTCACGGGCCTGGGCTCTGGATCCAAATAGACATGAGCCTCCCGTAACTTACTGGCTTGCCTTGTGCAATTATATAATCTCTCAGAACCTCAGTGTTTTCATCTGTAAAATGGGCACACATAATGGAAATTAAACCTCAAGGTTCTGAAAATTAAAGGAGACAATTCATACACCACTTTTTCTCAGTCTAGGAGTTGACGTGTTGTACCATCTCAGTACATTTTGGCTATCCTAATTATGATAAATTATTATGACTTAATATTGTGATTGTTAAGATTGATGGTAATCAAAGAAATTAACCTTCCACAGGAAGCTAGCTATTTAACACTTCCAGTATGGTTTCATTGTGTTCGGTCCATGTATATATTTGCTTAAGAAATCCAGCCTTTAAGAAAGGAATTCTGTTTTATTCTCAGGCCTACCCAAAGCTGGTCTTCAAAAAATATGGGTTGCAATAATGAATGAGAATAGCAGTGATCTTCCCATTGGTGCTGTTCAGCTCACCCTCAAGATAGCTACCTAATTCACTTGTGAGTCACCCATCCAGAAATCCTTCCTGCAAGAGGGTTGGGGTGAGGGATACAGCAAATCAATTATTCCTCTCTCCTCATCTCCTTATAAACCATCCTCTCCCAGTTTCTTTTCTAGCTATTCTGTTTTCTATTACATAGAATGCTTAGGTGATGTGCCAATAAGCAGTGTATGAATACTTAATGAAGGTGGAATGAATTATAAATGGCATGGAATTTATCTACATTGCTTCCTTGCTGATGGCAGAATGGTGCTTTATCTTCTATCAAGACATATAGGAGTCAGTAGGTGAGAAAGTATCCTGGCTGATAAATTTAAAAATTGTTACCGGATGCCATCTTAGGTTACATGGAACCCAATACCATGTGGCAGAGAGGAAAAGGCTGTGCCAGGAAACATGGTGAATATGATGCTGGCAGGAGAGAGACTGAGGTGGTCCCTAAGGGCACAATTACTGCTAGAGTAGAGAACTCAGAACAGAGGCAGACAAAGGCCTGGGTGGGAGTTGTAGTTACGACTTACTCATTGTGATTGAGTGCCAGTTAGAGAGAGGTCTGACAGGGGTCGCTAGCACTTTGATTTTAAGGGGAGGCTATTGAATGACATTATCTAGAGAAGGGATTTCTGTATCGTTCCTCCATCCCAAAGCCATCTGTCAACAGCTAGCTCCATAAATACAGTGAACTCTCATTAGAGAGAGTAACATATAAACCCCCACATCTCAAAGACTTGATACAGAATGCATTGCTTGTTCACAAAACAGGGACCTCTCCTGGGTGACTCTGCTCCAAGTGTAGATTTGGAGACCTGGGTTCTTTCTACCTTGTGGCTCTGTTGTCTTTGTTATGTCATTCCCAAGTACACCAAAAGGTTATCTACATGTCAGCCACCTGGAGGAGCACCAGCAGGGAAAGTTTAAGGGGGAAGATCTAGAAGTGGAATCCTTCGACTCTTTGAATGCTCATCGAAAGGAAGCTGAGAAATGTAGTCTGGCTGCCCAGGTAGAGGAAGCAGACATGATCATCAGCTAGCAGTGTCTGCCACATTTCTCGTTTCTCCAAAAAAAAAAAAAAGTTCTTAGAAAATAAGACTGTAAATATTATTGCAGAAATGTCATTTTATGAAGTGTTTGCAAATTCTTTTTTTTTTTTAAATCCCTTAGAGTATTATGTTTGCATGCAAACAGTGGAAATTCCAGCTATAGTCTTAATTTGTGGGAGGTTACTTGGTAATAGTTCATTCAGTTTTGTTCATTTTCATATGAAATTCTCCTTAAATTGCACATAGAGTTAAACCACAAATGTAATATGTGCATTATTATTGAAAGTTTAGACAATACAGTAAAGGATAAAGAAAAAAATTAGAGTCATCCATTATTTGACGTGCATTAGCAAGTTTTTATATACACCTGGTCCTTTTCCTCCACAAAACGTTACCTACCATCCCAGGGACCAGCAAACTTTTTCTGGAAAAGGCTAGATACTAAATATTTTAGGCTTTGAAGGCCATGCTGTATCTATTGCAACTTGATTCTGCTATGGTGACACAGAAGACAGCATAAAGCACATCCAAAGGAAGATGAGAAATACAGTCTAGCCTCCCAGGTCGAAGAAGCATGGCCCTGGCAGGTAAACAGATGGCTGTGACCATGTTTCAGTATAACTTTATTGACAAAAGTGTGCCAACCCCTATAGTATGGGACAGATATAAAGTAACGTATGGAAAACCCTGAGAGGTCTGCACACATACAGTGCTCAGGAAATATTCATTTGCTCTACTTAACTTAAACTGAATACAGTTGTATGACTTCCAAGCACTTAAAACTCAATGGATACAAGTTCAGGTAGGCATAGCAAAAGTCTAGGAGCACAGAACTTAAGTATTGAAAGTTTATAAGCATGGGGAGAGGGGATATTTTTACTTAACCTTTATTTACTCCTACATTGTTTGAATTTCTTTTCAATGAGCATATTTTACTATTGTAATTAAAAAAAAGACATTTTAAATGTATGTATTTCCAACTTTGTGCTGACTCAGATGAGAATGTTGCATTTTAATCCTGAACATGTGACTCATTTGCATTTTTCAATAACCAGCTGCAGTTATGTCTCCGGATTGTAGCCTGGACCACAAAAGAGTTTAGACACAGCTTGAAATGCTTCGAGGAAGGCAAGCCCTCCACTTCCTCTTTCGACGATTTAGCTGACAGGGACATTGATAAAGGGGAAGAGGAGTGGTATTTGAGGATCTTGCTCGGGTTCCTTTGCTCAGCCCTCTGCTATCACCCCCATCACGCGCAGCACTTTCGTTGGCTTCCTGGGACAGGCAGGGTCCATGCACCGCAAGCAGTGGGCACTTACAGATGCTGCTCGGCATGAATGCCTAACCTTCATTCCCAGCGACCAGCCCAGTCCCTGGAATGTATTACACACTCATTAAACACATTCATACTGGGTTTAATTGGATGGAGGCAGCAAACTTAAGGTGGCGGATGGGCATTTTATCTCCAGGCGAGATTGCCGTATTCCTTTTGGAGTTGTGGGGATGCCGCTTTCCTTACTAGAATTACAATAACGAGACACATTTCAGGAGACTTCAAGACTGTGGCTGTTCTCGGTGAGATTACCTTGTGTTAGGTGGTATGATTAACCTAAATTAACCCGAGACAGCATCCCAGGAACATTACCATGAAGAAAAGAGATATCAGTGTCTATTGTCTGCTCTGGTGATAAACAGTTTTTAATCAGGCTTCCTTCTCATTTATTGTGTGCTGCCTGGTGCTTTTCCAAAACAGAGAAATGTAGAAACTTTAAATACCTTGGCATTTTTCTTCCAATTTCAGTTTTTATCAGCGCTTGGTTTCTCTCTTAATTTCTCCATGGACCACAGTTCTGATTACCATCCATCTACCGAGATGTCAGTCAAATATCACATTTTCTTTGTAAAACAGGAAAAAAAAAAAAACCAGCCGGACAAAATGATAGCTTACAAAAACCACATTTTAATACTGCAGCTTTGTTTGGACTTTAGGACAATTGTAGAAATCATTAGATGATATCTTCTTTAGGGATTCAGCATGTTCTCCACCAGATTATTATCAGGCCAGGAAGGAAAAAAAAAAAAAAAGCCTTGTTATTATTTGAATCAGTTTACAGCAACTCATGCATTAGAAGCTCACACCCGAAGGAGTATTTTCAGCTTAATGGAAACAATTTATCTAACGCCTCCAATTCTTTAGGAGAGTCTGCACTGATAGATGGACATTTCTCCAATGCAGGTACATTTTATTGTAGTCTGTATCATGCAACTTAGCATCTGTTAAAAAGTAAAGCCAATAAAAGACAAATCCAGTCTAATAAGGGAATACTGCCAATGACTTAAAAAAATCACAATTTTATAAATTGTGCTAAAATTAAGTTAATGAACTGTGAGTGGATGTTATTTGTTTTTAAACCACATTTTACTGGTCTGCTTTGGGTTTAACCCAATGAGATGACACATTGATTTTAGGGGGAGAGCTGATGTTAATGAAAAGTTACACTCTCCCTGTTGATTGCTTCATAATAAGGGAATCGTGTGGAAACATAACATGTGTTTCCCCCAAGGTTTTCAGAGTTGTTTAAGAGAAGAGCAATTGTTTAATACACGGTTATGAATCCTGAACTACTCTGAAAACAGATGTCTGCCCACCTTAGAAGAAAAAGCCGAAATCTCATAAAAAGTTGAAAGCTGTAAGTTTGCATGGCCATTGCTGAAATTCTTGAGGGCGGGAGGATGGGGAAGAGAAGGAAAAGGGGTTCAGATCTAATCTTGAACCGCTTCTAAAGAGTTATTTGGGGGGAGTCTTTCTGAGTAAATTATAGCTCATTAGTGCCAAAAAGGAGCATAGAATTAGTCTTGTCCAACTGTCTGTTTTCCTGGTGGAGAAACTGAGTCCTAGTTAAAAAAAAAATAACTTCTCAGAGGTTACTCAATGGCTTGGTCACTTAGTGGGTTGGTGAGAGTCAGATCTGCCTCTAACTGCCTCTGTCCTGGGCTTGTTGAGTCCCGGGCTGCAGCTTTCTGGCTGGCATATAGTAATTGCTTAATAAACACTGACTGCATGCATGCATGAAGAAGGGATCCTTTCACTCCTCTAGAATAAGCGGGGGACTAGAACCCAGAAAGTTGAGTAGAATGTCTTTCCAGGACAAGGGCAATATTTTTGAGCGGATGGAAGTCTGGCTAAGAAAACAGTCAAGAAGGCATCGAGTCGCACGCGTGACTGGGAGCAGACCACGCTGGGGGATTAAGTCTTTGAGAAGGTGGATGATCAGCGAGGCAGTTCACGGATAGGCTTGAGATTCATGCCGGGTGTCCAGGGGATACAGGCTGCCCGGAGCTCCTGCCCAGTCACGCTTGCAGCAGCTGAAGATTGGGGAGGCAGGCAGGCACGGGTTCAACTCCCCACTCTGCCACCTGCCAGCGACATGTCTTGGGCGAAACTCAGATTTTCCCCTTTTCTGTAACTCCTAGCAAGTGAATTATCCTTCCAAAGCGTAACTGTACCTTTCGCCAAAATATGAAGAAACTAGCCCCCCCCTCAGAGCATTGTTTTGAGGATAACGCATGTTGGGGCTCAGTGAATGTCTATTTCAGTGAATTAACTTCATTTTAGGGAAATAGGATTGTTTGCTTTGTCCAAAATAAAATTCTTGTCCTGAATTAACTATTCCTAATTTTTTTTTACATGAACAGAAAAGCTGTAAGTTTTATGATATGGTGTTTAGATGAACTTGTTTGACTCTCTAGAATTTTCGGATTAGATTAGGCATGAAGCTGAGTTGGGGTTGAGAATAGAAGTCCCATCCAGGTTATGGCAGGTCCTAGATGCCCAAGTAGCCAATTGGATCCCACCACTCGTGAGATTCCTCCTCCCCTTTTGCAGTCTGGCCAAAGGTGACTTGGACACTGTTGCAATCTGACTGTTGCTCGGTGAGAAAGAAATCCTTGCTATGGAGGGTTCTCTTCTCCCCTGCAGCCATTCCAGCCTCCCCCTTACATGGGGATGCAAAGAAAATGTCTTTTCCATTTCTCACTGCGCTCACCTCTAGAGCAGATTGCCAACCGTCATTTATCCCTTCTGTACTTTAGAAGTTCTTTTTTTTTTTTCTCAAAATGAAAGCTAACCTACTCAAAAAAAAAAAAAAAAAAAAAGTGGCATGATCTTACCCACAGCCACTTATCACTGTTTTCATTTTGTGTTTTTCCATTACATATTTTTGTATATATGTATAATGAGCACACTGCACAGATCATTTTGGATATACTCAGTTTATAATATTGAGCATTTTCCTCATGTTGGTATAAACTCTTCCCCAACCAATCTCCTTTTTTTAAAAGGTAGCATTCAGAGCCATTGAGAAATGCCTTCCATCCTTTAGACCAATAATAGGGTTTTAACTATTACAAAACATTTGCAAACTTTTATCTCTTTAGCCATCATAACACTGTGAGTTAGGTATGGGGTGAATATGAAATTTATCACCCAAGCAAGGTAACTTCTAGAGATAAAGGGGTGCTATTAATAATCATGTTAGGACAACAGGTGTAGCCTGGAGCTGTCCTGGGCAAACTAAGATGTGGTCATCCCAGCTTGGCAAGACAGAAGCAATTTCAGGTTACTAATGCAGAAACACAGAGGGTAAGTGCTGTTCAAAGACACAACATACTGGTCACTGGCAGTGCTGATCTTAGAACCAAGATTTCAGGCTCCTAATCTAGTGTTCTCCTCCATGGTCTGCTTTGTAAATATCCTAGAGAAGCATACCCTCTTGTATTTATCAAAGTGAGATGAAATAGCCCTCCCTCCCTCCTTCTCTCCCTCTCTCTCATTCTCTCTTTCTCTCTTATTCTCCACCCCCCTGCCCTCTCTCTCTTTCTTCTTGACTTCTAAGCCAGGTTACTGACATTTTGTGAGAGGACATTGTCTGAATAGAGACTTAATTTCTGGGATTAAATGCCCCTTTAATAAGAGTCAGTGCCTGATGTATTGTTTTTATTAAGGATGGACTGCTCAGGAGAATGGTCTTGCATGCTTGCATTAGTGTCCTATAAGGGTGAAAGCTGATTTGAAATAACATCCATAATACACCACAATCAAAACATTTCGGAGCAATTATAATAATAAAAGGGCCTAAGGGAATTGGAATATTTCAAAACCACCTCCTGGACCAGACAGGGTAAGGGAGAGTCTGATGGAAACCAATCCTCTTCCCTCTTCTTCCCTGACCCCGGAGGAGGAGATTCTGCCTCGGGGTCTCTGGGCGGTGGATTACAGTGGTGAAGCTTCCAGGAGGGGCGTCTGCATGTTGTAGGTTGGACTTGGGCTCTGGACTTAGCCTTCCAAGATTTGGGATACCAGCTGAGTCTCCTCTGAGCTCTGTGTCTTTGGACAGGCTGGGTTTTCTAAGTCTTGGTCTCCTCATTCCTAAAATGGGTTGATGTGGAGAGTCACTGGAGAAACACGTAATTACCACACATAATTACCATTTCTTAACAACTTTCCAGCATGTGATACAGGGTTCTTAACTATTACGTGAGGTGATGGAGGTGTTAGCTAACGTTATTATGTATCAGATCCTCACTTGTGCACCTTATATGCACACCACACTATATGCCAGTTATATCAATGAAGCTGGAGAAAAGAGAGAAAAACGCTCCATCGTACAAGTCATGCTTTTCACAGAAGCGGACACATAAAAACCAGACCTATATGTGTTTTGGGCATGCTGCTTTATTATTCCTTATCTTGTCAGAAACTGAACTACCCCCCCCCCCACATATAGACACCAGCCTTCGTGTTCCTAGCTGTTGGTGTTCTTTCAAAGATTCCCCCAAATGTCAATTGTCGCGGGCCGTGCAGTTCGAGTAGCAGGTGTGACTCATCAATGAAATCAATCTGGGATTTCCAATGGACTCTGAGACGAGTCGCTCTGATAAGCGAGGATTACGTGAGCGGGGCAATAATCTGCTAAAGTCCTTCAAGCAGCATTCCAAGACTTCTTGGGGGATGCCTAAGTCCAAGAACTGGTGCTCTGGCTTTGGTGGCCAAGGGATGAGGCTTTCTGTCTCAGAAGTTCCAGTGATCTACTAAGCATGTTGATATCCTCCCCGTACTGGCCCAAATGTTCCCATAAAGATCTTCTGACCTTGGGCAAGCCCTCTGTGTCGGGCTTCTCACCCTTATACCGCCTCATGTAACTCAGCATCCTCTGCTAAGACACATTCCATGATCCCTCCTCTCGCCCTTTTTTAAATATAAGGAAACTGAGGTTTGGTTAACGAACTGACCCCACGTTACACAATTTCGAAGCAGGAAGCCACTTTTTGAGATTGCACCAGTCTGACTGTAAAATCAACATTAGTTGATTTTTCTTTAATATTTTAATTTTCATACGTTGTAAAAAATGTTGAAAGCTGAGTGAAAGTATAGGGAAGAAAGTAAAAATTATCCACACCTCTAGTATGGATCGTATTTCATTTTGCTGTCAGTCTTTCCTGTTTTTCCTGTAAGGCTGTGTGTGTCTCTCTTGTGTGTAGTATAATTGCTACAACAAAGAGGGTTTTACGGTTATACCAAATTTCTTTCTGCTGTTCTCATTTAATATTCTATTCCAAATTTTTCCCGAATCATTACCCATTATTAAACAGTCTCCAGAAAGGATGGTTGACAGGCTGTGTAACATTTCTTCACGCACACACACGTGTGTGTATACATCATCGACGAATCCTTTTTTTTTTTTAAGATTTTATTTATTTATTTGAGAGAGAGAGAATGAGAGACAGAGCATGAGAGGGAGGAGGGTCAGAGGGAGAAGCAGACCCCCTGCCGAGCAGGGAGCCCGACGTGGGACTTGATCCCGGGACTCCAGAATCATGACCTGAGCCGAAGGCAGTCGCTTAACCAACTGAGCCACCCAGGTGCCCGAATCCTCTTTATCTTGAGACATTTTGCTTGCTTCTAGTTTCTTTTTTTCAATCATAAGTAACACTTAGATGAACATCTTTGTTTTAAAAAAAAGAAAAAAAGCTAACGGCAGTAGGTGGCTCCACCTTGGGTTGAGTGTCTTTGTACAAGGATGCAGCGCGTCACGGATGTTGTTTAATGGAAGCCTCAAAACGCCCCTGTGAGGGAGGTGCTATTATCAGTACCATGTTCCTGATGAAAAGCAGAGGGTTAAATAGGTGAAATGCATCATCCCCACGGACACAGATGGCTTGCGACAGAGGCAGAGTCAAGTGCAAGACTCTCTGAAGGTCAAGCCTGTGTCCTCTGCCATGTGGCCGCCCACCGGGCTCTGTTTGTTTCTGACATTAGCCTCTTAGGGGTCCTTCATGGAAGGAGGGTGGGCGGGCACAGGAGCAGAGGCCCTGGAGTCTCCGGGTTCTGGTATCAATGACCACCTTGACCTCCCTCAAAGTTATTCTCCCTCTAGCATCGCTAGAAGTGGCTTGTTCCCCAGCAAGGTGCCACAGCCCACTGGGGAGCCTAGGCTGGAGCTACTCCACCTGGCTGCCCTCAGCCTCAGAAAGGGCCTGGAGCGTGGGCTCAGATTTGGCTGTGAGAGCCCAGTGGTAGGCGCCCCCCGTGGGGGAGTGATGGTCGTGGGGCACGTGTGTTTGGCAGGGGCTGCGTCGGGCACCTCTGACATCTCTGAAGCTGGGGCAGCTGTCTCAGTTTAAGGATTTTCCCGGCCTGATGCCAAGTGACTCTCTCTGTGCCATCTCAGACTCCAAGGAGAGCGGCAGGAGACTCTCCTCCAGTTTTGCTCCTTAGCCCTTCGTGCACTGCCTTACAACCATCTTTACTGGGACAATGAACTCAGCAAAACGATCTTGCGCTTGTCACCTCCCTCCCAGTGACCCCTAACCAGTCCCATCAGATTCTGCCTTTAATCCCTGCTCTGCACTCCCCAAAGACAAGGACTTTGGTGACATACCCACTAACCTTGCAGTTCACGCGTGCCCCCGGCTGGTGACCAAATGCTTTATGCAATTTGCTGTGGATTAAGTCTCAGGTTCCCTCACTATCTGGGTCCACCCTCCCCCAACCACACCCGCTGTGGCCAGGACCAAATCCCCCCACATCTGTCGGGGACATTTTCCTCTGGGGAAGGGGGCTGTTCCCTCTGGGCCCCGTTTGCATTTCTCTGTCCTTTCTGTGTTGCCAAGGCCCCTCCTCAGCCACACTGGCTACTGGGGGGATGGAATTTCGCCTATAAAGCCGTGTTCTCTGTTCCCAGTTCTTTCTGGAGCTCTTGGAAATCCTCGCTTGGACTTTTTGGTCACCTCCCAAATTATTTCAAGGATTACATAATTGCTATTAACTTGGTCCTCTTCTTTCTCATCAAAACTCCTTCAACTCCTGGATTAGTTTCCTAGGGCTGTTGTACCGAATCACCCCAAACTTGGCAGCTTAAAAACACAAGAAATTTATTGTCTCACAATTCTGAAGATAAAATCTGAAATGAAGGTGTGTCAGGGCCACTCTCCCTTGGAAGGCTTCAGGGGAAATTTATTCCATGTCTCTCTCAGTTTCTGGTATCTGCTGTGACCCTTGGCGTTCCTTGCCTTGAGGCTGCCCTTTGACTTTAATCCAGGATGATTTCATTTCAAGGTCTGTAACTAATTATGCGCACAAAGACCCTATTTCTGAGTAAGGTCCTATTCTGAATCTCCTAGTGAGCAAGGTTTTGGGGGAGATGCTAGTCAACTCATTACAATTCCCAGCATCTTCCTCCTTGCTCTGGAGGGGAGCAAGCAGTTGTCTCTTCTCCCCTCACTTACCATGCTATACTTTCATGGCTGGTAATCATAGATGCACCAACTTTTGGACCAAGAAGGGGGTCTTCAAGATCATTCTAGTCCACAGCTGTCTAGGAGAACTTTCCATGATGATGGTAGGGTGTTGTATCAGTACTATTCATTATGGGAGCCACTGGCTATATTGGTGGTATAATTGAAATGTGGCTAGTGCCACTGAAGGATGGAATTGTTCTTAATTAACTCACATTTACACTTAAGTAGCTGCATGTGGCTAATGATGAACACACCGGGCAACACGGGCCTGGTCCAACCCCCCTCTTTAGTATGATAACTGGAGGCCCACAGGAAGCACCCAGTCTGCCCATGGACACTTACAGCTGGTGGTAGAACTAACTCCCTTAAATTTCAGATATCAGCAAACTCGCTTACTGCCAGGCCAGAGTTTTTTGTTTGGCCATTGAATTTAGGATATTTTTCCCATTTATGTTAAATGGTTGACAATAGTCAGAAGAGGAGTCATTTTTCATAACTTGTAAAACTCAGGTGACATTCAACTTTTGGCATCCAGAATTAAGTTTTATTGGAACACAGCCATGCCCACTGGTTCATCTCTTATCTGGGGCTACTTTCATGCTACGATGGTTGAGTTGAGTTGCCACACAAAGTGTGTGAGTCACAAAACCAAAAATATTCACTCTCTGGCCCTTTCCAGAAAGAGTGTGTGACTCCTGCTTTAAAGCAGTGATAAATCCTTTGATTTCCCAGTTTCAAGTGAGAAAAGGGGGGTAGTTTGGGAGCAAGAAGAAAACTCATCCCTACAACTTGCCAGCATAGGGGAAATGTTTCATAACATTTAGAAATAGGATACGAATGTCCAAAGGCCAACAACTCAACTATGGAATTTGTGACAGATAAGTCAAAAGCCTTGTGTGCGGTGGGGTTAGCATCTTTTTGTTTCTTTAAGATGGAGAAGAGAAAGCTAGCAAGACACTACAAACATGCCATATTTACAGCGAGGAAAGAGACTCCGCAGAAGGTACGGGATGAGTGACCACGCCCACGCAGAGACACAGATTTTAATGAGCTCCTCCCCCATATTTCAAGGAGGTGGCAGCACATTACAGTTCGAAATCCCTGAGTTTAAGGTTACGTCAGTACCCAGCGTTTACCAGGGCTGTGGTGGACAGAACCTAGCTAAGAGTCATGCATACCTTCCCCGGTCTGCTGCGTGTTTCTCTTGCCCACTCAAGAAAACAGGCCAAGACGCAAGCGAATGTGAGTGAGAATGTCCTAGGGATGGCATCAGAACTGCTTTAATTAAGATGTTAAAAATTTTAAAAAGCCACCTATTCTAAAGCTTCTACAGTTTCATTGCTGTAATTAGAAATTACTTGAGCTTGTGCTGTGGGTACGGACATGTCCTGGTTAGACATCTTGTGTGCACCTACTGCGTGCTTGGTACCCGTAGTACGAAGGTCATTCTCAAAGCCCTTTTGCTCCCTTCCAGCTCTGTGGATGAGGTCCGTGCTCCCATCACCCGGCCCCAAGGAGCCGGGGTCTAAGGGGGCTGACCACCTGGGCAGGGAGGGCCCCTTTTGCTGGCTTTGCCCCCCTTACCATCCTTAGAAATGCACCATCTATGGCTTCCTTCCCACGTCCAGGTGGTAGCAGTGCAACTCAAGGGAATGGAGAACTTGAACCGTGTCCAAAGGGAAGGAATGTTGTAATTAGGGAAGTGGAAAATAGAACTGAACTGAAGGAATCTGGTTTTGACTGTGCCTGTCTGTTCCCTAGACTGTAAACAGGGACCTCGGTGAAGTGCCCGGGGCCAGAAGACCTCTCCAAAAAAGTAAAACAAAGCAGAGCGAAAAGCCAAACAAACTCCCTCCAAAACCCCAAACACAAAAACAAACATAAAAACCAAAACCTGAAGTCCGTAAGGCATGGGGTTTTGTTGAATTTTATTTTAATAAAATATCTTAATATTTCTCCACCCATCGCTCTGGGTTGCCCAGTGACCTGTCTGCCATTTTTGTCCCCGTTCTGAGTGACTCCCATGTTGGGGTCCATGCTGGATCCCCCGGCACGTTCCCTGTCCACTTTGCCATCTGCTCTCCTGTCTTTGCAGTCTCTGTGACATGGACCTTTCTCTATGTGACAGCCAGTGGTTTTGCACGTTTGGACCAATTAGTGCAGAGGTTGAGGATGCCACTCCCCGAAACTCAGTCTTCTTACCTAGACTGTGAGGAGAGTAATAGACAGTACCAGTCCCCTGGGGAGGCAGGGATAGTTAAACAGGTGGAAACGTGTTACGGGCCTAGGACAATGCCCCGTACATGGCGGTACCTCATAAACGCTTATCCAGGATGGATGCGTGGATGGATGAACGAAGGCAAGGCAGGGCAGCGAAGTGAAGAACCCTAGATTAGGGTGTGCAAAGCACAGACTCCCTCCTTTGCCTCTGCCTTTTGGAGTTGGGGAGGCATGGTAGCATCCTTGCAACAGCGTGGGTTTTAGCGGCAGACAGGCCTGAGGTCAAACCTAATCCTGGCTCTTTTAACTCATTTACAAATCTCAGGATGGCCTCTGTTCCTCAGCTGCATCATGGGGACAGTAATAGTCCTTGCCTTCTGCGATGGTCCTGAGGACAAAAAGCGAGTGTACCCCAACTGTAACACGGTGCGTGCACATAGTATATGCTCAATTAAAACAGCTACTAGGATTCCTTGCTAGTATTGTTTTTTCTTAGCACTTCTGACTTTTTATTGGCATCCCAGTGTCTCCCTGGAGGTGAGCAGATATGCCCCAGGGTGCCACAGGGAGAGAGAAGGGCAACCTGGGTGCAGATTCCCGTCCATGCTTCTCGCTGTGCAGGCTTGGGGACCTGATTTGCCCTCTCTGAGCTCCTCCCCATTCCCTGCTCTGTAAAATGGGAGACGATCCCGTCTGCAGGGCCCTCGGGAAGATCTAGCAGGGAACACACATGGAAGAACCACTGACGCACAGCAGGCTGTCCGTAAACGCCACTTCCCACGGCCCCATCCTTACATAACTTTCTGCAGCCTCCTCAGGGCTGCTCTCTCCTTGGCAGTGAGGCCGGGCGCTGCCTCTTACCCACATGCCCCAGTTAATATTTCAAACGTCCTGCGTTTCTAATTGTGGCGAAGCCTAAGAGCCACCTAATCCGCCCGTGTATTAACTGCTCTGCTTCCATAGGGGGGCCTCCGGACCTGGGGCTGACACTTGCCGAGTTAATAATGACTTGATTCATTCCTCATGCCAAGTGCAAGAACCACATAATCTGCGGGGCAGAAATAACTCCTGTAATTAGAAATGCCTGAGGGAACCCCCCACAAAGAGCCTTGTAGCATGGCGTGTGGGAACCCCTTGCCCCCCCCTCCCCCGGCACCACAGGCTTCTGCTGTTTCCTGAAGCTGCTCAGACCTGGCGTCTCTAAGAGACGAGCTCTCCCAGGGATGGCATCCCAGCCCCCGAGACGCGCCCAGCAGAAGCCCCGGCTTCCCGGTGCCCAGTGACTCCTGTTTCAGCCGACGGGCCTGCTAGGAGCCCAGCCAGCAGAGGGAGGACAGCCCCTGCCCCTGCCCGGCAGAAACTCCGGCCTGCCCTGTGCTGTCCCTGGAGGGAAGGGACAAAGCCCCCTTCCCAGCCCGGGCAGAAGTTTCTATTATAAGGGAAAAGGAAGTGGTGTGATTGAGCAATGCCCAGTGCCAAGCCTGCGATTCTTCTCCGTGAAGGTTGTGGCTGAGGGGCCTACACTTTGGAAGCTTCCGGAGAGTGGCGAGGGGCCTTCAGAAGGCAGGGATCCAGGCCTGGCTGCTCTGTGGTTGAGCCGGGTGACCCCGCACATGGGCCTGAAGCTGCCCGAGGTGTCCTCCCCTCAGATGTAAAATGGGGGAGCTCACAAGGCCTCCGTGGGTGGCTTGAGGGTGATATGCAGTGCCTGGCTGTCCGTTGGTCTTGGACCACCGGGTCCCCCTCTCGATAAAGTGTAACACAAAGTCAGATCGACCCAACTTTACAGGCAGATAGAGTCTTTCTGAGGTGTTTTGGGTGGAGTGTGTGAGGTTTCCAGCATCACTATACATTCCCAAATAGGCCACAGAGTGGTTTGCACCCCGGGTCCTCTCACACCTATGACGTAGGTTTTAAAATTCCCATTTGACAAGCGAAATCCGTAGCTCTTGGACGACATGTAATTTGCCCCAGGTCCCTCTGCTCACAAGAGGCAGGGCCAGGATTTCAGTGCAAGCCAGTATGACCCCACAGTCCCTTGTTTTCCTGACAGCATGCTCTCTTCCCACATAAAACATGCCCACATCTGCAGATTGGTCCGCGTGTGCGCACATACACACACACACACACACACACACACAGCTGCCTCCCATTCCTTGTCCCTAACACACGTGTTCTAGGTGGCCAGGACAGATGCTGTAGTGAGAGTGCTGAGCACTCTGACCGTGTCATTTCTATTTAAACAACGTCCGAAAACAGCCCAACACATTACTCTCAAGTGCAAGATTTCTGAACAAATAGATCTCTCACTTTCAAATGAGTGTCAGCCCTTGGGAAAGAGTCACCTTGGGTGACTACATTGTCCCCATGGAATAATGCCACTTTGCTTAAAACAGTGAAAATCCTGCCCCGTGAGCATCTGCAGCTCCATCCTTGAGCTCTTGTGTCCAGACTCCCACCAGGCCCCTGAGGATGCCAGACTGACAGCACTTGCACTTCAGAAGCCCAAAGTCCTCTCGGGAGCAGGTGCTTGGCTAACACGACACATGTAATGTGTGGTTTGTGATGAGAGAGAGGTTGGCACCTGGGTGTCCCTTTAAGAGCTCCTCATACCTGGCAAATCCTTGGTAAGTGAACTCAATTTGGAGAAACCCGGGAAAGTGAGTTAGAGCCCAGTGTAGTGAATGAGGTGGGAAATCGCCCTTTGGTGTAAAAAAAAAAAAAAAAAAAAATCTATTAGGAGTGAAAGTAAAGCAGGGAAAGCACTTCTTTCACATCATGAGCCCACCAGAGCCCAGTGGGTCGTTGGCAGGGTTGTGGGAAGAGTGCTAACATGCACACAGTATGTGCTTTAGAAGTGCTTAAATGGACCTGGGTTAAAAACAAAGTCATCTCATTTGCTTACAGGCTTGGCTCCTTGATAAAGTGAATCACGGGTTTCATCCAGCTCAGGTTCCCAGCCAGATGCCTGGTATCATGGGGCTTTGGTTTTGCTTCCTACACCTTCTTACCTAATGAGCAGGCCCCCCTTCCTCTGACTGGAAGACCTTACTTTCTTCACACACTGCGGTGGGCTCCTTTTTGTGTCATGACCCCTTTATTTGTAATGCCACAGAGTGCTAACTTGTAGGTTACACTGGGAAATAACCGAGAAGATGCGAAAGACAACCAGGCATCTGTCCATACAGGGCAGTTTGGACCAGTAATTTCTGCATGATTTGGGAAAGACTGGCTTCTGATGAAAATCCTAAAACCAGTATACTCCTGGCATGGGGGGCTTGAAGGATGAGTTCTGGGAGAAAAGAGGAAAGCCCTTAGAGGGGACTAGCTAGAAAATCTGCCGCCGACCAGCTGTGAGATCCTAAGCAAACTGTTCCAACTTCTCGGGCCTCAGTTTCCTCTTGGAAAAATGAGGATGGAAAACCATAGCATCTGTCCTGACATGGCTGTAAGGACTGAGTGGGTGAATGTACAGGAAGGTCAGAGTACCTAGTAAAGGCTCAATGGATAGTAAACTTTAAAAGGACTTCTCTATGGATTGCATTTATTTGATCGCAGAAGATGCTTAGTTTCTTAAGTCTGAGGCAGTGCCCTTGAATTTGGGGAACGTGAAGGCTTTCAATCCATCCTTATCATTTGCAGGATGATGCTAAAGAAAAAACTGCATGTATGTGTATCTGCGTGTCATATGTATGTATGTGTGTGAGTACGTATGTGTGCACCTGTGCATATGTTTATCCACACACAAGTGTGTATCTGCATGGTGTGTGTGTGTGTGTGTGTGTGTGTGTCCAGAGCAAGGCAGTGTCTCATAGGTTAAGGCACACCAGCCCAGGCCAGCTAGAGTCTCTGCCCACTGCGGGCTGCTCCACGCTCTGCTGGGGCCCATCAGATAAGCAGCAGAATCTGGGCCTGGGAGAGATCCCATCAGCAGCTGCAGGCCATTAAAAAGTCATTGCCTTTAGGGAATCCATCGAACCACACTACTGAAGCATCTATACCTGGATCTGGATTTTTCTTTGGATTCTAACCCACGGAACCCCGGTTAGAAGGGGAGGGAGAGGCTGAAACAGAAGGCTTCTAGTTGGCCTAATACTTAACACGTACCATTTGCAGCAAGGAAAGGAAGAAATTAACCTTTATGGGTGTTCTACTTTTTTCTTTATAATCTTTTAAAATGAAACATTTATTTTATTACATAATCTTTAACAGGGAATAAAATATTTATGAATTACTGTTATCTATTAAAACCATATATCATTTATTAAAGTATCTTTCCTATTTAAATGATACATATATATTATGTACTAAAAGAATCTAGTATACTTTTATAAGTATAAAATGTAACCTAACAAAATGTAACATACTATATAGTGTAAAACATCATACATACATTTAACAGTTGGCTCTTGTAAGCCAGTGCAAGCCAGTGTAGTAATGAACTGTCCCCTGCTTCTAACTGGTCCTTACGAGACCATTGTTAAATTTTCAGGTATTTTGCAAGGCAGTTGGCTTCACTTGGGTAACTTGAAATTAGCCATGGTGGAAGCATTTACACCACAGAAATTGGCAAGCATTACAAATTAGGGTTTCCCTCCCCCAGTGAGCTTCTTGTTAAACATTTATAAGCATAGCACCGTGGGTTAGTTACCATGCATACATTATTCAGTACTTCATTTCAATTTCACTACAATCTGCAGATGCTGGCCATTCACGCCATCTTGGAGGGCCTGGTGTGCAGTTGCACACATTGTTCACTGCACAACTCAGGGAGCACTTTTCACATCAGAGCCTGTTTGCCTCTGGGCTTTAGTTCCCTCTCTTGTACAATGGAGAGAGCTGTCACTTCCCCACCACCTCACTCTGAGGATGCTAATAGATCAGGACTCCTGAGCTCAGCACCTATAGGGGGCCTAATGGAAGGAGAATAGGGAGTAGTAGGGACTGTGGCAAACTGGGGCCATGTGCCCTGTGTAAAGAAGCCACTGTAGTCCATCACTGCCGCATGAGAATGCAGGGGACCAGTGATGCTGGATCTTTCTGATTTAATATGAAGGAAGAAAGAAATCTGAATTTTTTTAAACACATATAAAAATTTCCCAGTTTTTAAAACACTGTGAGCCTAACTCATGGCCCAGCAACGGTGGTCAGTGCATGAGAATGATAGCAATAGCAAGTTTAAGCATTTTCCCCAGGCTTCACACAGTAGGGCTGTGTGTAGTATATCCTTATGCTGGAGGTTATGTCTCTCTCCTAAGTTCCTTAAGGGACTTCGATCTCCCTTTCATTCCCATTATTTTAGAATGATCAGCTAGAAAAGTATCACTCCCCCCACCCCCCAGTGGGACTGGCATGTAACCACCACCAAGGAGCCCAGAGCTACATTCTGAATAGAGGACACAGTTGAGCTGCAAACATGGTTCTGAGCTTCCTGGTGGCCAGAGCAGATAGCAAAACACAAGCAACTGTATATTCTCATCAGCCAGGAAGGGGACACATCACCAACCCCATCCTTCTACTGACCTTCTAGTTGGATTTATACTTGTTCTGCTTATACTGCTATATTTTTATTGGTTATACTATCTTACTTTATGTACTTCCCTTAAGCTACTTCAGATTCATTGTGGGAAAAGAAATACATTAAATAACCCCAGTTACCCCTTTGGCAACCGAGGATCTCAGATTCCCAGCTCTGACAATTCTTAAACTGCTGCAGAAGGGCCATGCCATGGAGCAGAGTGTGGCTTGGCTGAGGCCCAAATTGGGATCCCACTATGTGCTGTGGGCTTCAGGAACACAGAAGAGAAACTCTCTTACCTGGCATATGTAGTTTGTTAGGGCTGCCGTAACAAAGGGCCAGAGACTGTGTGGCTGACGAGACAGAGATGTATTGTCTCACAGTTCTGGAGGCCAGAAGTCCAAGATCAAGATGTCTGTAGGGTTGGTCCCTTCTGAAGAGCCTTCTGTTCCAGCCTTTCCCTCAGCTTCTGGGGGGTTCGCTGTCATCTTTGGTGTTCCTTGGCTTGTAGACACATTGGCTCATGGCTGTCTTTGTGTTCACGTGAGGTGCTCTCTGTGCGCATGTCTGTCTCCAAATCTCCCCTTCTTATAAGGACGACAGTCATTGGAATAAGGTTCACCCTACTCCAGTGTGACCACATCTTAACTAATTATATCTGCAAAGACCCTCTTTCCAAATAAGGTCACATTCTGAGGTCCTGGGGGTTAGGACTTCAACATGAATTTGGGGGGTGAGGGGGACACAGTTCGCTCCAGGACAGCTGGTAAGGGAACCAAGCCCAGCTCAGCATCAACCACACCATGTGATTCTCTTGACAAGTCCCCTGCATAGGAACTCCTGAGAAGTAACAGGATATCATGTTTCTTGGTGCAGAAAGGCCCTGATCTCTTCAACTGCTAGTGCTCATGGTGCAGATAAAAGAAGAGTCGAGGTCTGCAAAAGTGGCACCCTCAGGTCAGAGCACGAGCTAGAGTGTGTCAGGAGGACAGACCACAGATGTTGGTGAAGGTCTCCAATTATCACTTCTAAGAAGTACCTTCAATAAAATCACTCTCAATGTAAACAGAGACCAGAGAGATGAGGTGATTGGTCCAGAGTTTCCTATCAGTGAAGGTCCTGGGAATATTTAAATATTTAATGAAGAGGTATACAATGGATATGTGCATACTCTTAAGACATATTTTGTGTTCACTACAAAAATGAAGAAACTGAGGTGCAGAGAAATTAAACAACTCGTTTATGTTACTTGGCTAGTATATGACCCAGGTAGAATTCGAATCAATGCTGCTGGATCCACAAACCTCAATCTTTAACTACTATCTTCAGCCTGTGTATTACATTTCAGGACTCATGGCTCACCACCGTGCTGCTTTTCCTTTATCCATTACTCAGGCTGCTTTGCATGGTTGAGTAGGTTGTGCACTGCACAAAGGTGCTCAGCTAAGGGGACAAGTGAGGAGGGAATCTAACCTGCATATGGATCACTGAGCTGCAAGCCCTGGCGGGTGGGGGAGGGATCTCTTTGCCTGGAGGAAGGGTCACCCTGTCCTAATTTAAATGAAAGCACTGTATGGGCTAGTTGCAGCCCTGTAAGTTCCCAAGATATAAAACAGACTGATTACCTATTTACCTACTTGGATTTAAGTCACTTTGTCCAGGAAGTCTAACAGAGAGAGGTCTACTCCCTGTCCCAGTGTTCCTGGCAAGAACTTCCCACTGCCCCAACCCAATTACACCCCACAATCCAAAATGCTTAGTGGCAGAGCAGAGGAATGGTTATGGACTGCGTGGACTCCCGCGAGCCCTCTGAGTCTGGCAGGGAGATTGGAGTCAGGGGAAATGGAAGTCAGGAGCAGTAGAAAGGAATGTGGGTGTGGATCCAAGAGCATCTTCCCTGTCTCCCTACAGGGACTCCGAATGTCTGTTGTCTTAAAAAGTCGTAACGGAGAGAAAGAGCAACCTTAGGGTCTGATGGCAAATGAGGGAGGGAGGAAAGGGTGCCAAGGGCAGTGGGCAAAGCAAAGCTATGTGTTTGGAAGTGAGACAGCTGCTCCGGGGCACACTTAGCATGATGAAGCAGGATTGTGCTTATTTGTTGAACCAGAAGCACAAATCCAAGCCAGCTGGAGGGGTGAGCTGGGTGCCATTCATGCAGACAGCACCCTCTCCCCAGCCGGGCCCACGTGGTAAGTTGCTTTCTTTGTGCCAACTCATCTGGACCTTCGGATCTCCCAAGGTGGGTGTTGGGCAGGGCCCCGCGCAGCGTGGGAGCCGTGAGTCAGCCTTCTCTGCTCCCCACCAGGCCTGGGCCTCTCACACTTGCCTTCAATAGGCATGTCTTAAAAAATGTGCCCTGTGCCAGACAGAGGAGCCATCTGGCAGTGGAGTCGCCCTCAGTGGGGAGAGCGGGGACAGGCCTGGACTGAGGGGCACCAGAGCTGTGGGCAGAAACAGCTATGCCCAAGCAAAAGTCCAAATCAGGGAGTGGTGTCTTCTGGAGAAAGTTTCCAGAGGTGTTGACGCCAGTGGCTGGTTGTCTAACAGAGACCCAGCTCAGCCTAGGGGAAGGGAGCAGACAGTCCTGCCTCTGAGGATTTCAAGCTGGCTTTAAAAAGGGAACAGGCTCTATGTGCTGAATATAGCTCCAGCTTATTTCCTAGTAAATTATTCAGATGTTAATTGCATTGTAAACAAAGCTGCTACCTTTCTTTCCTTTCCAATTATCCTCATAAAATGTGCAGGGGTGGGGGGCGGGGAGAAGGGAGCAGAAAGCCAAAGTGGAAACCAGGTTGAGGCTCCCCTGTGTGACTTCTGAAATGAAGGGGCCGCGGTGGACAGCTGGTCTGGAACCACAGTGAGGCAGGAAGACTTGGTGCCCAGCCCAGAACTCCAGGGTGGATCTTGGTGGGGTCAAGGCCACAAAGCCTGTGTTCCTGTCCCTTTCTCTTCTCTTTCTCACCCCCAATAAACTGTTTGGGTTCTTCCAGCAAGAGTTGCAAATTACGGGGGGATACCCATCCTGGGGGTGCTGAGCTGGAGGGAAAGGCATGTATTTGAATGTTGCATAGACCAGAGTACTAGGCGGATGCTTGTAGGAGAGCACAGACCCGATCAACTGGAGATAATTTCAGCACCAGGTACAGAGGGAACCAGGGCGTCATGGTTTCACACCCTGTGACATCTCTGTTAACGGGTATATATGAGTAGACCCTTGTCGACCAGGGTAAGGAGCCCAGAGCATGAGGGACCAGCTGCTCAACTTGACTGTCCACAGTGGGATCTGAATTTACCGTGTGCATCGAATCCACTTAAACTTTAAAGAGCCAGCCTGCTTCCCCGTCTCATTCGGAAATGACTGTAGTCCTAATTAAAAGCAAATTACTTAATCTTATGGCATCAGGAGAAGGGAGTGGTCCTCAGAGGAGAGGCTTCCTGCTTAGGGACAGAAACAGCCTAGCATATGGGGCAGAGAGAGGAAGGGGAGACTCACAGAAGATTGCAGACACTGTCCTCTCCATTGATCTCCTCTTTCGTGTCTGTTCCTTCTTTGCCAACAGATACCAGACCAGTGGGCAGGAGGTTTGTGTTGACTCATTATGGAATAATTTGAACTTACTCAGAGATGGGCCAGGGCAGCATGAGGCCCGCAGAGTTTCTTAATTCTGGGAGATGATGTTCCCAAGTAAGGCCCCCAAGGTTAACCCTCCAAGAATGTGCCAAAGAAAAGCATCCAAATGTCCCCACTTCCAACTTAATTAGCTCCAATAGGCATTTAAAGACATCATGTTGTTTACAGCACATCTTAGCCCTGTTCTTGCCAAGTGATGGACGTGAAATGCACTATTTCCAGAGTGACTTATTCATGCATTCCATGGAGTCTCTGTTTCTCTGTCCATCACAGGAGATGTTCTGATGACAGTTGCTTCATCATGTCCTCTGGTAACCCCAGGGCTGAGCCCTCCCTTCTGTGATCTCTGGGGAGAAGACAGCATTCTCTCTCCCCCCCCCCCGCTCCTTCCCTTTCTCTCCCTCCCTCTCTTTCCCTTTCTCTCTCCCTCCCCCTCCCTCCTTCTTGCTCCCTCTCTCCCTCAATCTCTCTTTCTCCTCCTCTCTCTCTCTCTCATTCTCCCAGGCTCACAATTAAAGGGAAGATGCACCTTGAGGATTCCAAGGTAGCAATGGGACACCATGATCCGTGCCACATTTGTCCTTGACACAGCTGAGTATTGAGTTAGAAGTAGTTGCAGAAAACAGGTCTAACTATTAGCACCAGCTGCCCGTGCCCTAAGGCTGAGATCTCTGGGACTGCTCTGTTTTCTCAGATGATTAACACCATCTACAGGGCTTGGTGGGGAGACCAGGAACACCCCACCCCAAAGAGGTGGAAGAGGCAGAGGTACTTGAGGGACACTCTTCATCTGTTTTACTCAGAGCTGCATTTTTAAAGCATCAACAGAGACTCTTGGAAGTTGCTTTGCAACAGAAAAGCTTGGAGGCAAGTTGAAAGTGGTGAGAGATTGGGGCCATTCTTGTTCACTTGTGTTCCATTCATTTGTTCATTTTATACCTATTAATCATCCCGAGACTCCAGCCACTGTGGTCCAAATTCAGAGGCACCAAGCTGAATACAGTCTGATTCCTGCCCATGGGGATGTCGCGGTCTACAGAAAGCTTGCTAGACAAACAGAGCAGCTACACACCAGCGTAACAGGGACCGGGATGGAGAGTCCAGAGGGGAGCACAGAGGCCAGCCGGGAGCTGTCAGGAAAGGCTGCTCAGGCAGGTGGATCTCAAATGGAGAGGTGAAAAGCAGCAGGGGGGAGTGGGAGAAAGTGGAGAGAAAGAGGTCTGAGGGCGCCTTCAGGGTGGGGGGGAAGAGCGTTGCTGACTGTAACCTGAGGAAGACACGGCCTGCCTAAAGGGTTGTGCCCAGCTCTCCAAACACAGTCCCAAATTCCTGGGCTGACATCACCAGCTCCAAATAAGTAAATAAGCCAATGATTGGGAAAAAAATGAATAAGCCACATCAGAATCATTTGCGGGAAGA
This sequence comes from Neomonachus schauinslandi, assembly GCF_002201575.2. NCBI lineage: Eukaryota > Metazoa > Chordata > Mammalia > Carnivora > Phocidae > Neomonachus > Neomonachus schauinslandi. Next base: position 51,002,629 of record NC_058418.1, on the reverse strand, counting down.
CCCACGTAGAAACGGCCGACTAAGGGTGTTGTTCAGGCCCCGTTGAAGTAGCAACAGATGTTTGGGGGCAGCCCAGGGCACAGCAAGTGGGCAATCGAAGTGCACCCAGTAACAGCTGGAGGAGATAAGCAGCCGGCGGAGCTAAGTGATCCGAATGGGGCTCTTTCCAAATGCAGGTTTTGATTTGCATCTGGAGTCATTGATTATGGCCTTCATTCAGGTTGCCTGCTCTTTGTGTTTACTTTTTTCTTTCTCTTCTAAAACCACAATGATAACTGAAATGTGTCATAGCATATGATTTCCTAGGGGTTTCCTACCTGTTATCCTGTGTGGTCCTCTCAAGAAATTTAAAGGAATGAGAACATTATCCTGGACTTTTGGTATCAGTGACGGGAGTACAGCTCACTTGACTGGAGCAGAAAACAAGGTAGTTTAGTGGCTCATGCCAAACAGCAATCCAGGTATATACTGGTTTCAGGTGCAGTTCGATCGAGGCGCTCAAGTAATGTCATCAGGGGTGTTACCCTGCATCTCCCAGTAATGCCTGTTTTTTTGTGTCAGCTTCATGTTAGGACTTCATTCTAGGTTCTTAAGTGTGGGCTCTGGAAGCTCCAAATTCACACCATCCTTCCTGTTAGCAGACCCTGGAGGGAAAAAGCCTCTTTGTGTGCACCTTCCGTTCAGACCCGTGGATTCACTTTGCTTCGATTAACCTAGGGAACGTGTGCTTCTGTGAACCAGTCCCTCTGACCATAAGGATGGAACAACAGCTCCCTGGCTAGACCCTTGAACCCCACTCGTACTGACTAGGGTATTTTGGTTTTCTCGTTGCTCAGCACTGGGTCACGTTTTATTATGGTGCGGGAGGCAGGGTCTCATCTGACCCATTGGAACTGACTGTGAAGCAGCCTTGGATCCTGGGGGAAATTTTAGTAAGTTTCCAAAAGTAAGAGGTGATGGAGGTGTAGCTGTGGAAAACAACCAGTATCCATTTGTAATTTCAAAGGTTTTATTAAATGTATTGAACAAGGTAAGAACAAACAGGTGGACTTTATTATAATAATATACTTTATTTAATCCAGTACATCCAAAACATTATCATTGCATCATATAATCAATATGTAAATATGAGCCAGATAGTTTACATTTTTTTTTCACACAATGTCTTCCAGATCGCAGTGTGTATTTCATATACGGACAGCACCTCTTGTATTGGATGGTAAAATTTTATCAGAAATACTTGATCTGCATTTAGATTTCATAATATTTACGGTTGAAAAAGTAGATTCACCCACCCGAGTTTTTCCAAGCATACTTAAAAGTTTGCTGATAACCGAATTAAGTATTAGTATTTACATTTAAATTAATTGTAAAATTAAATGAAATAAAAAATCAGTTCCTCAGTGGCACTGTTTACATTTCCAGTGCTCAGTAGCCACATATTGGACAGCACAGGGCTAGAAGGTCAAAGTGCTTAGAAATATCCTATCTAGAAGAACCCTTGTGTACTGCTGGTGGGAATGTAAATTGGTATAGTCGCTCTGGAAAACAGTATGGAGACCCCTCAAGAAATTAAAAATGGAACTACCATAAGATCCAGCAAATTCATTTCTTGGGTATTTATCCAAAGAAAATGAAAATGCTAACTCGAAAAGATGTATGAACTCCCATGTTCACTGCAGCTTTACTTACAATGGCCAAAATACAGAAACAACCCAAGTGTCCTCTGATGGACGAATGGATAAAGAAATTGTGGTATATATACAATGAATATTATTCAGCCATAAAAAGACTGTATACAATGGAATATTATTCGGCCATAAAAAAGAATGAGGTCTTGCCATTTGCCACTACACAGAAGAACCCTGAGGGCATTATGCAAAGCGAAATAAATCAGGCAGAGAAAGATAAATGCCACATGATCTGACTTATATAGAGAATCTAAAATAACAAGCAAACAAACTAACAACCAATCTCATGGATATAGAGAATAGGTTAGTGGTGGCATGAGGTGGGTGGGGGAGTTTGGGATGTGTTGAAGGGGAGCCAAAAGGTACAACTTTCCAGTTATAAAATGAATGCCATGGGAATGTAATATATGGCATGAAGACCATCATTAATAATACTATGTTGCCCATTTGAAGCTAGGAGAGCGAATCTTGAAAATTCTCATCATAAGAAAAATGCAACTCTGTGTGGCATTGGATGTTAACTGGACTTATTGTGGGGAATCATTTTGAATCATTATATTGCACACCTGAAACTAATACAGGGTTATAGCAATTACATCTCATTTAAAAAACAAACAAACAAACCCTGAGAACCATCTGGTCGTATCTAGAAGTATGTGAATGATAGGAAGGGAACTGAACACAGTGCTCATCTCATGATAAGAACTTAATAAGTGCTTCATGTGGAGGGACTGATTTGCATTCTGATCCTGTTTCTGGCATTTATTGTCTATGTGACATGAAGCAAGTCATTTCACCCTTCCTAGACTCTGTTTTCTTCTCTGTTAAATGGGAACAAGGAAACGCACTCAGCAACTTCTCTGTAAGAAAGTTTACTCTCTTGGAATTTAGCAGAGACTCAAAAGTAGTAGCTGTGACCAAGTGAACTCACGTCTCACACAACCTGTCTTCTGGTGCCCCTCCTTCATCTTCCCTCAAATGGCAGATTGTCTTCTCTGACTCAGAGACGAAGTAAAAAGATGAATTTATTCAGTGAAATAAGATTGCAAAGGATAAACGTAAGAAATCACCAGTTCTTTCGGCCTTTGTGGCTGAAGAGCAGCAAAGACTTTTCAACAGGCCATCTGATTTATATTCATGCCAACTGGGCAAGTCCTCAGACACGATTCTGTTGAGCAATGGGAGCAGGAGCTCAGGGTTTTTTGTACCTACTGTGTAGTAGGCACTGTGTGAACTCCATTACATCCCCGCCTGACTCAGTCCTTCCTATCTTGTGGGCTGCAGGTATCATTTTTCCAGTTTTACGGAGAAGAACTTTTGGCATAAGGACCTCATGCAGATTTACTCAGCAGCTCCTAACGTGGTAGAGCCCGACTCTCAGATTCCATAACTGCAGTGAAAACAGGGAGAATATTAAGAGTCCCAGTTAATGTTCTCTATATAAATTAACTTTTTTTTTATTAGCAGTGGTCAGGAACTAACAAGATTTTTGGTTACTAACTGACTTGCAAAACCACTAGTTTTTAAATTCAAGTGAGAAACGCATGGGGAATGTTATTCCATTCTCCAACTGAGCTCCCACCCTGCGTCCAAGAGGAACTCTCCACCCAGGACCCAGTTTGCTAAAGAGGAGCCAGGCCATTAATTTCACCCTTTACTTTTGTGGATCTCCTCCTCCAACTGTGTAGTAAGATCTTTTTTTACCCAGGGAGGCCACACTCCAGATAGTGTTAAGCCCAGAGGAATTTTATTTTAAAAATAAAAAAAGACATCACGGACTTATGTGCAAAGATCTAGCCACAGGATTATTCATCACAACATTGTCTATAACGGTGAATTAAAAAAACAGATGGGAATGCCGGATGAGAGGAGATCATATAAATAAATATGGGTGCTTTTACAAGATGGGATGTTCTAATATCATTAAGCTGATGTTGTAAAAGAATAATTAATATGACAAATATTCATCTTCTTTGGGTAGATGGGTTAAAAACAAGTCACAGAAAAAGTGTGTAGGGTGTGTTTCAATTCTGTAAGAACTAAAATCACCCTGTATAAACAAAGAAAGAGCATAAAGGCATATGTTAAAACATTAGGAATTGTTAGTTCTGGGTAATAGCATATTCTGAGTGATTTCTATTGTCTCCTTTTGGGTTCATTTTCATGTACTCTCATTTTTGATAATGAAAACATATGGATATTAGGATTTGGATAGGAATGTGTTTTATTTTATTTTTAAAGGCACCATTCGACAAATTGTTAACGTGAATGTTTTGATTTTTAAAAGGTATGTGTATCATTACATAACAACAGCCATAGAGTGTTTATTATGCGGCCCCTACTTTTCACGTTTTACCTCCTGGAGACCACCCCCCACACACACACACCACCACATTCCTGGAAACAAGTGGGGCTGGGACCAACTTCTCTGACACAGCACCTAGGACTCAGGACACTTTTATGATCCTACAGAAGCGTTTTAATTTCTTTTAAAATCAGAAGGAACAAGTGAATACAACTCAGCCTGGATTATATTCGTCTTTATATCAAAGCAGTTGCAAAAATATAATTTTTAATATTTTTTATTAGGGGACATTCATGAAGGCAAAAGTGCCTAGTGTCCCCAGAAATCATAATGTGTCCCTGGGTGGGATTATTCCCATTTTATGGAGAAAGAAACCTAGACTTAGGTGACATAATTGCCTTCAGCTGGCACATGATAGAATCCAAATTATAACTATGACCTGTTGACCTGCCACCATGTTGCCTTGTTTTGCTTTTTAGCATTAACTTTTAAAAGCATTATTTTTCAATGTCTTGGTAGAGCTTTATTATTACTTTTTTCTTAAGGGGAACAGAGCATTTACAAAATCCTGCCCATTTCTTTCATAGCTGACCTCAAAACCAGATAATTCTGCATGAGCCTACCTTGGCGACCGTGTAGTTTGTGTAAATTATAAATACTTAACAACATGTACTGATGCCTTGTCTGCACCTCTTACCAGAGAAAGTAATAGTCTTAATGGACAAAAAAGTCTATGAAATAAGAAATAAGTCTTAATTTATGATTGTGTCATAACTGGCTAATGAATCTTAGTATTATTAGTAACCACATGATGGAATCAAATTAGTTTTCTTTCCCACACTCAAGGACCTGAAAACATGATTGTTTTAAAACATTTATCTAAAACTGTAGTTTCTGGTTGAATAGGAATCACAAAATAGAAAGATTGAAGCTAAGAAAAATGGGTGGGAAAAAAAAGAGTTCAGTGCAGCTAAGTTGCTCCTTCTTCGGAGTTGTTGTGTTTTGGTTCCTGAGACATTCTGTAGTCTCTCTAAAGAACAAGGTAGGAAATATAGTAGGCTTTCTGGGATTTATGGTCTCTGTTGCAACTGCTCCGCTCTGCCATTGTAGTGAGGAAGCAGCCACAGACCGTGTAAGCAAGTGAGTGAGACTGAGTTCCAATAAAACTTTATTTACAAAAACAGGTGTCAGGCTGGATATGACCCACAGGCTTCATTAGCCAACCTCTGGTGGTAGTTTAACTGTCACTCATGGCCCAGATAATTCCATGGATTAAATACACACGTCATTGTGTTTGATTTGCCCGAACTCTTCATCATAGCCTTCAGAGCCTTTACGGTGGGGCCCTGACTTCCTGTCAGAGACCTTATCTCCCACACCTAGGATGTGTTGACCTTCTTTCTGCTCCCTATACAAGCCAAGTTCATTCCCACAGCATCACTTTTGTCCCTGCGGTTCCCATCCCCTCCAATAGGCTGCCCAGATCTAGCAAATAAAAATACAAGATATTTCAGGGACACCTGGGTGGTTTAGTCAGTTGAGTGTCCGACTCTTGGTTTCTGCTCAGGTCATGATCTTGTGGTTGTGGGATGGAGCCCTGCATCAGACTCTGTGCTCAGCACAGAGTCTGCTTCAGATTCTCCCTCTCTCTCTCTCTTTCAAACACAAATAAATAAATAAAATCTTTGAAAATTTTTGAATTTCAAACAAATAGTTAGTAGTTCTTTTAGTATAACTACATCCTATGCAATATTGGGACATACTTAAACTGAAAAGGGTTGTTTATCCGAAACTCAAGTTTAACTGAATGTCCTGTATTTTATTTGTCAACCCTACCCTAGAATAGCCTTCCTCTTGTTCTTTATCTGGCTGCCTGCTTCTTGTTTTTCTTGTCAGTGTCAGCTCGTCACGGTGTCCCTTTGCTGGCCACCCTCTTTAGTCGGTTCCCCCTTCCAGGCACTCCGTCGCTCTAGCTGTCTTATTTTCTCCATATCTGAAATTATTTGTTTGTTTAGTTGACTAGTATGTGTCTCTCTCTATGAGAATAGAGACCTAAGCTCTCGTGTTTCCTGTCTTTTCCCTACTGCCTTCAGTAGTCCCCTGGCACATAACAGATATTCCATGAACATTTCTTGAATGAGTACAGGAGCTCATAAATGAATGACTCTGAAATCATATTCATCCAAAAGCTACCTATGCCCAAAGCGATGGAAATATGAACTAACACTAACATCGACTGAGCCCCAAGTGTGTAGCAGGTGTGGCCCAGGTGCTTAATCTCCTCTATAGGCCAAAAGCTCAGGAAGGAAGTTGTATCCTCAGGTGAGATAAGAGGAGACAGGGTCTCATTAAGTCTGCTGAACAGGTTTGAGGTCTCAGAGGCAGTAAGTGGTGGGAATCAAATCAGGTCTTCCTTTTAACCCAAGACTCTATAGAATTTCCAGGAACCCCCAAGAAGAGTCTTGTGTATATCAAATGTGTGCTCACTTTCTTTGAATTTCATCTCATTGGAATACTCATAGAAACAGAGGACAACAAATCTGACCCACCTGGAAAGGAAAGGCCACCTCACTTTGGCTTCATTGATCAAATCACTTCTTCTTAAGCTCTTAGCAGCTACAGAACGTACCAAACAAGGTTTCAAAATGAGTGGCCATGAAAACAAAGCAAAACAACACAATGTGGGAGCACAGGTTTACTTTTTCTGGAGAATTCTCCATCTTCAACATATGGAAATGATGGTAGTACTTGACCTTGCTCCCATGAGGAGTTCACCTTGCCACATTGGCTAACTCTCTTGCCCTGTTCTCCAGCATGGTCCGAGTGTCTATCATGTTACCTTCAAAGGTTTGTGTCTTCCAACCTGAAAAAGCCAAGAAGCCCCGTTTTCTCATCTCCTTTGTTTGTGTGGGGAGGGTGTTTCAGCCCGTCGCCACTGCATCCAGAAATGTGTGTTTCCATTTTCTCATGTGTGGCTGCTGATGGCCAAAGTGGGTGTCCTGTCCCTTGGGAGTCTCCTGCCCGCAAAATCACATATAAAGTGACACACACTCTGTTTGCCATCCAAGAACACTGATAACACATCTATAAACTGTACAGCTGAAGGATCAATCGTATGGATTTTCTTTTTTCCAAGTGCTTCAGTCAGAAGGAACACAAATCCAGAGGCCTGTGATCAGACTACTACAGTTCAGTAGGCGCCAGCCACGGTTACTTTTACAATATTTCTTTCCTGAAGAAGACATAGGAGATTCGTCCATTGGGTTAAAAAAGAAAAATCATGTGTTACGTTCTAAAGAATTCTTCGAATCCACTGGTTACTTCCGGGCTCTCTGTTATAAGCCTGAGTGGAAACATTTTTTGCAGGTGTAAAATGCCTTGGATCATGAATGAGACAAGAAAACACAAAGTGTGCAAGGTGGGACCAGTTCATCAGTTCACGGGCGATGCACGGCAGAGCAATGCTAGCCTGACTGGTCACTCTGAAGGCTCTCTCACCCCGAGTGCATATTGGAAGCTGATTTCTTGATGCCAAGTGGGGAGGTTGGGTTCAATCTAGATTTTTTCTCTGATTTATGGCATCTGCCATGAAAGTCTCTGTGACGCCAGAAATTCATTTTAATGGGGCTGTTCTTCTTTTGTCTGTTTCTTCAAGGAGAACATGTGAGATCTAAGCTCTTCTAGAACAGGCATGGAAGGGAAGGCATGGAGGACACTGGGGCAAGACGGAGTTGCCGGGCTCAGGGTCCCTCTGTCTGGAAGTCTGACGTGGGTTCATCAATAGCTCCTTCCTTCCAGCAGGTCCGAATGCACTAGAGCTGGTGAGGACATCTGGGTGGCTGGTACCAAGGAATCACTGATCTCAAAAGCCAGGATATTTCTGGCTCCAGATCTCCATCCCTTCCTGCGGACTGTTTTCTCAAGCTGTGTGCGTTTGTGCTGATTCTAATGTAAGGGAAAGGTGAAATATTGTGACACAGAAAGCTAAAGACTTGTTCCAAGGAAGTGTTGAGTTCTGTTATTTCCTTCCTTTTCGGCCTCCTCGAATTCTCGTTGTTGGCGAGGCGGCCGGGAGCCAGGACGGCCCGGCTGGACCAGCGCTAATATGAGTGGTGCGCGCGGGGCGCCTTGTCCTCACCTCCCTGGCACACCTTCCCCCTGCAGGAATGCTCGCGCTCCTGGGGGGGGGGGGGAATTAATTCCGCGTTCGGTCCACATTTAGACTGGTGCATTTCCTGTGCAAACACGGCTGACATTTATGAAATCTAATTTAATAAATGTCTACGATATAGCACTCATTAACATACCACAAAATAGCTCCAGAGTAACCCATTTTAATCAAATAAATTGTTGCTGCCGCTACCACAGGCTGTTCCTTTATTAAGGGGGAAGTAGCAGCACCCGGCCAGGGCCCGAGTGTGTCTGGGGCCCCGTGTTAGGATCCTGCAGCCCCGGCCGCCATTACCAGCCGGGGAACCGTGCCTCTCTGTGTTTGCTCCTGAGATGAGAAGATGGAAAATTGTTGATCTAGATCATCTCCATAAATCTTACCGACAATAAGTCCTAAAACCTTGTGTCCTTACATATGGTAGGCACCCGGGGATCGTGTTGCCATATGTGAGCAGCAACCTCTGGAAAAGAAAAATTCTGTTGCCTGTGAGAAACTTCTAGAAGTGTTTTCTGTGCCTACCGTGAGCCGGTCACTTGTTCTCCCCCCCCCCCCCCCCCCCCCCCGTTTTGCTTTATTTTTCCCTTTCCCTCACCCCCTTGTCATGGGGTTGCTTCTTTTTGTTCCAAATTACCATCCGAAGAGCTCCCAGCGCACTAATTAGGAAATTTTGTGCTTTGCTAAATTCCCTTTCTGTCTGTCACAACAGAATGAGTGAATAATCACCCCCACCCAACATGGGGCACAGGTATTCAGGGCTTTTGTGTGGGAGAACAGGGGCTCTTGTTTTCCCCAGGACTTGTTCCCAGCTGACAGAGGCCCGAAGCCTGCAAACTGCCCCCAGCTAATGAGAAATGCCTATTTATTTTAAAAACTCAACTCGTTTTCATATCTATCAGCTAAATTAAAGGAGACACGAGAAGATGGTCTCTCAAGCTCGGCAGGGCTGGAGCCTGTCTTCTGGAGACACAATGAGATGGGGTCACCGAGCTTCAGGCCGGCCCGGAACACGGGCCATGGTTTTCTTACCGAAGCCGGTTGCACACTTGAGATGTGGGAAAATGGAAAAATGTAGTGTGCTTTCCTTTTTTGTTTAGCTAAACAGTTTGATTATCTGTTGCCTCTCAGGGTGATCAGGCGAAAGTACAGGAAAAATGTCCACAGGCAGGCACAGCAGCTGGCCCCAGGGGGTGAGGGATGGGGGTCTTTATGGGGTAAGGCCTGAGCAGGGGATGCCCTGCAAGTTACCATTTCTAAGAAGTCCCATTTCCAGCCTAAGACACACAGGCTTTATCGTAGAAAGCGCACTCCGGGTCAGTATGGAGCTCCTCTGCACATCTTATCTGGACCTGAGAGAGGACACTCCTTTCCTGCGATATTTTATCTAAAAGTCATAAACAAAACCAAGCCCCTGATATTTAGTCAACAAGAGAAAATACTTGGAAAGACAGGCAGGAAGTTAGGGGCCGCGTGGGGAGGGGATGGATGACCACACTGCTTCCAGAAAGGGAAGTTGGCCAGGCAGGCCTGGTGGGCCTGGGAGGGGGCCACCCAAACTTCTCCTGCTCCCTCCATCCCTCCCTCCCTCCTTCCTCATCCTCTGCCCCATGATGCCCACAGGAAGCCCACTTGGGGGATCATCTGTCCCCCAACCCAGAATAACATAGCACACCCAAACTGCACACCTTGGAGCTTTGCTTCACTCTGGAAACTGGTGAGGAGAGGGAGAAAATTTACCCCCTCCACCAGCAAAATAGGGTGGGGATGAGGCTGGCAGGAGCCCTTTTGGTATTTGGCACCAAGCATGGGACAGACTGACTTTGTGCTATTCTTGCGCTAATTATCTTACCAAGTGATATTTGATTGTTTCTATAAAAGGTTTATGTCAGTGCAGTTCACCACAGGCATTTTAAAGACCTCAAGATGCAAGAAAGAAATGCACCCAGAGTCCATTAAAGAATTAGGTTCTATTAATGTCCGAGAGTGTGCTGCAAGGGGCCATAGGCACCTCCTCAGCCAGCCATGAGAATGGGAGCGGCACTCCCCTCTCTTAATAACTTTTGCTAAAAATCAGAGAAAAGGCGTCCTTTCATTCTGTGAGTTTGGCTCTTAACATGCCTTAGAAATCCTGGCGTTTTGAAAACAATGCATTTGCCTGTATTCCATTTTTCTAACTTGAAAATAAGGGCAGTGTGCTGGTGTGGACATAAGAATAATTATGGTAGTTATCCTAGTAACCAGTATAACACTTCGCTAGTAGAGAACGCGCCGCTGTTTTCAGTCCTCCAAAACCAGCAATATGAAAAGCTTCACTATCTCTCCTTTATCCATCAGGAAATGGTCACAAAATAAAGTGGCTTCCCCACCTGTATACAGAGAGAAAGTGACAAAGACATCCAGGTTTGTCTGATGCTTTCAGATCTGGGGTGCTTTCAAATGCTGTTCTCCTGTGTTGTTCCTGAGGCAAGACCTCACACTAGGGACAAATTTGGGAATTTGGAGTGTTGTGTTCCTAGGCATGAAGTCTGAATTACTTCTTTTCTCTTGGTTCTCTTTATTCATTTGGAAGCCTGAAAAAAGGAAGGGGGCACTCCTGCCTGGATGATCTGTAAACCTCTCAGCTTAAAAGCATAGGATTCCATGCAAGTCACAATAAACAACTGCTAATATATATATATATATATATATATATATATATATATACACACACACACACATATGTATGCATATATTTAAAAAAATTTGCAATATAACTATAAACCACTTCCTTTTTTATTCTTCCAAATGTCTCGAATCACCCTGAAGAGAAACAGAAGCAGCCATATTTTGAAGAGTTTATAAAAGTAAAGTATGTTTATCATAGTGATCATGTCTGTAGCCCTGACATGATAGAGAGCCAGGCATGGAGGCGCTGCTCAAAAACTCATGGGTACCTAAGTGAATGGGGCTGACCTCACCCAGGTCCCTGGAATCCCCAAGAACCCTCCCAGAATGCAGCGGAACCAGAAGGGGCCGAGATCCTCCCCCGCGGGCTCCCAGGCGCACAGCTCAGCCATCTCCTGGTGGTGTCCCTGTCTATAATTATTAGCGGTGAGTAATCGCCCCTGCTCCCATCCTGTGTGACATGTGGCAGCTCGGGGCACTCAGAGCAGCTGCGACCAGCCCGGAGTTGGGTACATCGCCTCTGTCAGGGCTGCTAGGAGGGGACAGGTGCTGCGCCCCGGCATCTCCCAGACACATGGTGCTTTGCTGAACGGAGGCGGGGAAGGCCTCTCCCATGGGGGATGCTCTGTGGGAAGCTCAGATGTTTATAGGGAGTGATTCCAAGGGCTGTAATGTGAAGCTGTGAAGGATTCAAGAGTGTGGCCCAGAGGCAAAGGGGAATAATTTTTGAGGGGTCTGTGACTTTATAAATGTCTTTGCTTTAGAGATGAGGAAACTGAGTTCCAAAGCTGTCCAGGGGCGGCTCAAAGGCCCAGGCACGCCGCTGGGAAGTGGACAGTCCAGGAATCAAATGCAGGCTGAACTGATTCCACAGCACATGCTCTTTCTAATATGCCCCAGGTGGAAATAAGGGGGTGGAGGCCTTGAGGGGGAGGGCGCAGGTATCCGTGGCCTGGAGGCCTTAGGGGCTTAGCACAAGGGCTGCTTTGTAGCTGCAGAGAGAAAAGCCATCCCAGCTTGGAAGGCTGACCATGTTGGGCTGGGCCAGCCTCAACCACAAACTGAACCACTCCTAATTTAAGGAGACTTCTTCCCCAACGCACAGTTTTGTTCCTGGACAGCGGAGAGGTTTCTTAACAGCTAGAAACCTGAACAACTCATTTTTCTCCTCTCCTCCATCCCTTCCCTTCTTCTTTCTCTAAGACTTTGTTGAGTTTCTATCTTGAGTCAGACAGGGTGCAGAGCACTAATGAAAGAAGAGAACACGTGACCTCCTCCGTCCAGTGGAATGTGCAGGGAAAGGGGCCTGTCACTTGTGGGTGGAAGCATTTGAGAGGGGGTGTGGCATGCCTGTGCTCTCCCCTCCCCTGCCTCAGTGATTGCGGACACCCTCTTGGTATGGAGATGTCCTGAGATTGGAACATCTAGAATACTAAGATAACACAGGGACAACTGTCCAGAGGAGTCTGTGGTCCCACCGTGGACCCTGTGTGTGTGCCCGCCTCTGCTGTGTGAAGCGGCTGGGATTTGAAGGTTCCTCACTGTGGCACACCTTTGCCTCTGCTAACTAATGCAACTACATTTTGAGCTTGGCTTTCAACGCTGTCCTTGATGCCTTCTCTTCTAGCCAAACCTTCTCTTGGAGAGTTCGGCTTTCCTACTAGGCTTTGAGCTCCTTGAAGGCAGGGTCCCTGCCTTATTTACCTCTGTCTCCCTCATCCTTGTTTTGGGGCCAAGCAGAGGCCTCCTGAGCAAGTGATGAGCGATAGGGGGAAATGGGCCACCACAGAGTTGGCAAAGGCTGTACTCGCCTCTGGCCCTGTCCTGCGGGGTGCAGAAAGGGGGCACATGAGAGCTCAGACAGAGGAAGGGATTTGTCCAGCTGCTAAGTAGTAGAGTCAGGATTTGAACTGAGATGTGTCTGACCTCAAGGTCCATTCTCTTGGCATTCCAGCACACCCACTGACTGCCCCTCGATGGGGCCTCCATTTGCTGAACTTTCTTCCCCAGTAAGCGATGCCTCATCCCCACAACCTCCCTTCCCCTGGAAGAATTGGGATTGCCCTTTAAGAAAGACTGCTGGTCGTACAATTGCTGAGAAAGAGAACAACTAATATTGTTTGAGTAGGTACTGGATTCCAGACACCTGGTCCCACCGTGGGCATCATCTGCATGAGAAATCCATACATTACTGATACAGGGAGTCACATTTAATTCTCCCACCAACCCTTTGAAGTAGGTCCTGTTGTTATCCCTGGGTTAAAAAGAGGAAAAACTATGGCTCAGAGGGGTAAAGTAACTGGAGTAAAGTCGGGCAGCTCATAAGTAGCAGAGGTGAGGCATGAACTCAAGTCTGACTCTAGAATGGAGGGTTTTGACAACTATTTTATGTTGCATCTCATTGCTGGGAGCTTATGCGTGTGTGTGCATGGGTGTGCCTGTGTGTGTGTGAGAGAGAGAGGGAGAGCGTGTGCGCTCGAGTGAGCACAACTCTTTTGGGGACTGGTGATGATACAGGAATATCTTTTCTCTGCTTGCTGTTTATCCAAGTCCGTCACTTGTTTTTTTACAGGAAGCTGTAAGGACTTCCTGCTTTAACTCACAGATGCTGGCCCTGATAATTCCCGTATTTATATACCTACAGGGCAAGGCGAGGTCTGTGAGCTGCTGACTCTGGTGGGATTTCAGGACAGAGACTGATGGGTCCCCTCCTGCCCTGTTATCTCTTGTGCAGCCTCCCAGAACAGTGTGTGGGTGGGGGAGGGCACTCTTTCCTCCATCCCTTATTGTGTCCCTTAAGCCCTGCACCAGACCTGGGCTAAGTAAGCACTTTCATACGTGTCACCTCATTTGGTCCTAACAACTGCCTGGCCAGATAGGGACGGTTAGCCCCATTTCACAGCTAAGGCAGCCCAGGCTTCTCAATTGGAGGCAGTTGTCACGACTTGGGGCGGGGGGCAGAATTATGACCAAGAGAGTAGAGGCCAATAGTGCGACTCAGTGTCTTACAATGCACAGAACAGCCCCCACCACACAGGATTACCCAGCGCAATGTCAATAAGGCCTAGGTTGAGAAACTTTGACTTAGCTACGTCATGGAACATTCAAGCTTCAGGGCTGGGATTGAACCCACGTCTGCCAGAGCTAATCATGCACTCCTCACAGTGGAGAACAGATGGGTACAAGACTCGTAAAGTTGATAGGGCCCTTCTCCAGCATCTCCCAGTGGTTGCTTACTACTTGCTGGCACCTGGTGCCACCTTGACTATTCCCCGGAGAGTGTCACCTGACCCTTCTCTGACAGTGTGGGCCCCTCACCTGTGTGGCCTTGCATTCTTGGCACCAGTATCATATTTTTTTTGTCGTATTATGTTTTTAAGCCTGGTTTCTATATTACCCTAGATCACAAGTCTCTGGATGTGAAGGCCTGGCTTGTTCCTCTGAGGCTCTGATATGCTTCACTCATTCAGGAAACACCTACTCTGTGCCTGGCCTGTGCTGGGTGCTAACTATGCACAAGGGAAAAACAAAGTGTAACACAAAATGAATTATTATACTAGTCATAGTATCAATGACAACTATTAGGATTTACTAAACTTTTCATACCATCCAGGCATCAGCTCCTGTAACCCTCTAGGGACCTTATGAGATATGTTTTATTGAAGGGTGCTTGGCACACACAGAAGGGGATGCCCAAACCTGCCTAGGTGGTTGAGGAAGATGACCTAGAGGGGCTGGGGTCTGAGTGGAGACCTGGAAGAAGGAGTGCATGTGGGTGAGGGCATTAGAGGCAGAAAGATCAGCATAAGGAAAGCCTGGAGGAACCAAATTCATGGTGAGTCTAGAAAGTTCCACGAAGTAATTGAGTAAATAGAGACAGCATTTGGGGTTGACCAGATGTCTGGACCACACAAGTAAATCTTGTAACAGGTCTTTCAGCTCAGTGTACACATTGTCTCCATCACTCAGGGTCAAAGGGTCTCCAGGCTGACTTTTGAAAAGAGAAATGGTCAGAGCCCTGGGAGTTCTCACCATCGCCCTGCCCTGGCAATGATTTCCAGGGCTTTCCCCAGTTTGGGACAAACTTTGGGGGCTCCTTGAATGACACTGTGTTTGGATATCAAAAATAAAAGGCACAGGGTCTGCCCAACTGGGGAGCCAACTCAAATGTTGATAGCCCAAGAACTACAAGTATTTGAACTAATCCCCAGGTGCAAGTCAGTAGAGATGTGGTACATCAAATCAAATTAATGAACCTGGGGGGGGCAGTTTATTTATGGAGTACCTCCTCTGCTCTTGAATACATGGGGTACAAAGAATAATGGTAAGATCCCAGACACCAAGACTTTGATGCCTTGTGGGAAACCTGCAAGGCAAGCAAAGTCAAGACTATAGTGGAAAATTACCCAATAGTGGCTGTGGAGTGGAAACCAAAATTGGAAAAGAGAAGGGCTGATGTACAGAGGTGAGATCAAGAAAAGCTTCTGGAGAAGGCAGGATTCAGGCAGAGCCTTGAAGGCCAGGAGAGATAGGGAAAGTTGGCTACTGAGGAAGTTTCATTAGGTAGCAGGTAAAGAGCCCTAAGACTAATATTAAGGAAAAGTCACAGGTTTCTAAATTCAGGTCAGGTCCAAACTCCAGAGGACATTATATAAGGTCCTTCCTTGTCTAGTCCCATTCTTCCCGCCAACGGTTATCTCTGGCCTCGCTGCTCCATCCAGCCCCACCTCACACCCAAATCCCAGCACCCTATAAGTTATCTCTAATCTACAGTCACATTACGGTTTTGAGATTTTGTTCATGTTCTTCACTCTTTTAGAATGTTCTTCCCTTTCTCTGCAAGATGAGCTACTCTATCCTTATATGAGCAGCTTCAGTGCTGCCTCTTCCACGCAGCCTTCCTGCATTCCTTGTGCTCTTTCCTCTCTGCTCTTATCCCATGTCACAGCAACTACACATTATTGGTTGCTCTGACTCATTCCCTCAGTAGCTTCTTGCAAGCAGCTTCTTGAGATTAGGACTTTGTCTAACTTCATATTTTTTTCTACCTCTGTACCGAGCGCAGGCTATGACTCATAATAAAGGTGCATTAATTCCTTGTTGACCATAAGGGTGAATGGAACTAGGAACTGAATACCTTTTGCAAAGAGCCAACTTATTTGCAGAGACTTGGGTGTATTTAGAGTTGCTCTGTCCGATATAGTAGCCACTAGCCAGTCGTGGCTATTTAACTTTAAATTAATTACAATGAAATAAAATTAAAAATACAAAAAAAAAAAAATACAGTTCCTCAGTCGCTAGACGCATTTCAAGTGCTCAGTAGCCACACATGGCTAGTGGCTATGGTATTGGACAGCTCGGACACAGAACATTTTCATCACCTCAGAAAGTTCCAGTCTTCAACATTGGTCTTGGCTTTATAAAGAACGGCCTTGGGCACCTGGGTGGCTCCGTTGGTTAAGCGTCTGCCTTTGGCTCCAGTCATGATCCCGGTGTGCTGGGATGGAGTCCCCTGTCTGGCTCCCTGCTCAGCGGGGAGCCTGCTTCTCCCTCTCCCTCAGCCCCTCCCCCTGCTTGTGCTTGAGTGCTCTCACTCTCAAATAAATAAAATCTTAAAAAAAAGAATGGCCTCTTGTGTCTATCCTCCTGTCCCTGTTTATACCCTCTTTCTCCTCCCCAAGATTTGCTGTGGCTAATCCTTTGGGGAAATCAAATATCACTACTTGCATAATGCCAAGAACTGCAGAGGAATTTGGCAAGGTGGGGTTTGCTTAGGGTTATTCCTGCTCTATGTAAATCAAATCACTCCCCATGGGTGGGCTTTGGGCCTGCAGAGAGAGCCCAGCCCCTGCAGTGTTCAGACACAGGTACCTGTCATGGGAAAGTCCAGAGCCAAAGTACAGAGCAAGCTGAGCTCAGCTCCACGTAGACAAGGCAAGCTTCAGAAACACCTGGCAGGCTCAGAAACACAGATGTCTCTCAGCTTTTAATTGAAAATGTTCTGAGTGGGCAGAATAAGGACAGAGCTACTTGAGCATCTCCTGGTTCGTGTTTCTTGGAGAGAAAAAAAAAAATACCTACTTCTTCCTTCGGTTTGCCAATTCAGTGAAGGGCCTTTATTGAACCACAAGATCAGTGAATTTCACATACAATTTTTTTTGTCTGTCAAGTGAGTCCCTATAATATAAGCCCAATTTATAAAGCACATAAAAAGAAAAAGAGTTGCTGCTTAGGTTGAAAGTGGGAAGGGGAACCTGGCCCCCACTTGTTTGGTTTTTCCTCTAGCAGCGTTAGAATGCACAACCCCAGGGGGCACTATTCACATTGTAGTCTAGGTTTGACCCACTGGCCCCACACTTGTACCCTTGCACAGAGGTGTGCACAATTTGAAAAGTCTGGTCTATCTACAATCCGAACTTTTGAAAAAAAAAAAAAAAAAACAAATATGCCCACTTCGCCAAGCGATCGTAATAAACATATGCATATTTGGGCACGTCTTTCTAATTTGTGAAGTGCTTTTTATATGACGCCTCATCACATCTTCTCAGAAAAGGCTGGCATGAAGCCTTTGGGTTCAGAGACTCTTCTTGTTCCTCTCTGTACCCCTAGCCCCTAGTTCACTTGTTGGCACATAGTAGGCATTTGATATGTTATTTGAGGAAGGGGGGAAGAGGGGGACAGTAAGTAAAAGCCTAGAGGGAGGGGAGGGAGGGGAGGGTGGGAGGGAAGAGTTTATGATGCATCGTTGTGAGTTTCAGTTTACAGATAAAGAAGCCCTAAGAAATGCAACGAATTTCAGTGACTTACTAAGTTAACAACAGAGGGGCCATGATGCACTCTCTTCCATCCTTAAAGCCCGTGCTTCTAACCATACTTCACCCATGCTCTCATTTTGTTTTTTCAAGCAAAAAGGCCATTATGAGTACTTATTACCCACTCTTTTATGGCACAAGCTTTTTTTTTTTTTTTAAAGATTTTATTTATTTATTTGAGAGAGAGAGAGTGAGAGAGAGAGCGCAAGAGGGGGTAGGGTCAGAGAGAGAAGCAGACTCCCCGCCAAGCAGGGAGCCCGATGCAGGACTCGATCCCGGGACTCCAGGATCATGACCTGAGCCGAAGGCAGTCGCTTAACCAACTGATATGGCACAAGCTTTTTAACATATAAAACCGTGGAAGAAGATCTGTCTCCCTCTGAGAAGGAATTTTGCTCCTGGGAGCCTTGACCCTCCCTCCCCTGAAATAACCCACCCCTCTGCTTGTCTGTCAGAGGCCAGTTTCAAGCCTGCACAAGGGGCACAGATTAAAAGCGCATCCCTGGGCAGAGGGATAACTGAGGCATTCAGGAAACAAAGCCCACGAGCAACCGGTCCTCGAGGGGTGACTGAGCTGGATCGGTGTTTAAATTCACATGTCAAGATGTCAGGGGTGTTCTTGGGCTTGTTCCATTTTTATAATGAAGCTGTATATCTGGAACTGAGAAAAAAAAAAATCTTTGACATGGGGAAAAATGAGCGATTCGACGTGTTTCTGAGATTACCAGTGGGGCTCCTAGTGCAGGCTGAGCTGTGGCTAGTGGGCCTGCCACGGCCATGATGTTAGGAATAATTACACCATGAGTTCAGCTGAGTCCCGGCGGCGGGAACACGACTACGTGACTTCACCTCCATCCCCACCAAGCACACACATGCACACGCACCCACACATGCACACACATACACACACACGCGCGTGCATGGGGATAGAGGGAAACTTTCAACGGGCTTGTAACAGAACAAAGCACAGTTTTTACTATCACAAAATCTTTATGGATTGCCATCCTTGAGGTGAAGTTATATCCTTTATGGTCATATTTTGGTAGTTTCCTTAAATTATTGAAGGCATTTCGTAGGGTCTGCGCTCTCAGAACAGGGCTGGGAAAGAGGCCCCTGTCCCCCGTCTGGAGGTGGGTTAATGATGGCGCTCCTTGTGCAATGCGTCCAGGACACAGAGGTTAATAAAACCCGTAGCTCTTCTTCATGGGTACCAGGGGATGGTTAATGTTCAAGCCTGTGCAGGACCTCAGCTTAATGTTCCATATGAAGGATAGCGCTGCCAGACGACACCCTCCCTGGTGCCAACCTTGCATATTAGTACATGCTGGAAATGGGCTTAGCAAACCGGGGAAACTTAGGTGCTTCTCTCCCAGCTGGATGTGACGGGCTGGCCCCCGCATCTCCCCGGCTGCTCTAGAAGTCAGCCACTTTTGTCTGCTCAGAGCACTGGACAAAGAGTTGGGAGAGCCTGTGCCCAGCCCCTGCTGCGTCTAGGGTGTCCAAATCTGGTGTCCCTCTGTCCTCCTCTGTCCAATGAAGGGCATGAACTGCCTTCTGCCCTCCTCCAGTATGTGTACGTAAAGAGGTCTGGGGGCTGTCAGGTAATACATCAGTTTTGTAGCTTTGGGGTCATGGGAAACTCGAGTCAAATCTGTGTCAACCCTACTCCTGTGTGCCATAGGCAAGTTGCCGGACCACTCGGTCTTTGTTTGGCTTCTGCCGGAAACAGACCCTGAGACAAGGATTTGAGAGCAAGTAATTTATTTGGGAGGTGATTCCAGGAAACAACTGGGGAGGGAAAGCTGCTGTGAATGGTGCAGCATCAAGTTAAGTTTACCACAGTGGGCAGCTGGAGGTAATCTCACTGGAGGCCTCTAGGAGGCAGTGTAGGACACATGCCCGGGGGTCTTTCCCCCTGAGGGGCAAGGGGGCTGAGGCATTTATACACCCCTTCTGTCAGTCTTGGCTGAGGGCTGCTCCAGGGGCTTCTGCCTGCATGCTGGTGGGCGGAGTTGGCTCCCCCAGCTGGCAAGCGTCAGGCAGAGAAATGCTGCTGGCTGGTGCTTGGAAGCGTGGATGGCATGCACAAAAGTGGGAGGCCTGGGGGGAAATCAGAGGTACAGCATCTGCCCCCTGAAGTTCCTCCTTTCCAAAACGAGGCTAGCACCTCCTACTGCCTAGCGTTGCCATGGTTAAATGAGATACTACAAGAGCCCACTAAGTATTAGTCATGATTCATGCTAACCCGAAGGACTGGTCCATTTTTTGCAGTTAAGATCCTAAATTAGACCTGGGTGACATGCCTGTATTTGAAGGCTTTCTTTGGAACATAGACATTTTGGTCTTTTGGAAAATAAACTTTATTGTCTGGTTGGCATTAAAGGGAGTGGAAGGGATAAATAGTGTTGGCCAAAGAATGGGCCCTTCTTGAGATAAGAAAACAAGGGGAGGAGTGACTTCCATGTGCCATGTTCACAGAGGACAAAGGGAGGTTGGGGCATTGTTATCCCAGGAGGGGGCAAATGAATTCATCAACTAAGAGTCTACCACGCAGTCTCTTTGTTACCACTGCAAGTTGCTGGCGAGAAGTCCTTCATTTTTTAGATCACTGGAAACGTTACTTCTGCAATGCAGTGGGGTCACTGGGATTTCTCCATCAGAGGCTGAGACAATGTCCCCGTATATGTGCCCGGGGCCTCTTGCTTAGACTTCACGGAATGCAGATAGACACACCAAAGGAATGACTCCTTCATTCCCGTCTTATCCCTTCCCACAGGCCCCGGGATGATTTCCTTGGCGTGCCAATGGGTTCTTAGACGATGCGATCTTACCCCTTTGGCAAGGATATGGGCACTGCCATGTTGCTATGTTTGGGAGCGTTTGGGATCTCATGCCCACGGTGCTGCCCACCCTCGGAAGGAACCCTAGAGCAGGCATTTGGGGCTCAGCATCTAATCTTCCAGTGCTCAATGACGCTGATGCGTGTATTTAGGTGGTTATGTATGAGCCAGTAGTACCTGCCATCTGTGGGCACGGGCAGGCAGGTCAGCACTGAATGAATGAGGGAGTGTGTGAATGAACGAATAAACGTGGAAATGCACAGGGAGACGGGAGGGAGGAGGAAGGGCGCCACTTTTAACGGGAAAAAAATAGGCTTGGAGATTTGCAGCTTCCTTTTCGGCCGTGCCTGGACTGCGCTAAAAAGCAGGAAGCCAAGCTGACACTTCCATGTAAATCTGCGATTTCCCTTTTTGGTTTTGCAAATTCCATTCTTGCCTTGCTGTCATCCACTGGGGAGACGTCCCCAGTCTTACTCACAGTTAAGAATAAATAGTGCTCAGGCTGCTAAAAAAAGGAGAGATCGCAGTACCTCTCATCTCAGTGTGCGTCATTAACCGACTCCGCAGCACCCCCATTCCAAAAAGCAGTGATTATGGTTGAGGGGCACCGAGCACCAGCCTAGCCCATCCGGCCCCTTCTCAGCGCAAGCTTTTAAAAGGAAAAATTCTTAAAAAACAAAAAACAAAAAAACGATAAAAACTCCCAACACTAAAATGCATTTTAAGAGCCGTCGCAAATCACGTCTTTGTCAGTGGAGTTTAACACATAATGGAAACAGGTCCTGGTGGAAAGTGCTTCAAAATAATCTCAAGTATTTCTAGAAGTACGTGGGGATGCATGGTCCACACTGTGTGGGCGGAAGTGAGTTGCTTTGCATGATTCTCCTATGTCCAGTTTATCCAAGCGTTTAAATTTTCCAGATGAGTAGCACTACAGAATGAAATCCTGTCGGGACCCCAGAGATTGATATTCTGGGAAATCATCTGATGCACCAGCGTCCTGAAGCTGTGATGTCTATGATAACATTTGGTCTCTAACTCATCTCCTCATTTGTTGTTTTGTTCAGGAATATTTACTAAGGGCTTGTTCTGTGGGACCTATTCTTGGTGGCGTCCCTACCCCCAAGATTTCAGGGCTCGTGTTGGAGATCAAGTAAACCATCTGCATAGAGCATGACTCTTGGGAGACTCCAGAGGCCACTGGGCACCCAGTCTGGCTTGGTGGGTCAGGTGAGGCTCCTAGAGGAGCTGGAATCCTAGAGCAGCATTCCGGGAGGCAGTGCTGGGAGCGGGTATAGCCAGGAAGGGTGTTTCTGGCAGTGGTTAGGAGATGAGAGAGTTTGGCTCAGCCGGGACCATCCCCTCTCACTGGGCAGTGGGGCAGTCCCGATGCTGAGCTCTGTGAGTGTGTGCCATCTGTGGGACTCGGGGCTTCCTGGCTTCTCAGCCCACTGCAGAGAGCTGATGTTTCCTACCCACGCATCTGCTTAGCAGACACTGAGCGACCACCCCATTCCAGGACCTCTCTTGGTCATGGACAATTAGGAGCTGAATGAGACTGAGTCCCTGCTTTTGGTGGAAATACAGTCATAGAAGCAAACCCTGAGTATGGAACCAACCCGTTAACATGTGCTGGCCATTAGCTCAACTCCGGGCAAACAAAGTCAGGAGGCATTTACTACAATTCTTCCCATTTTACAGATGAGGGAACTGACGTGCAGGTGAATTCACCTGCCACATCAAAGACTAGGAGCTGTCGGAGCCAGGATTTTGCCCAGGTCTGCCCGGGCACTGTGAGTGGTGAAAAGAGCAGAAGGCCCCAGCCTCCAGACAAGCCTGACTCAGAGCCGCCCATGGTCTCTGGGCTCCTCCTCTGGCCTCACTGGGACGGTTTCTCCAGTGGGCACTCCAGGGAGAAACACGAAGAGGCGCTGCCATGTTGGCCCGCTGCCGATGAACCCCCGCTCCTCTCGGCAAAGGAACCCGCCCTGCCTGGTAGCTGGGCCTCAGCGGCCTTTCTCTGACCCCGCCCCGGCACCTCCAACCTTTCCCCTTGGGCCCTGCTGGCCGACCTTGGCCTGTCTCTGGCCTCAGCCCGGGCGCCAGGCCTGCTGCTGGAGCCCGGCCAGGCCCCACCCCACGCTCGGCCTCTCCCCCAGTTGTGCCTGGCAGGCCGAGAGCTCACAGGCCAGCCTGGAGCCGGGGCGCCCGAGTGATGCTCCCCAGGGCCAGCTTAGCCGGTCGGAGTGCGAGGCCCACCTGGAAGGACCTGCGTCGACCTGAACCATCTGAGGCGCAGAGCTCAAGAGGGGGGTCTCCTCTCCTTCTCCTGCTTTCCCAGGCCAGGCGGCTACTGGCCCCTGCTTATTCTCTCTCTCTATCTCTCACACACGCACATACACACTCCTGGGTTGAAACCCTGGATAACAACTTCTTTTTCCAGGTGTTTCTGTCTTCTAGGTACTGTGTCTAGCTAACCTTCATCTCACGTAATCCTTACTTTTCCCAAAAGGTCCTGTGAAGGGAGGACCCGACATCCCCATTTCAGAGACTGAAAGCTCAGAGTCTCCCAGAGCTGGTAAGGAACAGGGTCTGAATTCAAACCCAGGTTTTTCTAACTCCACAGCCCATGCTCCTAGCCACTCAGTAGCGATGGTGGGCATGTCCTTAACCTCTCCTGGCCTCAATTCCCTCATCTGTAAAATGGGGATAATGGTAACACCTAATCTGTGAGGCTTCTATGGAGGTTAGATGCACCCCGTGATGGGAGGCACGCCACAATGCCTAAAACAGCGCCTGGCCCCGGGAGGTCGCCGACGAGTGGTAGACAGCATTGCTGAGAGGCTCACTATCAGCGGCCCCACAGGGCGGCTCGTCCTACATGGCGGCACTTACGTCAGCTGCCCAGTGGTTGCCCCCCCATCTTTTGTCCTATACTGTGTCTCCTCCTGCTCACCTTACAGCCCTTGATTGCTTTGTTTCCCTTCTGTTCTGATGGTCTTTGCTTCCACATCCTGCATGCAAAAGCCCTAGAGAGGCCTGGGCTGAGCTCTATTATTATTTCTGTGAGAGTACATGCCAGGATGCCAGGGTAGTATCTTGGCACCCCCCCCCCCCCCCCAAAAAAACTCCCAACTCATTTCCCCCAACTAATTTAAAGACTTCACTTGGACTGGCTTATTTTGCAGAAAGATTGACAATTCAAAGTGAAGAGATCATCCTACCCCGAGTAAAATGTATGCAGTGCTTTGTCAGTAGAATGTGGATTGAAATGGCAGTTCTACTATTTAGAAGCCATGTGACTCTGGGCAGCTCACTTACTACCTCTGAGCTGCATTTCCCTTTCAAACTGGGGCTGAATGATGAGAGGTGCCGAATGCTCTCTGCAAGGTTTTAGAGAGAATTTGGTGAGAGAAGGACAAGTGGTACCTGGCATATAGTAAGTGCTCAATCAAATACTAATGCAGCATCTGGCTGAAACAGAGCTCGACACCACAAGTAGTTTGGGGAGCTAAGAAGGCAATAAAAAATGCACTTTTCTTGGAGAAGCCCACTGGGGAGGAGGGGCAATGGACTCAGAGCTGAGGACCGAGCACCACACTGTGTCCCCTCCTGAGAGGGAGGGGAGACTGCCGAGGGCAGGGTCCAAGGCCCCTTCGGAGCTGACCTCTCCTCTTCCTGGTGAAATCTGCAGCTTTCCTTGAAGGCAGGGCCCAGCTTCCTTATCGGCAGGCTGAGGCTCAGAGTCCGAGGCACCAGGGCTGGATTCCTGCCTGTGCAGAGGCTCAGAGCGTTTATCAGGCCCCTCCCTGGGGTGGGTGGGTCAGCCACCCAGACTTTGGACACGGTTGGGCTTGGACGTGGCAGTTCCTCCTTCGCCTGGGGATACCCCAGCTCATTTCTCAACATTCATGCCCAATAAAAAGGGTTGAAAGTCGACTGCTGGGATCCCACAAACGTGATGGCCAAGGACAAGACACTGCTTGGGCGCCAGGCCTCCTGGCTCTTCCTCCCGGCTATGGGATCCCCATCAGCTCACGTTGCCGGGAGTGATGACATTGGCCCTATTCACTTTGCAGAGTGCTTCAGAGCAGTAAGATCCAAATCCACAGATACCTTGACACCGGTCGCCCCTGCCTTCGATCTGAGAGGAAACCCGTGGGGAGGCGTACTTCTCTCTGTTTCCGAGTTAAGGAAACACGAGTAACTGGAATAATACATAAAAGGAGGCCTCCTGGCTCAGGTGTGCGGCACTTACCTAGAAGCCAGCATGATGTACCAGCCCAGCACGGTTACTTCACTCGCACCTCCCAAGGACGTCAAGGGGTTGGGACATCCATTACTCCATTGGGTAAAGACGAAATTATGTCAAGAGAGCTTTAAAAATTGTTCAAAGTTTACCCAGCTAGCAAAAGTGGCAGTCAGAATTCAAACCTACCCCACTGGTGCCAGATGCCCCTCTAAACCCCAAAGGGAAGCTTCCTGGCCCAGGGTCTCCTACCTGTGGCACTGCTCACGTTTTGGGATGGATCATTCCCTGCCGAGGGGCCGGCCGGCACATTGTCGGGTTCTTAGCAGCATCCTGGGCCTCTGCCCGGTAGATGTCAACAGCAAGCACCCACCCCAGCTTACGACAAGCAAAAAAAGGTCTCCAGACATTGTCAGCTGTTCCCTGGGGGCATAATAGCCCCGGGTGAGAAGCATTGCCATAAACCTACGTCAGGTACTGTGATGATTATCCATGATGACGCGATCATTGAGATTGCGCGGTTATGATCATGGTGTCCTTGCTGGTGTCTAATCTGCCTTTGGGCAGGTGATTGACACAGGTGAGCTTCAACATGTAACTTACGATCCAAACCAGGACCCTGTAGAGAAGAAAGTGGGGACAATAGATAATAGTGTCAGCATACAGGCGCCACGGCAGGGATTAATGTTTGCCCCTGCTCCCTGCTTTCCAGGTAAAATGGCCAGAAGTGTGACTCTGCAGCTTCGTATTTGCGACTGATGCCTTCATCTAGCGGGTTATTCCTAGCTTAAGGGCTCTGGAAATCTTTGCACGGGCTCCTCCCACCTTCCCCTTACCCCTCAGAGGGACCCTGACTAGGCCATATCCACAGACTAGCCCATGATTTTCTTAAATTGGTTGGGAAATGGAAAATGACCCCAAGGAGTTGGTGGCAGTTTTCTTTGCTCTCTGACTCAGCTGAGTCAATACCATTAGGGTTCTTGGTGTGTTCACCTACATTATGGAGGCCTGTGTTCTACTTGGGAACCACAGTCTGGGGAATATCTTCCCAGGCAACCCTGCGGAACTGTCTTTAATAGGAGAGGGTGAACCATGCTCCCTCCTTCCGTGTCATGTGATGGTGATGATGGTGATGATGATTATGGTGGTGATGGTGACTGATGATCTAACAATGAATGATTGAGCACTTGCTATAGCTTGGTCTTGTCATGAGCACTTCACGTGGATTATTTCATTTCATCCTTATCACAGCCCATGATGCTATCTTTATCTCCATTTTACAGATTTGGGATGCAAGGTTTTGGCAAGATGAATAATTTGGGCAAGATCAAACGGTTGGCTGAGGGTAGAGTCAATTCAAGGGCAGGTCTATCAGTGTCAAAGCCCACAGAGGACTACCTCTCAGTGTAGGGTAAGTTTGAGCAGGTCAGTGATCATCCATCTGATGAGCACCTATTCCCATCATGATGTGAAGCACCGAAGAATGGACGGGTGAGAGTCTCTCTCCCTGCCCTTCAGGACCCCAGAGTCCAACGCAGGAGGCAGACAACCCAGCAAGCAGCGTGTGTTCTCTGAGGAACAAGCAAGGAGCCGGGGGGGACAGTGCATTCCTTGAACCAAGCCTGCGTTCAGGGAGGGGGCTCTCTGGCCCGGCTCTGGGTGGGGAGGACATCTGAATCAAGTCTTGAGGGTCAGTTGAGTAGGAGTTGGGCAAGAAAGGGAGAAGAGAATACCAGGCAGGGGTTGAAGCTGAGCAAGGCAGGCTGGAATGTTTGCAGACCTATGGTTCAGGGTAGGTGGAGGGAGGGTCAAGTCCAAGGTGGGGACCCAGGAGGGCCTTGTGCCACCCTTATATGCAACACACTCATACACTCGGGCCAACACACACACACACACACACACACACACACACGGAATTCAGCCACAAGCTCACGATGCTGATATCATGAGACCCCTCCTGTGTATGTCTAGGGTGCCAGGGAGTTCTGACCGCCACTTGGTCCCCGGAGCCCTGGGTGGGAGCATCATCCCCCTCCATCTTTCCATTCCTCTTTTGCTAGAGGCAGAAAAATGCCCCTTCTCTCCCAAGGATGTCCACATCCTAGTCCCTAGGGATTATGTGAATATGAATGGGGATGTGGTATATTACGAATTTGTTACAGGGAAGTTAAGATTGCAGATGGAATGAAAGTTACTAGTCACTTGACCTTGAGATGGGGAGATTATCTTGGATTATCTGGGTGGGTCCAACATAAGGGTCCTTGTAAGAGGGAAGGAGGAGCGTCAGTGTCAGAGAAGGAGAGGTAACAAGAGGCAGAGGTCAGAGTAAAGTGGTGGAGGAGGGGCCACAGGCCTAGGAATGAGGGTGCTTCCAGAAACTGGGAAAGGCCAGGAAACAGATTTTTCCACTGAGCCTCCAGAAGGAATGCAGCTCTGCCCACACCATAACCTTAGCCCAAAGACGGACTTCTGACCTCTAGAACCGAGAATAAATTTGTGTCTCTTAGTTTAAAGGCACCAAGGTTGTGGTCATTTGTTACAATAGCCATAGGAAGCGTACATCTTCCGGGCCAGAACCAGGCCTGTACTTCTGTTAGGTGAACCGTAGAGTCACCAGCCACCTGGGCAGGTGTGGACTGCTGGTGCCTGCTGTTAGGCTTCTCTCTCGGGCCCTGAAGAAAGTCCTTCCTCCAGCTGGTGGGGCCCTCAGGCTGGGAGGTGGGATCCAGCCCTGGAGCCAGCCTGGCCCTAAGGAATGGGAGTATCTCCTATCATTGACCATAACCACACCCAGGACAGCTTGGTAATCCTGGGGCCCCAAAGGATAGGTCTGTCCTCCCTGAAAAGTGAGCCCGTAGCTCATAGCCGGGCCCCATGATCACACAGTGTTTTCCTCTACTTTTTTTTTTTTTTTAAACAAAAACTGCAATATTATATTCAGGCACCTGGGTTTTTATTATTCCTACTGATTTCTAAAAAGGAACATTCTGGCTTTAATTAGAATGAAAAATATGAGCAGTAGAAATATTCAGATATCACACGGCCTCATTATTTACACCATTGATTTCGACAGGCAGATAAACAGATAAGACATGGGCTCTGCACTATTTAAAGAACAAAGCGGCATTAATCTGCTTCTAACTCTCCACGCATTGATGGGACCCTGCGTTTCCCTTTCTGAGGGCAAGAACTGTGGCAAAGAGAGGCTCAGTGCCTGTGGCCTTGCTGTCTGTGGCAGAGCTGGGTGCAAAACCATTCCAACCAAAGCAGTTAGTAAATCGGAGAGGACCCTTTCCTGAACACCGTGTGTCAGGACGCTCAGGAAGGGCCTTTCACCCATGTGCTCACTGAATCCTGGCAGTTTACCTGTAGGAGATAAGCATTTTAGTTCCCATTTTACAAAGAAGTAAACGGACCTCAGAGAGGGCGAGTGAAGTGGGCCACCACATGGCCATGGGGTGGGAAATGTCTGGGCAAGGCCTGCTGGCCCCCAAGGTTACATGCTCTTCATCACCGTGGAAGAGACTCAGGGCCATGCCTGCCGACCGGAGCTGCTGATAGCGGGGTGCTTACCCCATGCAGGAAGTGTTTCCCCAAATTGGCTGCACATTAGAACCACCCAGGGAGCTTTAAGACCCTGATGTCTGGGTCGCACCCCAGACCTATTAAATCAGAATGTTTGGGGTGGGAGGCAGGCATCAGTGCTTTTTAAAGATCCCCAGATGACCCCAAAGTGCAGCCAAACTGGGGAACCACTTTTTTTCCTATGCGGTCTCTTGCTAAGACCCCCTAAACCCCCTGTGGAAGGAACTAGTAGCATTGACCCATTCTAAAGAGAAACCTGAGCCTCAGAGAGGTCATGTGACACCCATCCAGCTGGGGTTTCAACTGGAACATTCTAGAACCCTTGTATTTAACCACTACACTAAAATATCTTCCTACTGATACTGATAGTAGGTCAAAAGAGGTGTTTTCCAGGAGAATGCATTGTACCTTGGGGATGTATAAAAATCGAGTCAAGTTTTTTTTTTTTCTTTTTTTTCCCCCCGTCTGGGTTTTCCAGTTCTTTGAACGACCATGAAGGTATTACTCTTTTTGTTGTGAGCATCCCCTTTTTCCTCTGGAGTATTAAACCCTTAATTGAATCCGCTCAAACCTGTATTTTGTCTTTAACAGCTACAGCAGCTCCACAGGGCACGGTTCACATAGACCCGAGGCGGGCCCCACAGACCTAGGAGGGCTTCTGCTTCCAAGGCCCTAGGAGTGTGGCCTCCTGGTACCCCCAGCCCTGACCTGTGTCCTGTGGGCCCTGTCCCACAGGACAAGCTCCTTCTCTGGAGTTGCCCGAGTTCTCCGAGTGGTGCCTAGGGTCCTCCATGCACAAGAGATTCGGGTCATTTCCTCTTTGAACTCATAACTAATAGGGGCACATCTGGTGTCTCCAAGACTCCCAAGACCCTGAGGCAAAGCCTCCCCTTGGGCAGCTGGGCTGTGGGAATTGTTCAGTCTGCAAACAACCAGGGAGGGTTTGCTGTCATCTCTCATTTCCCTTTCGCACCCTTCTCTCCATAGGCCTCCCTCCTTGTTATCTGTCTCTCTAGTTCTCGTTCTTCCTGACTCTCTCCCTCTCTCATCATTTCCAGACCACGGCTCTGCTCCTGTATGAGGAGCTGTTGTAGCAAATCACCACATACTGAGGGGCTTAAACCAATGAACATTTATTCTCTCACAATTGTGGAGACCAGAAGTCCAATATCAATGTGTTGGCAAGGTCAGTTGCTTTTCGGGGACTCTGAGGGAGCCTCTGTTCCATGCCTCTCTCCAAGCTGGTGGTGTGGGCTGGCAATCCTTGGCGTTCCATGGTGTGCAGGAATATCACCCCATCTCTGCCTCTGCATCGCATGGCGTTTGTGCTCTCTCTCCCTTGTGTGTCTCCCTGTGTCTTCATATGGCCCTTTTATAATGACACTTGTCTTTGGACTAGGGCCTACCCTAATCCACTGTGATCTCACTTAACCAATTACAACATCAAAGCTCCTATTTCCCAATAAGGTCACATTCTGAGACTCCAGCGGACATGAACTTTGGGAGGACACTATTCAGCCCAGTATGCCTACTCTCCATCTTGCCAAAGGAGTGCTGCTCAGCTGTTTGATCTTCCAAAGTGCATATCGGATCATGTCACCCACCTGTCGATAACTTATTTCCCTTAGAATAAAATCTGACTCCTTGACCTGGCCTCCTGGCTCCTGCAAGCATAGGCTCTGGCTGCTTCTTCAGCCTCCCCGGTAGAGCACACACTCTGATGCCCACCACCCCGGCCTCCACCCTGTGCCGTGCCCACACCCCCACGCCCTTGCTCAGGCTCTTCTCCAACCCCGGCTCCTTGTCCCTTCACATCCCAGCTCCAGCGTCACCTCTTTGTAAATTCCTTCCCAGACTATTCTGTCTAAAATAGAATATTTTATTCTTTCTCGAACTTCATGATATGATTTTGTTTGTAACACTTATCACCGTGTGAAATGATCTTTTCCTCCTCTGTGGCATGTTCACTGTCTTCTCCATCATGGTTTCTCTCTGGTTCATGGCTAAGTCTCCAAGGCACAGAGGAGGAGCAGGGAAAATAACCTACTTGTTACAGCATTACTCCTGCAGGACACTGCCCTGAGTTCCCCTCTTTCATCCACTCAGCTCATATGAGTCCTTACCAGGCACCGGCTGTTATTCTAGATGCTGGGTGGATGAAGGCTCTCTTGGGGACCATGCCTTCTAGAGAGTGAATAGTCATAGGCATGCATATGTATACTCAAGGTTTTCTACAGGGTGTTGAAGATGTGTCCTCTAAACTTCCCACTCACACTCAGCTCAAATCTTGCTTTTGTAGCTCATGAAGCCAACATTTCTGGGCTTTAAATGCTCCTGGGGCTGAGCACCTCTGGAACGCTAGTTGAAGTTCCTTCCATCTCAGTAGCTTTGCTTCTCTGATCTGGTCTCAGCTCCCTGCTGACATTTTCTTTGGGTGAAGTAGGATCAGAGACAAGGGACCGCTGCAGGGTCACAGAGAGAACCCTGGGCATGGAGACCAAATGCCTGGCTCCTAGCCCAAGCCGTGAGGCTGTGCAGCCCTGAAGGGTCACCTGCCCTCTTCAGATCTGCCCTCATCCCCAGATGAGGTACATCCGATGGTCCAGGATTTTCCTCAAGCCTGATTTGTGTTTTGGGTTTTTTGTTGTTGTTTTTGGGGTGGTTTTGTTTCTTTTTTGACAAATTACTAATTTGCTACAATTACTATTCTTACTCTCATTACTAATTTGGTGTAACCATGACTAGCTAGTCTTCAGTGTTTAGAATAGTGGTTCTCCAATTTTTCTGCACAGTAGAATCATGGAAATCTTTTATAATTCCCCAAACCCAGGCCAGGACAGGCGAATCTCAGTCTCTGCGGGTGTGACACAGACGATAGTGTGTTTTGAAGTTTTCAAATATGCAAGTTTGGGGATCATTCACTTAGACCACAGGCCGGCAAACTTTTTCTGTAAAGGCCTGAGAGTAAGTATTTTCCCCTTTGTGGGCCACATGGTTCCTTTCACAAGTGCTCGACTCCACTATTAGAGCATGAAAGTGGCTGTAGACAGCACATGAATGAAGGAACATAACTGTGTTCCAATAAAACTTTATTTACTGGAAACAGGCAGAGGACCATATTTGGCCCCCAGGTCACAGTTTGCAGACCCCTGGCCTAGAACAATTTCTGACACAATATATATCAGTTGGGAGAATGAATAAATGTAATAAGCATTTAATAAGCACCTACTATATATTTGGTTCTTTGCTATGTGCTGGGATTTAAAGAACGTGTGTCCTGTCTGGTTGGGGAAACAGAGCTGTAAACAAATAATCAAAATGCAGTGAGACAGAGGCAGTAAAAGATGTATGAGCCAGCCGCCAGGGAGGCCCAAGGGAGGGATGGGATTTGGCCTGTGGGATAAGGAGGAAGTCAGGGAAAGGCTCCCAGCAGAAAAGACTTTTAAACAGAATCTGGGAGGAAGGTTTTCAGTCTGACTCCTGGCTTCCAGGAATAGAGATCCAATCAAGTTACCGCAAGAATGGAAGGAGGCTGTTTTCCCTCCCAGGCCCAGTCTAGTCTGGATGGGGTCTGTGGCAGCCCCGAGCCGGGCCACTTCCAGCTCTCCTCTTCTCTCTGGGTTCTTGCTTTTAGTGTTCTTTCTTGAGAACTACATGTGCGACCATATAGAGAGCATGATGGTAAAGAACATGAGCTTTAGAAGACGCATTTGGAACATTAATTTCCTTATCCGGGGAACAGGGAGCATCACAAACCTACTTCAGAGAGTGTTTCTGTGCAGCTAAAATGAGGGAAAACAACACAAGGTAGTTGGGACTGTGCTTGGCACCTATAAACCCTCAAAACTGTGACCGTGACCATAATTCTTATTATCTTCATTGTCATCAGTCACTTTCTTCTGTTTGCTTATTGTTTTGGCATTCTAGTAAGTTCTCTTGGCCCTGCAACCCTCCAGCCCCTCTATAAATGCCACCTCTACTGTAGACCCTGCCCAGTGCCAACTCCGGCTTTTAATGTCCTGGTTCAAATGGCCAGAGAGAGAGGATCTGACTGGCTGGGTACCCATGTCCCAGGTCACCAGGTTGCCTCTGGATGGACTTCCCTTTGGTATAGTCCCCTGGTTAAGAAGAGGGTGCTGGCACACATGTGGTTGCTTGGGCTGGGTCCATCCCCCTAAGACAGGGCTGCCCAGAGGTGACTGGTTGTGACGAGCACAGAGCACTAGTTGGGGAGAAGGCCAGTCAAGGGAACTACATGTGCAGAGGGTAAAGTCTGTGGTCTTCTTTACTCTCCTCCCCTCCCAGAGAGCCTGGGGGCCGTGGCCCTGACTCCATCAGATGAGGCAGAGGGGCTCAATGTCCAAACTTCTGCAGCCCTCTCTGGTGATCCTGTGCTCCGGAAACCGGCCAGCCCTGGGTGTTGGCCAGCCATGCGCATGAGCCCCGGCCCCCTGGCCCAACCCTGCAAGGGCATAGCCAGCCCCCAAAGAAATCAGTTTGGAGTCGAGTCAGAAGGTCCAGCCCAAGGGCTGTTGAAGCCTTTGTTTGTTCCCATCTGCAAGCCCGGGCTGCCAAAACATATTGGGGGTATAATGAGAAATAACGGAATCAAAATAATGTCAAGGAAGTAAGTGCTGAAGAGGATAATCAACATCCTTTCTGAATGGATTTCCTGCCAGGGAGATGGGAGCAGAGGGAATGTTTTACCCCCGGGGCCGAGGCAGACAGTGGTCCTGGAAAGGACAGAAAAAAAAAAAATCCCTTCCCGGAAGAGAGGCTTTTAATAGTTCTTTGAAGAGGGAGGCAGGAGTTGCCAAGGCCCGGAATGAGTCCTCTGTTATTGGGGTGTCTCCATTCACTCAGCCCCGGGAGGAGCCGAGAACGCCCCCAGCCAGGAGCGCGGCCACAGAGCCTCCCTGAGTTTGGCACCTGGCAGGCTGTGGAGGCAGCTTCGGTTTCCCACGTGCTGAAGGAGGGCGAGCTTCGGGACGGCTGGATGGACGTGGGCTCGGGTCCCCGCTGTGCCCCTGCCTGACCTGGGGACTTGGGTGGGCTTCAGACCTCCTGGAAGTCTCCCTTCCTTCCTCAAAAGTGCGAATCCTACTTTGTGAGTAAAACTCGCAGCAGTAACGACATTCTTAGGCACTGTTGTGGCCTCCTCTGGCTGGAATGAGCTAATCCACGAAAGCACAGCCCATCTTAGGTGGGTCAGCCCGTGCTCATCGGCTCTCTTGCTTACTCCTTTTGTTCTCTCTCCCCATCTCTCTCATCCTCTCTCTTTCATCAAGAAGTGTTGCCTTTTCAGGGAATGGGGGTCACATTGTCCATCAGCCGCCTAGGGAGGCAGATAAGGATGGGATACCTGAAAGTCTCTGCTTTTCCTTTCCCTCCCCCTGTTCACCATTCCCTGAACATCTCCTGAACACAGAAACTGGCCTGGGTTCCCGCCTGGGGGCCGCAGGGGGTGGGGGCTCCCGTCCAGGGCGGTCCCGTTTCCCTCCCTGCTCTACTTTTCTCCGTGGTCTAACCACAGATGTTTCTTTCAATCTTGTATTGAAAAGGCTGACCCTAGCTTTCATACCATTTCCTGCCACTTCTTCATCATCATCTCAACCGCGGTGAAATAAAATCTTTTCACCTTAATCCAAATGGCAAGAAGGCACTCTGGTGGAGTCTATTGCACCCTTCATGTCTCTGTGTGACATGTGCTTCGGACCCTGGGCCCCCCAGCTCTGTGCGGATACCTAGGGCTAAAAACATGAATTAGGCGACTCCCATAATAAAATAACTAATTGACCTTCTCCTAAGTGCTCTACACGGCTCATTTGATTCCCCAGCCATCTTTGAGAGGCATGTGCTTATTAATCCCATTTTACAGATAAGGAAGCTGAGGCACAGAGAGGCTGAGAGATTTGCTCAAGGTCTCAGCCCTGGGTTTCAGGGCCAGGGATCTCTGGAGTCTGCAGGCTGAACCACACACTCTCTTGATGCTACACCAACCAACATGACCCTGCCCCTCAATTAGCCGGCGGGTGAGAGCAAGGAAGGCAAGTGTGCAGGCGAGCACGGCGGCGTGCTGACGGCCAGGACAGCGGCGAGACAGGGCGCTCCTGTCCTGCAATCACACGCGTATGTGAGGCTGAAAGAGTAGCCAGAACCCTCCCTGATAAGCATCTCAGGGCAAGCAGGTGGCCTTTGAAAGACAGCGGGGGATGTCCGGGTGTGAGCAAGCCTTCCTCCAGCAGAAATGCATCCCCCCCAACCCCCCCACCCCCTGCCGCACGTTCAGACCTGGAACAGCCTTGTGGAACAGCCCTGTGGTCCAGTGATCAGATGATCATACCGAACAAGGACAATTAATTTCTCTGCCCCTATCTTATCTCCCAGATCTCACAAGCCATTTCCAAGTTCAGTTTCTGGTTCCCGGTTCCCGAGCATCGGCAGCTCCGTGGCAAGAGTTCAGAAATCTATAATTCCGTGTGGCAAGAGCACACTCCAGGGCTGAATGCTGAGTCCATGCCGGTTTTTCATAATTGGTTTTCAGAGCAGCCTGTTCTGTGATGTGTAATTGTTAGCAGTTGTAAAAAGATAACTCACATTTTTAAAAGCTTAAAGCTTGCTCTGTGCAGATAAAAACTGTGACAAATTATGTTCTGAAAAATCATAAAAGCAGAGAGAGACATGTTAATAACCAAAGGTGGCGTTTCATTTAGAGGTCAGCCAGAGCTATTAAAGTGGTCAGGAATTTCAAGCTTTGGCAGTAGTGATTTGACCATATCACTTATCTCCTCCAGCCCATGCCTAAGTATCTCCCTTGGTAAAAAAATAATCCATAGACAGTAATACAGGAGGTCAGGGGAAACTGGGGAGAAATGCAGTGTTGCCAAAGTAAACCCGGCTTTCAAGGAGAGCCGTTCAGATCGGCCCAGGCCAGTTAATGCTCCGACGCCCACAGCTTCACCCCCAATATTTGGGAACAGGCTCATAAACACAGCCACCAACACGTGTCTAGGGACACACATGCACACATGCATGTGCACACACACACACCACGTAAAGAGCCACATGAAAGATTTTTCTGCCAAAAAAGAAATGAGGAAAATGATCTAAAGATGTGATCACTTGGGTGATCAAGACAAACAAGTGTGTAAAAGGCCATCTGGTTTTCCCAAACTTAAAAAAAAAAGTTTGGTTGGTTGGTTGGTTGGTTGGTTTCGTTAGCCAAGGTCAAGGCAAATCCAAAAGAGGAACAATCTGTAGCCAGTGGGAGAGGCTTCCTGGGGGTAGGATAGGAGTTGGAGAGAGTCTGACCATTGGCCGTTTTGCAAGAAAAGTTGCCAAGCTGTTGGTGGGATCCTTTCAAATGTGAGCCACCCAGCCTGTCCCACCACAACCAGACGTGGGGCGGTCTCACGTGTGGTCGATTTTCTAAAGTGAATGACTGTTTTGGAAACAGATCCAGATTCCATGCCCTCAAGACTCAGATTGAAAGGGCCTCCTTCTAGGACAATAATAATAAGGCAGGGTAGGAAAACCATTCTAGAAATTGGAAAAACATGAACTGCAAGTCAAGCTAGCTGAGTTTTTGACTTTGTGACTAATGAGCTGGGCCCTGCTAAGCTAGTCGGTCAACATTTCTGGGCGTCAGTTTTCTCACCTGTGAAATGGACAGACCCCACTACTGGTCTCCCTGATTGTCAGGAGAATGTATGTAAAAGACGCTAACGCCGTGCTCTGTGTAGACAGCATATTCCTCCCGACCCTGCCTGAAAATACTCTAAATTTTCTGTGTTTCTGTGTGTCGTAGAGATCAGCAAATTTCAGTCATTTCTGAAATCACTTATTTTTTTCATGCCATTTTATTACCTATTGTTTCTTGGAAAGCGATAAGGAAAAACAAAGGCTTATAGATGGAGAGAGAACTGCTCTGCTAAGCAGAATGCCCCAGAGTTGTTTGTTTGGTTTTTAAAATAGGTTTAATACACATTCAAGAGAAACAAATGACAAAATGGCCTCTACTTGTTGAAGAAAAATCTCATGTGTGTTGTATATGGCGGCAGATACGTTCACTCTGAGGATCTTCCGCTTCAGCAGGAGGCTCTATGGTGAGGAATCCATCTAAGAGCAGACGGTTGGCTTTTTAAACATCTGCATGACTTACTTTTACTATAATGTAGAAATCATAACAGCCAAGAAATGTGAACACTCTGCAAAGGTTATAAAATGCGTGCTATTTATCCATGAGCCAGACCAGCATGCGTAACTCGGGCAAATATATGTAGCTGAATTTAATGCATTATAAATGAACATAATTATGCATTTATTTATTTCAATTCCTCATAGATCTTCTATATCACTTAAGCACTGAGAAAGAAGAAGGAAGTGAAAACAGGAGAGCAGGCCCTATAATTTAGTTGAGTCTAAAATGGATTTTTTTTTAACAAAATGATGCAGAAAGCTTGAGACAAGAATCTCATCACATTACAAACTCACTGTGTTTTCACCCATTCATGAAGAAATTACTATTATTTATTACTATTTATTATTTGTTATTATTATTGTTTATTATTTGTTTCCCATTGACTATTCACTCTGCTGGGAAGTCACTGAATAAAACTTCGACCCTCAAGGGATTGAGTTAATAAGAAATTACCTACATTTCTTCATTGGAATCTTCATGTGATGTAGGGAGTGTTCTCTAATGCTCTACCTTCTTAACTATTTGGCTTCACTTAAGTTACCAGAATTGCTTGTAAGTAACAAGTGTTGTAAGTAATAGAGCTGAATTGCAAATATTTGTGATATAGACAGTAGAACTTTGGTCTGTTCTCATTATCTTATTTAGACATACTGTTCTCAAAGTTCTGGGCACACACAGGTGATCAATAAGTACCCATTATTACATTACTTGCAATAAAGATTGCATGCACACACACACACACACACACACAGAGCTCAGAGTGAGTGCACTGGTAACCATTGCTTTATTCAACAGGCATTGGCTATTCATGTAAAATGATGGTCCAGACTTAGCGTAATACCAAGATGACACTAATAACTTCCCATTGGGACTCGTGCTTTGACCTGGTGGTTTTTGTTTTTCTCCTTTAGTGGTGGATGTTGGGATCTTAAGGATGGATTTCCATCTAGCTAGGAAAGTTATAAATAGGTAAGAAAAAGAGAGCCTCGCTTGGCCCTCTGTGCATTAAGGTGACTTTCTGTCTCCTCCACATGCTTATAGCAAGGGTTAAAAGTGCAGAGATGCGGGATGGCCAATCAAATGCAAGTGCTTAGTAGCATCCAGTGCCCATTTATGGAGGGTATACTATTCTGTGGGTCACAGAGGAGAGGGGCCTCTGCCTCTGCTGTGTGCTGATGGCTATTGGAATGGTTAGTGGAGAATGTGCTCACCATAATGGAAGATAAAATAACAAAACCAAAAACAGCAGGTGTGACATCTTTGAGCAGATATTTACCCTGGGGAAATCTGCTTTCAAAGCCATGGGATGTAGTTAAACCATTGAGTAGCTAAATAGCTGAGCTCATCATATCCAGATCTAAAGCTAGGTCAGCTCAACAGTGAATGTATGTCTTTGAGAAAGTTCCATGGGCTCCTGGAGCCTCACTTTTCCCTTCTGTACAATGGGGTTTATAATAATACCAACCAAATGGAGTATTTATTTATAACACTTTATAATAATCTCTCTGCTCGAAACCCTGCCTTCTTTTGGCTCGAAGGATGTTTGGTGGCTTGTCCCCTTCTATCTCACCTTCTGAGAGAGGCCTCCACGACCTCATTACTGAATAGCTCTTCCCTTTTATTCTGATTCTCATTCCTCCTCTTTTCTACCGGTTCACCTCATAATTTGTAATTATTTATTTTATATAATATAAATCATACCGGTGTCTATAATTGTATACTTCTTTATCTGCTTGATGGTTTTCTTTCCTCTCCCTCTAGACTCTAAGCTCTGAGAGCAGACTCCTGGTTTCATTCCCTCAGAGCCTAATAAAGAGTCAGGCACCTAGTAGATGTTCAAGAACTATCTATTAAATACATTAATGCAAGTTAAAAAAACAAACTGAGACTAGGGTATGTGAAGTATAATCTTACCTTAAAGACATAACATACATACATGCTCACATATATTAAAAGAGAAGATTTAGGCTTTTTTTTGTTTGTTTCATTTCAACCCTTTCCTCAATTTTTTTCTTATAGAAGAACATATAGAGTTAAAATTGAAAAAAAAAATAAGCAGCAGAATTTTATGCATAAAAAAGGAAATGAATTTTAAACCTTTACTTGGGCAGAGACAAAATTCATATTAGAATTGACAGACTGTTAATCACTATTCTTGGTGTAATCCATTGAGCAACTCTGTTCCCTTTATAAGTTAAATTGATTCATACATATTGGCAAGTTAGCTATTTCCCTCAAAGGAAGTTGAATTTATTTGGGCTGTATATTAATATCTTATTATCCTTCTTATGCACCAGTGACGTGATCATTATTTCATCTTGTATGTTTATTAGAGTAAATGCTTTTGGAAGGGGAAGTTGAAAAAAAATCCACCTATGCTCAGCAATCTTTGTAGGCAAGTACATGTAAAATTCTGTTCTGGATTATGGTGGTAGCTCTTCTCTGCACATCTTCACTGACTATGTCTCCAAGATGCGTTCCCAGCAACCCATAGCCAGAACATATTGTTTGAAAATGGCTCCAGTATTTTCTTCAGGTATTTCTTCTGTGCCATGGCCATAAGATAAGACTTGCCTTAGAATTTTGCTTTCAGGAGCTACTGTCATTGATGAACAACTGGTCAACCCCCAACTAGAAATACACTCAAATAATCTTATAAGTGGGTCATATTTATATGTTGGAAGTTGTGGAAGTGGACAATGGCAATGGCTTTATCTTGGACATTTGCAACCCAGACAGACCTACAGCAGTTGGGCTGACCTCTTTAGCAGATGAAATGATCATCTAATCGCTCCCTGCCAGTTAGATGTCAATTAGATGAGTCCCAGTGTCCAGTGCAAAAGAAACATCCATCTGACCTCAAGAGCCTTGTGTGAGTCTTTACTGAGGCCAGGGGAGAATTATTTTATATCCCACACGGACTACTTTACTTTCCCAAAGCCCTCTTGTCATGTCAGCTGCTCCCCATTCCTCCTCCTCTGTTCCCCTACAGCTCTAGCCCACCTCTTCATCCTCTTCCCAGCGCTCTGATCTAGAATGCCCTTCTGGACTTCCTCCATTTCCTTTATGTATAACTTTGCTTTCTTCAAGTCTGCAACTTTACTGTGAGCAGAGAAACTGAGCTACAGACTCCTCCTGGGAAGATCAGGGAAGGGGTGAGGCTGGGGTTACATACATACATCCTTGTCTCTTTCATGATGATCACAGATGCTTGCGACCTGCATTGACTAATTTGATTCTCCCTATTTTAAGATGAGGAAGCCAAAGCAATGAGAAGTAACTGCCCAAATCATACAGTCAGGGAGCCAGGTTGGGGTTGAGCTCCTTAGGTAATGGTCTCATATTGCCTCTCTTAATGAAAGTAATCAGAAAAAGAAAATCTGGTAGCCAGCACTACTCAAGGGTTGCAGGCCCATCTTCATCTGCTGACCAAGAAACAAACTAGGAAATTGGAATCGTGTCTTGGTCACATGAAGCAGAAGTTCTACCAGTAAAACCAACTTCACAGTTGGAATTTGATCTTGAACTGCGAAGGAAAAATTCAAGAGCCCCCAAATTCTCCTTTTCAATGGGTTCAAATTTGCAAAAGCCTGGTTGGGGGGTGGTCATCTTGCCTCCTGAGAGGAGGTGACATGGATGGATATGAAAGAGCTCTGTGGACGTTTGAGAGCTGAGAGACAGGAAAGTCATCTCTTTGAGACAGAAAACATAAAACTAGAACAAATCTTCTTTCCATCTGATCCAGACTTCCACAGGCAGGACTTCTACTACAAAGTACCTGCCATTTCTCTCCCTCCAGCAAAGGAGAACTTGCAGCTCTGTGAGGAGATCCCCCCCCCCTCCATCAGAGCCCCAAACCTTCCACTGGTAGTTTACAGTTTCTTTCTTGAGTAAACATCATCTAGTACTTAGCATCTACACGTTAGTCCTACCTCCGTTCTCCAGAACCCTTTAAAAGTACAAATACACTTCAAAAAATATGCATTCTCTTGCAGAAGGGGATAGTTGACCCTCCCACATTTCCTTCCCACATCACCCTCCAGGAATCTTAGCCAGAGCATCAAGCTGGGAGGACATTCCAAGTTTTATGCCAATGAGAATTCAAGAGGCAGCAGAGTCTCATCTTTGACGGCGACTCTGAAACACTAATGGGCACCCAAATCAGTTAGAAAGCCTGGTTACAGTCCAGATTGCTGAGTTCCATCCCAAGGTGTCTGATTTCAGGTGTGGGGGTGGTTAGAGAAGGGTTAGCTTCTCTAACAAGTTTCCAGGTGATGCTGATGCTGTGGGTGTTAGGACCCCACTCTGATAACCACTGGCTTAGCTGTTCAAGATCTGATGACATCTTTATATACAATTGTTCCCTGTGCTCAAGTCTCTTTCCTGTGAAAGAGTTTCTTAACTTGGAAGAATGTCACTCCTGAATCTTTACCTCTCTAAGGTGAACACCTCCAATCTTTTTCAGATTAGGCTCAGATGGAATGCTTTCCTGAAACCCGTCCTGCTCTGGGCATCCTCATCTGTATTACACAAGTCAGGAAGGTCCCTCTCCCTTAATCTGAGCCTACAGTGCCAGATTTATGTCTCATTGCTATCCTACTGTCAGGGCTTTTTCTCATGAGTAGCTTTTCAGGCAGGACCTTCTATATCTCGTAATTTGGAAAAAATAAAGAAAACTTTTTAATTTCAATGCTGCAAGACTTGACATGTATAGATTCTATCTTAATGATTTTAGTCTCTTGTTCTAAACTATGTAAATCTTTCTGGACCCTCATAAGTCACCTAGCTTTCTGACTTTCTCCGTTTTGTACTAGCTGCAGATTTAATGAGCACATCTCAAAGTCCTTATTTAAAATAACAATGCACTCAAACAGGACCAGCCCAAACACCTACAGACCCTTCTCTTAATGTCAGAAAGAATGAATCTGTAAGGATCTCCCCAAATAAAGTTAAGTAGCTGCAAATCCTCTAGTTCTTCCCCACCCATTTCCCATTTTCCCATCTTATCTTTAGTTATTTCTTAAGGAACACCATCATATGCCTTCCTGAGATCCAAACATACTTGTACTGCTTCCTCTCCTTGAGATATTAGTTACCATTTTCCTTTTTCTAAAATCAACTTGGTAATAATCCATTGTTAGATCATGCTAGTCTAAAGTCACCATCCTGTGGTTTCCGAAATCTGTCGTCTCTTCATGTTTTGGGTTGTTTTTTTTTTAAACAAGACATTTAAAAATCTGGTTTTCTTCCTTTCCCCCCTTCGTCTTGATCTCTTGAATTTCCACCTGTGAATCTTTTCATACTCTCAGGGTATTATTATTTTTATGGATGCAGGGATTTGAACCATCTGAAATAATCATCCAAAATGGTTAATGGTTTCTTTATCTTTTTCCCTCACCCCACTCCCACCCTACTCCAGAGTTTCAGTTGTGGTTTAAGTACCCCTTGCAGTCTGAATATGTCTTCCTACTTGAGAAGTCTAAAGAAAATTGTAATACACCCATTGTCCAAATGTCCCTGGTGGCTCACAGTTCATCCAGATACTACACACATTATCTATTTAGGCATTTTGTATTATTTCTTCCCTTTTTATAGGTGAAGAAACTGAGATATTGTATGTGGTATGTAGTAGAGATTTAGTAAATGAATGAATGAATGAATGAATGAACAAATGAATATTGGAGCATAGGTCCAAGACCCAGAATGCCAAATCCCATCCCATTAGTAATATTGTGCAAAGTCTTCCTACTCTGATATGGTTGCATCCCATTACCTAAACCATGCACTAGGCCATTTCTTTTTCTGCTCTTTTTCTTGCTTCAAACCTCAACAGAAATGTACCATTTCAATAATTTGGCATCTTCAACTTTAGCTTTTTCTGAGATACTATGTTCAAGCCAACAAAAGTAAGATCATATGCAACATGGGGACCCGTTACCAGTATTTGGGGCTGGAGAAACCAGTTGAATGGATAATTGCAACTAAAAAAAAAAATCTTACCACTACTTCATCAATAGCACAGCTCAGGGTACAGTCTTTCCTACAGTTTTTCTCTATTGTACATTATTGTGTACCTAGGTATAATTTTGAATTTAAATTAATTAAAATTAATCTAGTTTAAAATTGAGTTCTTCAGTTGTAATTGCCACTTGTCAGTTGCTCGATGGTGGTTAGCAGCTTCCATATTGAACAACCCGGATATGGAACATTTCCATCCTTGTGGACAGTTCTATTGGACAGCTCCTGTATCAAATCTATGCATATGCATTCTGCATTAAATCGGTCAAAGGGGTAGAGGGAAGCAGGTCTTAGTGTCGGATGGTGGTTGTTTTGAATTTCCCTGGTAGGATTAGATGCTGATTTACCAAATGAAACCCCTAGATGAGCTGGAATAAAAATGATTGAGTTGTGTCTAAAAAAATGAAAACCCTCTGACATGTGGATAGTCTAGGCTGGCGACTTTGCTTGTGGCATTTTGGAACAAGATTCAGAATCAGGAAAGTGTCACCCAAGTTGAAAGCTCCCCTATAAGAAGTGTCTCAGTTTGACCTAAAGTAAGTGGAAGAGACAGGGCAAAGGAAGAGGAAGCCAGCGGAGGATGTCTAAGTGATAAATGGTACCCTGTCATATCACATTTGATGTCTTAACAGGAAAAGGGGGCTGTTGAGCC
Organism: Neomonachus schauinslandi; assembly: GCF_002201575.2. Lineage (NCBI taxonomy): Eukaryota > Metazoa > Chordata > Mammalia > Carnivora > Phocidae > Neomonachus > Neomonachus schauinslandi. The sequence continues at coordinate 50,959,445 of NC_058418.1, read as the reverse complement.
AGATGTGGGTTAAGGGAGGAAGTTCAAACCTTTCCCTCATCTTCATTTTGTTTCTCAAGGCACAGGTTGAGTTCAAGAGCTCTGAGTTCAATCACAGCATATCCACTCTGCAGAGTAACAAGCCAGTCAGGGCAAATGTGTTCTCCAAGGCAGCGTCTGTCTTTCTCAAGAGCAGAACAATGGCAGGGCTTCCAAGTGTCGAGAAAGATTGAAGCCAAGAGGGAACCTCTCCAAGAGAAGATTGCCATTAGCGGCCATGTCATCTGTGTTGGAACTACTGAGGTAGAGCGTGGGGCCCCGGAGAGAGCAATAGCCCCCACAAACCTGTCTGACTCTCCTTGCACTAAGCCTGGCAGGGGCATTGTCTATCCGTGTCTAGGGCCCCCAGCCTCCAGAGGTGGCTTTCCTTAGATCAACACCAAAGGGAAATGCAGTGCTCCGGCCTTTAGGAATCCCTACCAGCCAAACAGCTGCTCCCGTTCCGGCTTCATTTTCCTCCCGTTATATTTTCCCAGGGTAACTTCCACATCACAAACACACTTATCTGGGTTTCATACCAGCCTTAAAGTTTCGGAGTATGGATCTGTTTTCCAGACTGACCGTCTGACTGTCTGACCTAGGGTTGTTCGCTCTCACAGAAATGCATGATGTTACCCTTGTTAAAACCACAATTAGTCTAAACCCTTTACAGGAAATACTGGTTTGGTAAGACGAGTGATACCGTTAATAGGAAGTCACATGATTCGGAGGGAGAGCGGGCGAACGTAGTTGATGTGCAGGCTCTCTACTTATCATTGATCTCCCGCAGCAGCTGCCGGCTACCGAACGCAAAGGTTAGCGTGCACACGTGGCCTCCATTCTGCCTAGGGAGGTCAGAGCAGGAGCGAGCCCACCAGGCCTCAAGGTCAAAGGACTTCCGGGTGCAGCTCTGGTCCCAGGGACTGGAGGCTTTTGGGGGAGAGGCTTGTCCACAGATCCTTCCCATCACACGTGAACTGCAAGCCCAGAGCAGTTGTCAGTCTTGGGGGCACCGCTAGCCAACCCCCTCACTTGGCAGGCAGCTTCAGTTGGGACCAAAGCGGGTCACTGCCCAGATGAGTACAAGATCGGAGTAATACAAGGGCTGATGGCTGCTCCATGTGTAGGTTTGGATTGGAACTGATGTGTGGCTCTCCCATATATTAGCTTTGAGGCTTTGACCTCAGTCTCCCTATCTGTACAATGGGGCTGATGCTACTCATGGGGAGTATGTTTAGTTACTGGTCTGCAGCAACAGTGCTACTAAGCATTATGAGAGGCCGTTTATCACATTTATTTTGTTGTAGATCCACTGCTAAAAATGCAAGAATCATAAAATAGGAGTATAGGAAGAGCAGTTAATGTGAAGAAAAACAGTCAAAGTAGCCAGGTAGCCGTGACAAAATGCCTTCATCCTTTTGAGTTTCTGTTTCTTCCTCTATAATATAGATGATAATACCTCTCTCTCGTTGCTCTTGGAAGAATTACATGAGATCATTGTTAGCACAATTCCTGCTCCCTGAGAAACATTCAGTCACCACTACAATTGTTATTATCATGACCCTTAGAATTCTCATCCCCCATGATGCTCACAGCTCTCCTTGAAGTCAGTGGTATTATTTTGTCTTGTAGACAAGGAAACTGAGAAGTCACAGTCACTGGATAACGATTATAATTAGTGTACTTAACGTTTCAAATGGAGTTCTACTGGAAAAGCCTAAGATGCATTTAGCCAAAATGGAACAGATGTTTGAGAGATGTCAGCTGAGATTAAGTAGTAAGAAACTAAGGTGGTTAGGCCAAAGGAACGTAAGCCTAGAAGGTCCTCTACGTATTTTAGGGGTTTGATTGCAAACCCTTCACTGCCTCAGAAGAGTTCATGCTCCCCTAGACCTGGGAGCAAAGTAGAGACATTGGACCTGTGTTTTATTTTTCTTTCAGCTCTTTTCACAACCTTGGAGAGCCTGTGAGCTACTCCACTGTGGAACTCAGACTGTGTCCCAGTGGTATCTCAGCGCTCAGACACGCTTGCTCCTTTCCACACAGTGGGGCCTCAGTGAGATGCCCCCCAGCTGTCAGGACAATGGCTCCTCAAGCCCAGAGCTCCTCAGCTGGGAGCAGTTGGTCTTCAGCTGTAGTGATGCCCCTCATGGACATTCAGACCCAGGGTGCACCTTCCTCCTTGCATCTCCCTCCCCTGCTCCCCAAAAGTGAAGCAGGAAGACAGGGGGCCAGACTCTCAGTCCCTGGGATTAGCCACTTTCACTTATCCAAAATGATCTGTTCCTTGCATCCAGGATAAACCGTCCCTTAGTAAAGGGATGCTAAAACTCAAAAAAAGTTTAGCTGGAAAGTAAGAGAAACTACAACATAATTTTGTATAGGATTACCTGACCGAAACTTGTGTGCCTATATTCTCAAGCAATGCTGTGTGTGTGTGTGTCTGTGTGTGTGTGTGTGTGTGTGTGTGTGTTTGCATTTACTGCCGACCCAGACACACACCGCTGCTATCCCTACATCTGCTCCTGCCCAGATCTTAGATACACTTTCGCCTGGCGGTTCCACATTGGCAAGTTGTACATAAATGCCATGACAGAACATGACATCAGGAAGACAGTCATCCTTAGACTGTAGAATAAGGCTGGCAAGCTCGGGGCCGATATTCTAGTGCTCCATGTCAGCATCCTGGCAGGCACCGCTAATGGACTGGGACACTCTTGACACTCTGGCCAGGCTCGGCCTCACTTCTCAACACACTTCTCCAGCAGACACGACCCATCGGTGGGAGCTGGAAGGCAAGGTGAAGACTGGTTCACCTCACCCCTCACCCTGGCGGAGAAACTCCTCACGCCGGATCTGTGATCCAGAGAAGATGTCACTCACATTATCTTAAAATCATCACCAATCACTTAATTTTGTCACAAGCTGGATCTGTTCTTTGTTTTTTGTTTTTTGTTTTTTTACATAAAACTTAGAACTCCTCGCAAGGAGAAAACTGTATTCTATGGGACAAAGCCAGGGCAGTCGTCCTGAGACAAGGTCTTGCTTTATTTTTACTCGAGTCTAAATTAAAACAGGTATTGACTGTTTATAAATAGCAACTAAAAAAATGTATACCAGTTGACCCAGTAATTCTATTTCTGAGATTCTAAGCTGAAGAAAAAAACGCTAGTTCAGGAAATTCCTTATAAGAAAAAGCTATCCATTGGGGCAGTACTTACACTGCCAATAACAGTAATCTAGATCCTCAACAATAACAAAAGAGATGAACAATTAGTACATAATCATTTGATTTACTATTATGTAGCAGCTGAAATAATGTACTTAGAAGATGTATGCCTTAAAAAATAAATGTAAAGAGACTTCGGGATATAAACAAGTATTTACAGTGATCATCTCTGGTGGTCAGATTATGGATACATATTAATTCCTTCATTCCGCTTATCCCTTTTGCTATTTTTAATAATGGATGGTTATTTTTCATTAAAATGGCTACGGAAGTGTCACATACATACAGAAAAGTGCTCAGATCATGTGTGAACCATTCAGTGAATTTTAATAGGGCAAATGCACCGTATGTGCTCCACTTCAAGAAACAGAACACCTTGGTTTTGCTCTGGTTTTGCATTTTATAGTAATGCAATCAGGAGCTGAGCACTTTTTTTCCACGGACTTCTTTCTCTTACTGTGGTGCTTCTGAGTTGCGTTTAGTGACAGCATGCTCATTGGCATTGCTGTGTCGTGTTCCATTCCGGGACTTCAGCTTTGCGCTACTGGTGGACTTTTCCACTTTGGGGCTGTCCCAGTTGCAATGCTGCTGGCTTTCGATGAACATACCCGAACCTTTCTGTGAGGGTGTATCCAGGGGTGAAAGTCCTGGGTCACAGGATAACAACTTTTCCGCTGCACGGAAATACGTAAGTTAAAATACAACAACATTTAAAACTCCATTTGTCAAAAGCAAAAGCAGAGAAGAATCGAGAATTCCAGACCGGAATAGAAGCTCCTGTGTGTTTTGTGTAACAGACCCAAAGAGAACCTAGAATAAAACCAAAGGAAAGAAGCAAACATCCAAAAAACGAAGCCAACTAAACTCAGCCTAACTAAAAGTGAGATCCTAAATCACGTGAAGTAATAACATTTCTATTTCTTTGCTCTGTTTTCTTTCCCAGAAAGTTGTTTTGCTGTTCTCCCAGGCAATATCATTATTTTGAAAGGATTCTGCTGACAGGCTTCTCAGGACATTGACTTGTTTTCCACTGTGAAGGATTCATTGCTAATTCACACTTCTTCTAACCCATGTCTCCGGCACGGTATCTGATATGTTCTGATTCTACCTGTGTTTCCATACCTGCTTCTGAAGTTCATCCTGCATTACTCTTTTGTGCTTCCCAGAACATTTTGGGTTCCGAAGCTGGAAACCATGGAATTAAATTGGAATTTGCCAAAATATAGCAGGGCAGAGAGAGGTTGATTCTTCTGAAAACACTCCTTGACTTTTCATAGTAGGTCAGTTATTCCTTTACCTGCATGGATTTATTCCAGAAATACCCACCACCAACTTACTGTGTCCCAACCCTATGTCATGTACTAGAGGTTAGAAGATCATACAGGTTTCTGGCCCTGGAAGAACTGAAACTCCACACAAGTGTGGACACGGGTGAGCTTGTGTGTACCCAAAAGTGCATATGTGTACCCTGAGCAGTCAGCCCTTTAAGGGATGACTCCATACCACATTCATTTCCGTACACCTCCCGCATCCTGTCAAACATACCTATCTGGACTGTCACCGGACAGTGTTTTCGGAATGAATGAATGAATGAATGAGAAAGAGAGACAGACAAGGCCAGAATGGAAGGGAAGAAGGAAGGAAGGGAGGGAAGAATAAATAATCTCCCCCAACTTCCCCGTCCCTGTGCCTGCTCATTCCCCTGTGACAGTGGTCACTCCCTTGCCTCTAGAATGCTGTCATTGGTTCACACCTGTCTCTTCTCGGAGGTCACAGTGGCCTTATATCCCCGGTGCCTTCACAGTGGCTGTCCTATAATGGCATCATCAATAAATACCTGCTGAACGGATGCTTTCTAACTTAGAAATATTACCAGGTGTCACTGGAAAAAGGATAACCGGCAGGGGTGATGGCAAGAAGTCAGTAAGAGGCTGTTGTGGCAATTGCAAGCAATTGGGGAGCAAGATGGAGGGGTGTGAACTGAAGCCGAGACAAAGGCTGGAGAGGAGATAGCAAACAGTGAAGAGGTTGCGAGAAAAATTCAACAGAGCTTGTCGGCCACTTGGCTGCAGAAGGTGAGAGAAGAAGGAAGAGCCAAGGGGGACACCAAGATCCTGAGTCTGGGCAGCTCAGGTGGGAAAATGGCACCATGAATTCCAATCGGTTTTGGAGCAAAGTCAATGAGGATAATTGATGGATAAAGGGACAGATGGGGGCATGAGAGAGAGAAGCACCAGCATGGCACGGGAGGTCAAAGATCCCAGAGCACCTTCAACATGTTGCATTTGTTTCTGTTCCTTGATGTGTTTTCACTGACAAGGCGAAGAGGAGACTGAAGGTTTCTGTGGCAGATCAGACCAATAAGGTTAATGAAACATAGCAATGAATCCCCCTACCTCTCAGAATCATGAGGATTAACTTTATTCTCTTGCTGTGTTGGGATATTTTTCTGGATTTATGCCTGTGTTTGCAGTTGTTAGTTTTCTAGTCTGCTAGATGCTGTTGGTACAATAGTGAGTGAACAGAGATGAGATCCCTGCTGCTACAGGGATTGTGAGAGGGGCTGTGGATGCCCCATGACCACCCGTATCCATGTAGAGAGGCTCATGTGAAAACAGCAAAGGAGAGGAGGCAGAGCCCCTGTGTACAATTTCTAGGAAGCATCTGGGGATGTTCTAGAAGAAGTGACTCTCCAGCACATGAGGCGGAGGTAACTGAAGGAGTTAAGAGGGGAGGAAAGAGTGTTCTAGAAAGAGGCAAGAGCAGGTTGAAGGTCCTGCAGGAGGAGAGAGCTAGATAGCTAGCAGAGTCAGACAAGCTTATCTGTGGGGAAGGAGCTGAGAGGGGTCCTGGAGGGAGAAGAGGCCAGTGAGAGAGGTTGAAGCCAAACCAAACAGGCCTTTGTGGGCCGCGCCAGGGATGCAGAACCTTCTGGAGGGAGTGAATCACAACTCCTGAGGTCGAATACGAAATATTTCAATAATTCTGATTCCCGCGGGGGAGACTGCCAGGGGCCCACCCGCCAGACCGAAGCCTGCCCTACTGAAGGGGATTGTAAGGAGCCTCAGTAGGTCACCACTGCTAAGACATTAGAGTGCCTCTCCTCGTTTTTTCCAGTCTGATGTAATCTTTCCTAGGACGGGCAGCAGTTGCAAAAAAACTGTTTCAGATATCTATTAATATTTTAACATGCTTTTAAGAAAATTTGGCCTTTTGTCGAGCTGGTCTCAGAGCAGACATATATCACAGTTCATGATAGACGTTACACTTATTCCTATTCAGTGGGTATATTTCTCTTGTTTGGATTCATTTTTAAACATCTATTATTAAAAAAATCTTTCTTGCCAGTTATGTGTTTGCTCCTACAGTTCCTAAGCTTGTTTACTCTGAGCAAGTTACTCTGTCCTCACCCTCCCCGTGAGGAATGGCATGCATCGAATTTTCTGACCAGGACTAGCTGAGATTACTGCTCTCAAATTAAACAAAGAACCATCTGGAACTCAGAGGCCAAACCAGAATGCCTAGTAACTGGCTTTGCACTTGGAAACAAACAAACAAACAAACAAACAAAACCCACTTTCTCTTTTTTTAACAAATATTTATTGAAACTTTATTATGTCCAGGCTCTCCCTACAATGCTTACACATGGCTCATCTCATTTTTATTTCTTACGGTAACACTTTAAGGTGATTGTTGTTTTTCCAAGTTGAATAGATGAGGAAAGTAAAGCTTTCTTTCCGGGGGGTGTGGTAATAAATAGCCTACTAGTAGGCAGCTTTAAACTCATCTCCGTCTAAGAACAAGGTGTGTTCTATCTCCCTAGAGCCTCATACCAGTTATTTCTTTCAGTCTCTAAAAGGAAGCTGTTGAGCTTATAGAAGATTCTAGCCCAGGTGCTTTAAATGGTAGTGGGATGAACTCAGGCGCTCACTGGCAGAATATGCTGGTGAGGGTAATCAGTATAAAGAAGACACATGAGTGAGACTTGAAAAATGCAGAGGAGCCAGTATGGGAAGAGTTTGAGGAACAGCATTCAGGCAAAGGGAATAGCACATGGAGGTTTCTGAGGTGAGAAGAAAGAGCTTGGTGTGTTTGTGGAATAGGGAAGAGTCCAACATGGCAGGAGGATGATGTGGGGGGAAGAAAGTGGTATATAAGGCCATCAAGGGCTGGATCATGAGGGTCTTGTTGGTCACCCAAGAAAGTAATGTCTTTCTGAGTGTGCGTGTGGCAAATTAAAGATGGCCACATATTCCTGAACACTCTTCCCATTAAGAGGTGGCATCTGTGTCCTTTCCCTTGAATCTAGGAGGCGATCTGTCTTTTTTGAGCAATGGAATATGTCAGAAGTGATGCGGTGCCAGTTTCCCATTCCTGGCTTCAAGGGAGGGGCATCTTTGACTTCTTCTTTTGAAACACTCTCTGGGAGTCCTAAGCCACTGTGTAAGAAGCCAAATGACCATGAGGCTGCCATGTTGGAGTGGTGACATGTAGATGCTCCAGTGAACAATACCCTCTGAGCCCAGCCCTCCAGTCACCCCCACCAAAGCACCAAAATATGTGAGGGAAGCCAGAAAAACCATCTAGCTGAGCCCTGTCCGAATTCCTGATGTGCACACTGAAAGCTACCATGAAACTATGGTTGCTTCAAACCACTACATTTTGACGTAGATTGTTGCATAGTAGTGGATACTCAGATGAGTCATTGGGAGGATGCCACAGAGTTGTGACTTTGTGGACACGCTGTCAAGAGATGACTCTGGCCACTGTGTAGAGACTGGGAAGATAGAGTCTAGAGTTTCTCTCAGTCATCCAGGCGAGACTGTGAGGAACAACAACAGAAAAGCATTGAATCTGATATATGCTTTGAGGAAAAATAAGAACAAAACCCAGAACTCACTGATAGGTTGAATATTGGATCGTAAAGTGGGGAGAGTAGAGGATAACCCCCTGCCCCCTCAGATCCTGGAGAGGTGGCACTGCCTTTTCATGACACAGATGAGACATTGGCCCTGCTTGGGTTTTGCTCTTCTCTCCAGAGAGGACAGGTTTGTGCCCTTGCCAGGGGCACAAGAAGGGTTTGGCCACCATTGGGCAAGCTTCAATGTGGGCAGGGGGAGAACTACTCAGAACCTCTGTGTGTCTAGAAGTGTCATTGCCAGCGGACTACCCAGCACACTGAGTGCTCCAGAGTTGGGTGTCTTAAGGGCTTCTGGTCTCTGACACCAGCTTGCTGCCCATCTCTCCTTGCCCACTGTGATTGTCGGCAGATGATCTCCACTCTCAGTCCAAAGAGGAAGGACTCAATACCAACCACCTTCCAATATCTTTTTCCCACCTGTTCCCAGCACTACGGGAAAGCTTCAACACCTTCCTTTTCCCATCTAGAAATTTGCTAGATACTCTTTTGCCAGGTGATCCCCCAGGGAAGGAAAGTTTTGGAGGAGAGAGACGTCTGTGTCTCCTCTGGTTGACCTAGTAACTAGTCGTGTGGGTGAGTCAGGCTCCTCTTATCAACATTTTATTTCAGGCTCTTGGCTGAGTCACCCCCCTGCCATTTCTGGTGAGTGCCAATGACAGAGCAGCTTGAGAAGGTCAGGAGAGGTCACCAGTGGAGGAGGCCATCTTTGAGGATTTGGAGGCCCAGCCTTTGCTGGATTTCAGTTCCCTTTCAAGTTATTGCTTCACTCCAGCTGGGGCTCAGGTCATGGCGATCTGCTCTTATCCACAGTTTTCACGATTGGAGATTAGCCTGGGTGCTCCTGTGTGTGTGCCAAGCCTTGAATCCATCATGGAGGGTGAAAGCATTTGCAGTGGTTGAGATCTGTCAGGTTGCCATCTGGCCTTAGACTTGGGGCAACTTCCCCGATGTCTCCTTTTCCAAATGTCAGTGAGAGGCCAGGCTACAGTTTCTCCAAAGTCACTTCCATCTACATAAACTCTCAAGTTTTGGGTGTTGGTATTCCTGAAGCCACTGCAGGAAAAAGAAGGAAAAGGAAATATTTTACAAACACACCAATGAGCCAAACATCATGGAAGTACACCATTCTTTCAGGATGCATGATACCAGAGTATCCTCCTGTCTTCAAGAAAAACAGCTGACTCATTTCCCGGGACACAATAATGTTTGCCTAAACGTGGAGGGTAGTGTCATGCAGTAGAGAAATACGGCCTTGGAGTAAGACAGACTTGAATTTGACTCCTGAGAATCACTGGAGTCATTAGAATGCAAGTTCCATACGGACGGGAATCTTGTATGACTTGTTCATTCCCTGTAACCCACTGCCCAGGATAGAGGGAATTCTCAAGAAATCTTTGTTCTGCTGGGGAAATTAATTAATGGCATTCTTCTGCTTATTAGCTGTGAAACTTTAGGCAGTTAACTTCTCTAAGCTCTAGTTATCTCATTTGTAAAGCTGTGGAGAGTTGATACTGATGATTGAATAAGAGAGAATTCATACACTCATTGAACATTCCTTGAGCTCCTACTGTGTGCCCAACACTGTTCTAGGTACTTAGGATATAACAGAAAACAAAGCAGATAAAACTCCTAGCCCTCATGGATCCTGTTTTCTAGTAGAGGAGATAGACAATAAATAAACAAAAAAAGCATGGTGCATTAAAAAGTGAGATATCAAATGTAGAAATGTAAAGCAGGAAATGGGGTGGGAGGTCAGAAACAAGTTCCAGTTTTAAACTGGGAGAGAAGGTCAAGGAAGGCTTGACTTGGCAGTTGATATTTAAGCAAAGACTAAAGATGTAAGGAGTCAATCATGTGGATATCAGACAGAAGAGCACAGGTAAAGGTCCTGAGGTAGGAGCTTGAATGGCATGTTTCAGAAACAGGCTAGCTGTTGTGCCTAGAGTGGGCAGAGGGAAGGAGAAAAGTAAGAAGTGAAGCCAAAGGGTAGCAGGGGCCATCTTATTAGAGACTTGAAGGCCACTTGGAGAGTCTTTAGCATCTGCTCTGAGAAGGGGTGCATTTCCAGTAACACGCCTGGTACATAGTAGGCACTTTACAAACATCCACATGTTTCCTTTGTGAAAACTGACCGTTATCACTCTTCTCATACTCATGTGCTAAAAGCCACTGCTATTACATGGATCTGTAAAATATACCCCCTAGACTCGTGGAACCTGAGCTCTAGAAAAGGTCCAGAGACCTGGTCTTGATTGTTCAAAATTAGATACCATCCTCTCTGCTCCTGACTCATGCCATTCTCTTCTCTTGCGGTGCTTTCAGGCAGACAAAATCTGGAGCCCTGAGAACTGGGGACATGGCTTTTTCCAGAGTTGTTATAAAATGAGCTTCAGTGAGATGGAAGAGTCAGCCCCCGGACAAGATGCCCTCTGAATGATTCTCAGCCTGGGTGATCCCTGGGTTTTATATTGGAGCCAGAGATCCCCTCCCCTCTCCTATGGGAGAGCAGGGAGCAGGGTGCAGATGGGGAAGCCTCCAGCCTCAGAGCAGGCCTACAGGGAGCCATGCGGCCAAGATCTTTCTGCACTTGCCACTCATTGGACAAATGGAGTGTGTGATAACACAGAGCATCGCCGATTGGCCTGGTCTGGTGTCTGGTCAGACTTTTTCCTCTTTTTTTTTTTTTTTTTAAAGATTTTATTTATTTGACAGAGACAGCCAGAGAGGGAACACAAGCAGGGGGAGCGGGAGAGGGAGAAGCCAACTTCCCGCCTAGCAGGGAGGCTGATGCAGGGCTCGATCCCAGGACCCTGGGACCATGACCTGAGCCGAAGGCAGATGCTTAAAGACTGAGCCACCCAGGCACCCCAAACTTTTTCCTCTTGTGAAAGTACTTCGTCGCTGGCAAGGCGTGTGAGAGCTGAAGGCCCCGAAGAGGAGTTTTGGTTTTATGAAGCCTTGCAGAAGCAGAATAATGAAGCAGTGAGGGGCTGGGTTGTTGAGTGCCTATGATGCATGAGGCTTGTGCATCTGCTAGGTCTGTGCCATCTGATGGTGCAGTAGCCACTAGGCGTGTGCAGCTACTTGCGCATGAGTTGACATGAACCAGAATTAAATCGAACTGAAAATTCAGTTCCTTGGTCACACTAGCCACCTTCCAAGGGCTCGGTAGCCAGATGTGGGCAGCACAGATAGACAACATGCCTGTCATCGAAGAAAGTTCTGTTGGACAGCACTGCTCCTTGTCCTTGAATCCTCCCTGGGCCCCTAAGGGCAGTGCTAGGACCCCCACCGGGCATCTGAGGAGGAGCCTCAGGGGCTGGAGCTGTAGTGGTGGGGCCAGAAAGAGGTGGAGCCTCTGAGGTTCACACGTGGAAGGCAGAAAGCTCTGGTGTTTTCAGGGTTTTACAGAGCCCATGGGAACCCAAGAATGGTGGAGCCACAGCTCCTCCCCGTGAGGACGCTGGCACTTCTGGGGGATGCATGTTTACAGAAAGCTGTCCTTTCCGTTTTAAACACTTCCCTCCCTACCCCCACTCTGTCCCTTTCCTTCCTTCCTTCCTTGGGCTGTGGCCCATCAGATTGGTACAGGCGAATAGCAGCCACTGTGTTTCACTCTGCTTTTTCTGGGGGTAACCCTAAAGACCCCTTAGAAGAGAGACAGATAGAAGAAAAAGAAAAGGAATAGGATTCTTTTTAAAGCCTGACAGCAATCATGGGACAGGTATTGGAATGCCCTTTACACAGGCAAGAAAACTGAGGCCCAGAAAGGAGACTTGTCCCAAGAGGTTGGTCTTGGGTGGTTCATCTGGGACTCAAGCCAACGGCTGACTAGTCACAGAAACTGTGTTCTTTCCACTGTTGCCACAATTTCAATGGGGAATTTTCCCATGATTCCCTCCTTCTCCCTATCACGCACCCTCAGCACCTTGACCTGGGAGACGAGACATCTAATTGAGGGCTGATTGTGAGCTCCCCAAAACCTCCTTTGTGGAACATTTTTTTCTTTTAATAATCAGGCAAATAAATGTGAAAATACAACAGGATCTGAGATTTGGTCATCTAGGGGGCCATCTGCCACGAACAAGTTTAAGATCTGTTTTCCCCCATTACTTATCTGTGGAGCTCATAACTACAATTCCAAAAAGTGACTAGCCCAAATATTTACCTTAGTCAGAACAGTCTTATTTTATTTTACTTTTTTTTATGAAATGGAAACATAAAGTGATCATCTGAATATTTGGATCAGGAGAGCCAGCTACATAATTTCCAGGGGCTGGTGCAAAATGAAATATGAGCTCTTTATTCAGAAATCAGGAGAAAACAGTATCATTCATGGTATGAAACTAAGCCTTTTCCTTTCTTCCATGGAGTCTTTCTCAAATCACCACGGTGTTTTCTCATTAGTGATTTAATGTCGTTCTAAGTAATGAAAAATGAAAATTTAAAATTATTAGCATGAGTTTTAACATCCACCTCTAAATCATTCAGTATGATTTTTAAATGCAAATGTGAGAGTATTTAACTTACTGTGTGAATGTGCCAAAATTACACAACTTGTATCTTGTAGCTCCAACGTGCAAATGCAGTACATTTTTTTATCAGGACAGTGGAGTACTGTACAAAACCAACTCAGCTACTTTTATTCTGCTTCTTGATAAGTGCACATCCTACCAACGTTCTCTACCTTGACTTCCTGATGGACAGGGAAGGACTGGAAGGAAAGGGAACTTTGAGTTGCCCAATCTCTCCCTGTGCCTCCGGCTCATCGTTTTCAACCTAAGTGGTTATCTAATAGGGGAGAAACACGAGTAAGACAGGATATGATAGGGTTCCTTGGTCACTTGTGTTCCTTAGGATGGCCCCGCGCATTCTTTCTGTGTTCAAAGCAAGTTCTGGTTTGAATGGAAAGCGTGGCCTCTCAGGGCCATTGGCTACCTAAAACTTCCTCCGTCATAGATGTAATGTATGTACCTGGTACTTGCTTTGAGTCTTGCCAAACTCCCATGCATTGTGGGCCCCCCAGAATTCTGTGCTTTGGGGGTGGCGAAAATGCCATATGCAGCCAGGGCGGCAGTGATGGTGGACACATATATGGGGTATCTTCTGTGTTCATGTGCAGCTCCTTGGTCCCAAGGGACTTCACTTACAAAACACAAGTTCAGAGATGAAATTATTAAGGATTTCAGAACAGTGAGAGCAGAGCACCAAACCGTAGCCAGGATCCTGCTGAGTGTGGGGCCCCCCAGTGACTACATAGGTTGCTGTGAGCCAGTCATGCCTAAACTCACCTGGCGGTAAGAATCACCAGGGAACTTTCTAAAACACATCCTGGCCCTGCCGCAGATGCCCTGAATCAGAATCTCTCAAGGAGCTTGAGGACTTTTCTTTTCTTTTTTTTAACTTTTACAAGCTCCCAGATGATTATTATAATCAGGAAATCTGGAAGAAGTCAAAGCTGGACATACCAGATGGGGACGTAGAAGCTTTTGAGGTTGACAGAGCTGGGCTAGAATCTTAGCCCTGATGATCACTGGTTGGGTGACCTTGGGCTGCATGACCCCCCTGGCTCCCCAATTTCTTTGTCAAAAGGGCTAAAATTGGTAATGCATCTCCAGCAGAGTTTGCACGAGGAGATAATGAGTTCACACATGTAAGCCCCTTTGGGGAAGGAGCTCATGCTCAATAAATGGTGGCTAAGGTTATTTGGATTAGGGGAGTCAGCATCCTATAACATGAGAAAATGTATTGCATATCTGGGGCCTCATATATGATAACCCTCCTCCTCTTTTTCCATGTGTTGATCATTTACCTGTTCCTATGGGTGTAAAATCCTTTAAGTCTCTGGGTTCCTTGCACGTGATGGTGTGAGCCTTTACTTCCTTTAATATAAGCACTTTGGAAATAAAATAAGAGTTCCTAAAGCCCTAGTGTGGCTGCAGAATCTAGACCCCATCAAGTCTGTTCTGACTGCAGACAGGCAGCCCTGTGACTGGGTCTGTGGGCTTTCTTGCTTCCCTCAGCCCTGTGGGTAATGACCATTGTCTTCCCAGCCAGGGACGTGGGGCCCCATCCACAGTGGCCTCACCCGGCGGCCACTGAAACAAAACACGACTGATCAATAGCAAGGCTATCATCTGAGTGGCCAGGCAGGGGCAGGGGAGCTAACTTCCTCAGAGAAGTGGGTGTTCAGTGAAGTCAAGCACCCACAGGACTGACAGAGAACTATTTCAAGCGGAAGAGAAACTCGATTCACACTGTGAAAGATCCGGGTCTCCATATGGCTGATCTTTGCACTCCCAGGGAGAATCAAAGAGCAGTGAAGGAGAAATGACAGATTTGAGGGAAGTCCTTCTTTATCAGACAGAGGGAAAAGTTCTTGAGTTTTTCATGGCATTTTCTTGGGTATCAACAACAATGGCAACTAGTATTTATAGAGCACGTGTTACACACCAGGTGGTGTGGTAAGACCTTTCCGTGCAAGATCTCAGTCAGTCTTTATGAGTCTGTATGGGTCAGGCTCTGCGGCAATGACAAACAGCTCCCAAATCTCCATGGCTTACATAATCATTGGCTTGTTTCTTGCTCATGCTACCTGTCCATCATGGGTCAGTGTCTCTGCTTCCACATCTTTCTCCTGCCAGGATCCCATCCTCTGAGAACCCCAGCTGGAGGTTCCCAGTTATAATGGGACATGGAAAGAAGGCATGAAAAATTGCATCCCGACTTTCAAAACTTCCACCAGAAAAGCAACACTTATTACTCCTATTCACATTTCATTGATTAAAGCAAGTCACATAGTTATACCTAACCTTAAGGGACCAGAAGGTGCAACCTTATCAGGTAGCTACAAGGGCAGGAAACCCAACATATGTGAAAATCCCTAACTGTATGTTAATATTATTATTATTAATCCAATTTTACAGCTAAGGAAACTGAGACTTAAGACAGTTTCTGATACTTACTGAAGGTCACAAAAGCAATTTGAGATGTGAACTTAGGCAGTCTGGCCTCTATTCATAGGCTCTACCCAGCCTATACTTTGACTTCTATTTTCTACCTGGGTCTCCAGAAGATATTTAGTACCCTGAGATTCCACCCTGCAGTTATTTTTTAAAGGCTGACCCTCTTACAGCTGAATTCTTATTGCCTATTCCCCTTTCTTGAGGTTTTGAATGTCCTGACGCTATTCCCAGGCTCGGGAAAAGCTTACCACTATGAGAATGACAGCTGGTAAACCAGGGGTATTCTTAGCAACAGTAAACAAGTACTCATTTTGCTGAAGGAAAAACACAACAGAACCTTAAATGGTTTTACAGAGAGACGAGGATGAAGAGATCTCAAAATTAAACGTTGGTTTGTGGAAATGTGTGTCATTGAAAGGTTGACTTGGCAGAGGAGATCAGGTGACAATTATTGAAAGTCATTAAATCCTAACAGGTCAAATCTGCACAGACCAATGAGCATTTAAACTGAGTCCAGATATTGTCCTGAAAAGCACCGTTTCAATGTTCTTGGAAACCGCACATGCTGAGTAATTTTGAGGGAATATGCACCTCGCCAAAATTTCATGGTTCTCAGAAACTTCTCCCCTGTGAGATAACTGGCCTCTGGGTATATGGCATCATTTTGAAGACAGTGAAATAAAGACATTTTGGTCCTGACCAATCCAACCTAGATCAGCCAGCTCCCAGCCAATCCACAGATGTATGAGTGAGCCCCGCTGAAATCCAGTCACTACACCCCTCGCCACCAAAGATGCAGTAGACTCTCAGAGCCTATAACGTGTCTAAGAGGAGAGCTGGGGCTCCTGATCACGAAGTGTAATGAAGGGGCCACCCACCTATAAGTCATTCCTTTAATAGATATGTGCCAAGCTGAATATCCATTCCAGGCACTATGCTAGGCTCTGGAAGTGCAGCATAAACATTACAGTTGTTACGTTGTACTGTATAGTTCCACCATAGGTCGTAGGCTTCTACCCTCCAAGTATTTGTTATGTTCATCCCCTTGCTCACATGCCCGCCCAGGTAGCCAACTCCTAATCACCCTCTGTAGCCCGCCTTGAATCTCCTCTCTATTTTGAAGTCTGGCCCCAGCAACCCCACACACAATTAACCATCCCTTCCTTTGTATCTCTATATACTTTATCAGACCTCCACCTAAGCACCAATCTCACTGTATTATAATTATTTTACTATGTCTCCTGCACTGAGCTGAGAGATTCTCAAGAGCAGGGACTCCCTCGCCCCACCTCCCTTTCCCCTCTTGTTCATCTGTGTATCCCTAATGTCTTATCTTGAGTTAGGAACTTCCTAAATGATTTTTAAGTTAAGAGATGTCCAGATAAACTCCATTTGCCCCCTCTTCTTTCCTGCATGTTCGATCCCTTTTAGAAATCCAAACTGGGCATTAATGGAAGATGTGGGGCAGTTCCTGAAGACAGAATGATTTTCAGATGAACCACAAAGTCCCTACACCAGGCTAATAACATTAGCGGTTGGATGGTTACTCATGAAAGGTAGTTGGAACAGGGAATCATAAAAACAGACCCACCGGGATATAACAAACAGTGTGCTTTAACTTAAAACATGCAAGCGCAGGCACACTCTCACTGGTCTCTTTTGTAAGAACAAGGTGTTTGAGCAGACTGTGATGGAGAACCACAGGTTCCCATGGCATGAACCACACCCATAATGCATCATCTGTAACTTGGGATTTCACTGTCTTTAAGGAGAACCTAAAGTCCTGCAGTCTAGAATTTTATCAATGGTTTGAATAGTCTTACCGTATCTAACTGGACCACTTCATCTGCCTTTGATAAGTCTTCTAGAGCATTTTATGCCTTTTCACCATGCCAACTGCTTTTTATGCCCATAGTTCATCCAAACTCTCTAAAATTCTGTTTCCTTGCTATAAGACTATGTCTAAGGATGACTAATAAGTAGCCATCATGTGCTGAGAGCTCCCCATGCGCTGGGTGCTGAGTCAACCCTTGAAATTAAGGATCTCGATGTAATCCTCCCAACAAACAATGTCATTGAGGCTAGTGCTGTTGTCTCCCCGTGGAAAGTGGAGAGACCTCATGTTGCAAGGCATCAGAGAGGATTAATTGGAGTGATAGTTTTAGTAAAGAGCCTGGAAAGCAGAGGTCACAAGACGCTACCCTCCAAAACAAGCCCATATTATAGGCCACTTACGTTCAAGGCGCTAGTCTCGATGCTTAAATCAGATGAATTCACTGAATTCTCACAGTGACTTCTGTGGTGTGGTGAGCACTGTTCATATCACCATTTCACAGATGAGGAAACTGAGACACAGGGTCATAGGTAGGAAGCAGCCCCCAAGTCCAGCCGGGATTATAAACCCAGGGCTTTAATTCCAGAGTCTGCCATCCTAATTGGAATCATCTGCAAATAGGGCTAACAACCAACCCCTATCATGCAGAATTTTGGAAAAGATTAAGTAAAATAGTGATTATTTCAGTGAAATGCTTGTCACCCGGTAGTTACAGGACAAGTGTCCCTCCTGTTCCATTCCTTTCCTTTCTACAGACAACACGGGCATTTGGCAATTATTGCATTGTTTTCAATTCTTTCATGTTCTCCCTATAATAAGAATCAAAACAATGCCTGCTTGTGGGGAATTAGGCACCCAACTTCACCTTGGGGGATCAAAGACCACCAAATCCATATATAAAACAACCAAAAAAAAAAAAAAAGTCAATCTTCCATGCAGACACAATTTCTCTTGAAAGGTGACACAGTCCTTTAAAAATAGCTATGGGCTCCATTGTGCAAAGACAGTGACAGAGACTGACAGCTTTTAGAGAGGTGTAATGTTCCCAGGCAGCCGGCTAGCATGGTTCACCCAGATAGAGATCAGTCATTCGATCTGGGGGAGAGTGCTAAATGTTAGAGGTTAAACTGCTATGTTCTTATTACTAATCAAACTTCCAACACCATGCCCGGCCTCCTCCAGTCCCTATAAGGCACTGGTAGATTATTTAGAGGCTCCAGCGCAGGCTCCTGGCTTCAGAGGAGCTGCTGTTCCCAGTCACCGGAGAGCCCCTCATCCTCCCCAGATGCGGGGCTCCCAAGCCTCTCCCAGAATGCTAGCAATCTGAGGTTAAGGCAGGTAGGCACCCCCTGCTTCTCCAGTGAAGACAC
The DNA here is from genome assembly GCF_002201575.2 of Neomonachus schauinslandi. Classification (NCBI taxonomy): domain Eukaryota; kingdom Metazoa; phylum Chordata; class Mammalia; order Carnivora; family Phocidae; genus Neomonachus; species Neomonachus schauinslandi. Next base: position 50,941,108 of record NC_058418.1, on the reverse strand, counting down.
AACAGACAGACAGGGACGTGGATCCTTGGTGCGCACTCTGCTAAACAACTCTCTCTGTGTAGCCACCCGAGACAGAAGGAGCTGCTCTAGGGTTTGCTGTTCCTCAGCACCCCCGATTCCTCTTCCTCACCAACACAGATTTTGAAGGTGAATCGTGCGATTTGGGCCACTCTTTTCCAACTGTCACAAGAAGTGATGTGCTGGAAAATGTCTACTAATCAGCTCTCTGGGGGTGGAGGAGCCCTGATTTGGAGCTTCTGCCGATTTCCATGGTGTCAGTGCCCCCAGCACGGCTGATTCAAGCTAACCAGGTGATGTCACTGAACACAGAGTTAAGAAGGGACGTGCACATTCCGCACACTCCGGAACACTGCCCGTCAAAGGACAGGTGGGCGTTCCAACGTCACCTCTGCTGGGTTGCCTAGCATCCCCTTACCTGGGCAGTCCGAGCCCTCATTCCTTGCCTGCGTCAGGCAGATCTTGCCTTTTTTGAGATGTCATGGAAAGGCGCACAGCACTTGTAGAATAAGCAGAAAAGGCAAAACTTACCCTACTTTGATTTTCCAAGGTTGTGTCGCCTTTGTTCCCAAGCTTCTGGCTACAGAGTAATTCAGTAAAATTGGTCAATTGCTTTTCAAAAAAAATGAAAGTAAATCATTTTCCCGAGCCTGTGGGTAGCCAGCCACACAGGATCTCACTGAATGCCTGACAAAGTCCTGGCGGGTGGTGTCACCCCTGACTCCCCTACTTTACAGATGAGGAAACAGACCCAGAGAAGCCATGAACACAAGACCACTCAACTTTTTAGTGTGGTCTTAAGATTTAATACGATATTTGCCTTGCTCCCCTAGTCATGCTTTTAGCCATTACCATGTCCCAACCAATCCCAAAAGAGTGGCATCCAAGGTCATTTGGGAAGCTGTAGATAGGTGACAAGGCTGGGTGAGATTTCCCAGGAAAACTGAAACAGAGGGATAGCAGAACACCAGGCAGGAAAGAGGTGAGGAGGTTCGAAAGGATGAGATAAGCCATCAGCATATATGGAATGTCCTTTTCATTGGAGCTGATCATGAGCTTGGGGGCAGGTGGCTGATAGGACAGAACAGAGATGAGACACCTCTTTCAGAGGGCAGCTCCCTGTGTCCTGAGGCAGCTGTTCCAGGATCAGGAGTCCCTTATGTGGACCTGAGAATCACCCCCACCCCCTTCCACCCACAGCTCCACGTTCTTCTTTCTGGTCCTGCTCAGAGTAACTCTGTCCATTTAATAGCAACCCTTCACGTGTCATGAGTTGGCATCCGGACATCTCATGGTCTTCTCTTGTCCAGGCTGAGGTCCTTCTACTTTCCAGCTGTCCTGGGTGTGCAACAGTGGGTTGATCTACCATCATGATGGCCACCTGCTTCTGGAATCTCTCCCGAGTATCAGGGTACCTCTTGAAGGTGCATATGAGAACTGAGCACCTGGGACATTGGTGTGGCCTTGCTTTGTAGCCCTCGTCCCAGGAAAAATGTTGGCTTGGTTTGGGTGATTACTTCATCGCTATTTGAATTCTCTTTCTTGGCTGGCTGCATCCCAAGCACAAACACTGGCTGGTTTTGTCCATGACCCCTCTCCTGGCACGATAAGAACTCAGTAAGCGTTAGCTCCAGGTCCCAGAGAGGGGGAGGGGAGGAGTATGGTCTGATGAACTTAGAGGACAGTGTACCAAACTGTCTTCTCTTCTACAAGATTCTTCAGAAAGGGTGGCCTCAAAACACTGGCATCCTATCAAAGAAACTTCTTGGTGTGCCCTAGCACTTCCTGTTAAGTCACCATTCGCAAACCCCTCTGTGTGTGAGCTCCAGGAATTGATCCCACCCTCACTTCCTGAGACCTCATTCAGAGGGCTGTCAGCATGCCCTTTGGGGTAGCGGGTGACAAATGACCTGGTTCAGGAAGGAGAGTAATGGCATTAAACACCCTCCTGAGTCTCCCATTTGCAGAGTGGTGGGGGCCGACTGTACAGGAGGACGTACGAACAGGGAGGATTGGGCATGTGGGAGCGTATCACCACTCTGAACCCACGCTGGGCTCTGGATGTGCCCATGGCCCCCTCATGCTGCCAGCTTCCAGGGACTGCCCTGGGGGCCATGGGTACCAGCCTTGTTCCTGCCTCAGTTCCTCCTTATTCTGGCTTCCCTGAAAAAGGACACTTTGTAAAAGCCTTTGGTTCCTTCCAGCACTCAAATCTGTGGCCTTCCTGGGCTATGAGAGGTGGCCTGTCCTGATGCTCCTGACATTGAGCACTCCTGTCGGGGAAATGCCTCTCAGGTTGGAGCAACGTCTGAGCCATCCTGGCCACAGCCAGGCGGGGGGCTGCTTCCTGGCCTGCCTCGTTCTTGGCCTCACCAGAAATGGGTTCCAGAGCGAGAAGCCAGGGGGATCAGGTCGCTGACTTGGGCTTTATAACTGGAGAGGCGTTCTTGTTTCAGGACGCTTGAAAATGAACTCTAGTGGTATTTACTGCCTCTCTTTCTGCTAGGCGTGTATTCGCCCGCCACCTACTTTACCTCTCTTACTTGTCACAAAAAAAGGGTAAATGACTTGTCTGCGTGAGACAAACTGCCATCGAGGGGGACTGCACCACAACATTCATGTGCCCCCCCAGTACTACTCTGTCCACCCCCCCACTCATGAGAGATCCAGTCTTGGATCTCTGGAGTTGGATGGGATGGTGGAGTTGTGTTGGGCTCCCTTCTCCCAAATGAACATCACTGAAATTAAAAAAATAATAATAATCAGTGGGATCATTGAACAGGGAGGTGTCAAGGGTCGACCCGCCTGTCACGTTCTCATGGCTTTAAGCTGCAGCGGATGAGCCTGGCACACCAGGCTGGTCCTGGTGATCGTCACCGGCAGTCTCCTGGGAGGGGGACCATTCTGACAGCCCTCGGCTCCTGGGATCCAAGCGGGGAGGGGGGCAGATCTGCCCCTCCAGGAGCCCAGCTCCCATCCCATCCCAGGCATTTGAAAAACAAGCAAGTCAATTGTAGGAGGGGGAAGCCCCTGGGCACTGGAAGCAGCTGTACCCCAGAATGGCCATCTCCAGTTCTGTCCTCATACCCAAGAGGGGCTGCTCGTGCTAAAGTGTCAGTGTCCCCAAATAGGCCATTTGCTTTCCTTCACATGGTGCTCAAGAGCAATGCTGGCTGTTCTGTACTTGGACCAAGAGTCTTGCTTGGCAGCCCCAGCCTAGAGCGGGCCAGCCATTGAGGAGCAGGGGTGCTGGCCCCCACGGAGGCCAGCAGAGCTGTGTGCAAGAGGGACACATCCAGTCCTCTGTATATGGAACTTGTACAATCCTCTGACGTCAGACACTGGAACAGGAGGAAAATGAGATGTTGCCCTGCCTGCCCACAGCTCAGCATTGGACAGGGGGACCAGTTCATCATTCATTCACCTGGCAGCTATCTCCTGAGTGCTCACCTGGGCAGCACCTGGCCCTGGCTTGCTGCTGGGGAGCGAGTAGTGAGGGTGACCGAAGTGGCAGACTCTCATAGAGCTCAGAGACAGAGACTGACCTCAATTAGGAACATCACTCCCCTAACTGTAAACTTTCACGTATGACGGGCTCAGTGAAGGATTGACCCAGCAGGGCCAACAAATCCATCAAAAACTGGAGGTACAATGCCCATGAGACTTGTAGGGGCCCAGGAAAATGTTTTAACTTTAATTTCTTTTAAAACCAAAAGGAAAAAAATGAATATAATAATAATGAACCCAGTCTGGATTACATTTACCTTTCTAACAATTATAAAACCTATTTTTTTTTTTTTTTTAGTATTTTTTAGTGGAGGAAGAGACCCACAAATGCCTAGAGCACCTAGGACCCCAGAACAGCATAATGTATCCCTGGAGCCAGGTGCTGTCAGGACTTTTAAGAGGGTGGACTGATTTAGTCCTGGGGTTCAGGGAGGCTTCCCTGCAAAGGTAATAACTAAACTGAGAGCTGATGGAAAGCAGGAGATACCAGTAGGGGGACGGAAGTGTTCCAGACAGCGGGGAGAGCACGTGCAAAGGCCCTGTGGGGTGAGGAAGAAGAGTGAGTTTAAGAAACTGAACAATTCTGCGGAGAGTGAAGGGGCGGGTGGTGTGTGTCAGGGCTGCCAGGGTAGACAATGGTCTCGGAGTCGACGATGATCTTGGGGTTTAATGTCAGAGTGTTGAAAACTCAGGAGTGGTTGACAACATAATGGAAGGAAGGTTGTCATGGTGTAATCAGTGACATTAGTGATCTCAAACAATTGGCCCGGCTTCTGTGAGGAGATTGAATTATGGGAACCGGGATGAGTGAAGGCAACAAGCCAGGCAAGACTAGGATGGTGGCAGCGATGTGAGAAAGGGCAGATGTGAAAGACACTGAGCAGGTATCAAGCTTGGGGTTGGCAGTGGTGGGAGATAATGGAGGAAGGAGAGAGACAGGTCACGCATGGTTCCCAGGGGCTGCCTTATGCAGCTGGCTCTTGGAGCTGAATTCTAGCACCCAGGGAGTGCTGCAGAAGCACCAGGGTTAGGAGTGAACATTCTCAGTTGATCTGTGGTGGTGGAGGCAGGGGAATCCTTAAGAGAGAGTGTCTGTTTTCACCTGGGTGGGGGGAGAGGCCATGACGGGAGGCTTCCAAGAAGAGGAAGTGTGAGTTCTTGGCGACAGTGATACTTCTTCTGTTTATCAGCTCCACACCCAGCACATGCACACGCACACACACACACACACACACACGCATGCACACACACACTCCCAGCTCAGCATCTGGCATGTGAGATCAGTAAACAGTCACCAAGCAAATGGTCCGGGCTCGAGATGGAGTTGGCCAGATAGACAAGGCGGAGACAGAACACAGCCTGCTCACACTCAGAGAGGACTGAGCCCACAGGGAAGGTGGCCCCAGCTGCAGAAGTGTTGCAGCACACGGTCGAGGATGTTGGAGGCAGGTGAGGGGGACAGGGGGCAAGCTCCAAGGGTCCTCACTACTGGGCTGCACAGTTCCACAGCCAGAGTCGGTGGAAGTATGACCCAGAAAGGCTGCCTGCCTTGGCTTTGGAGAAACCAGGCAACCCGGCGGGCTGGGTCAGACGTCTGAAAAGACGGTTGTGTGACTTGGGGATTTCCTGCTCTTCAGCTGAAACTGGGCTGGTGAGAAGAAGTGGGTTTTGGAGAGATGTGTGTGTGTGTGTGTGTGTGTTGCGTGTGAAGGTGTGTGAGTGTGTTGCACAGGGTTGTAAGCATGCACGCATTTGTGAGTGAGCGCACGTGTGTGAGTGTGTGAGTGAGCATTGCAGGTGCCATTGTATGTTTGTGTGCACGCATGCCTTTGTGTGTGGTACATGTGTATGAATGTGCACGCGTGTGGAGCTGCAGCTGTAAGAAGAGAAAGGAGCAAGGCATGGAGAAGTTTCTAGAAATATTAGCTGTGGAAAAGAATATTAAGAAGCTAGGTGCTTTGCTCAGAGTTCTTATTTGGAGTTCACGTTAAGTTCCGTTTGGAACTTCATCCCTTCTTGGGAATATTGGCAGAGGGGCTGGATGCTCAGGACTGAGGACCCCGTCGCAGTTCCCGTGCCCGCACCCCACCCCACCCCGTCGCCCCCAGAGGCACTTTGCTGGAGGCCAGTGGAGTGGGTATAGCTCAGCTCTCCCTGCAAAATACAGACTTTTCCAACCACTTCCTCTTGGGTACTAGGAACCACTTCAGCTTTGATTAAGACAAATCATATTTGGGGGAAAAAAAAAAAAAGACAAATCATATTTGAATCCCTACTATGTGCTGTTTTCATTTAATTATCAAAACCACTCAGGGAGAGAGGGCTGAATTCCCGGAGGAGGAGGAAGCTGGGGCTGCTCATCTGAGGAGGTCAAACAGAGCGGCAGACCTGGGACTCAAGCATGTGTTCTCCAACACCAAATCCCAGGCTCCTTTCACTGCCCTGTCGGGTCACAATCCCACAGCCGTGGAAGGACCTGGAGCCACCCTGCATGGCCGTCAACCAGCGAGGGGCTCCCACTAAACCCCACGGGGCTCTACCTGTCCCACTGGGACAAGACTGGGTCTTCAGTCTGGAGGTTTCTGAGGACTAGAAAGTCCTGGGACCAGAAGGAGAGAAACGGCTGGACATGTGCCCGGCCGCTCTTCCTTTTGTCCTCTGTGTCTGGGGAGACCCTGATCGGAGCCCAGGCGAGGCTGGAGGCCAGCCACTCTCTGCCCCCTTCGTGCGTGAATTCGACTCCCTGCCCACCCACTTCAGCCAGAGAGCTGATGCTATTTTAAGAACGTGGGATGCATTTCCCAGGAGGGAAGGTTGTGAAATCCTGGGGTGACAGCTCCAGGCACTGCCAGTGCTCACAGGAGTTTTAAGAAGGATCCTTCAAGAAGATAGACTTTGGATGAACTATCCTGCAGTAGAGATTATTTTAGCGCTGTTGAAATGGTTGGGGGGGGGGGGGGGGGGGGGCGAAGTAATCTTATCAAGGAAGGAGAAATCTTTTATATTTGAGCCAACTTTGATTTCAAAATGTTATGAAACAACTTCTGACTGTTTCCCAAACAAGGTTTGGATTTTTTTTTTCCTTTCCCCAGAGCTTTGCAAGCTCCCGGGTTCTCTCTCCCACTCCCCACCACCCATCCACCCACGCCCGCACCCCTTCCCAGTCTGACACTATCTGTCTGGATTTCTCATATTTTTTTATTTTCTTTTTTTTTCCCACTAGAAAAAACTAAATTCCTGTTACTTTTGAGAAGACTTTATGTTTTCCACTGGTCCAGGCACGAGGATGTCATAGAAATCACACTTGACAGGGGAAGATGGGATTAAAGTTAAAATGCACCTAAGGAGGACGATGTGACTGTTTCCAGGGACAGTTTTCCCAGAACGGGGCACTATGACTGCCACCTTCTCTCCGCTGGCCCAGTCGCCTTCGCTCCTGCCAAGGGAAGTGGATAGTCAGAAGGCGTGCAATCCCTCGCCGTCTCCCAAAGCTAACTGTGGCTCTTACTGGTCCATTTGCTTCCTACGCCTTCCTTACTCTGCTCACTTTAGCATCTGTGCTTTGCATCTTCAAAACTCAGTTGGCATCCTTTCTCGTGGGAAAAGCCCCTCACCTGCTCCTACCCACCTCCCGCCAGGCCCAAAAGGTGCAGCGTGGAACAGGTGACTGTCCCTCAGCACATGTAATGACTGGCCACATGCGTACCCCAGGACTGATGCACCTTCGCTTCCGCGCGCCTGGCCTCCCTTGCATTCCCGTCCTATAGCACTCTTGACCTTGCCCTGAAATGGTCTGTGTTGCTATCTCTGGGTGGCTCACTGACAAGTGTACGGGGATCCCCAGAAAACTTTGTGCATCTAAAAAAAAAAAAAAAAACGCTGAAAGGTGGCTGTGGATGTGAACAAATGATCACTCCCATGTACAAGAGGCTATAGAAGCATTAGGGCCAACCTGTTTTTTTCCTTTGGGGACCCCAGGAATTAAGACCATTGAATGATTTTTATTTCAATCCTGGCTTGCTGCAGGCTGGACTGTATAAGCAGGAGAACAGGAGAGAATAGGGCCGGGGTTCTGTGGCTGGGGGGGCAGGGGAGGCGGGGGGGGCGGGGGGGGGAACGGAACAGAATGCAAGCCTCCAAACAGGGTTTGATCCCCAACAGGTGACACCCAGCCAGCCCCTCTCCCCACCAGTGTCCCTCACTTCCGGTCCCCCCCAGTCTGGAGATGACTTTGTGTGCTAAGATTCATGCCGCTGAGCGTCTGCACATTACGCACACAACACCGCCGGTCTCATCACCTCATGGAAAAAAATCCTCTGTGCATTTACATATTTTATCAATTCCGTGTGGATTTTGCTCTGTGCCCCTATCGTCAGAGAAGCCGGATATCTGCCTCTCTCTCTCTCGACACTAGCTGTAGGGCAAGGGTTCCACATTTTGAATTCTAGTGATGACACATATCGATACTGCATGTCTCTGCCACCGCGTCTTTATGCCCGTATCCCATCTGATTCTTTGTTCATTTCAGTGGTTTTCAAATTATTTAACTCTACCCCCCTGACATTTGGCAATGTCTACAGACATTGTTGTCTGTCAGAAGTGGCTGGGGTTGTGTGCTAGCATCTAACTAAATGTCTGCAATGCACAGGACATTTCCCCGCCACAAAGGATAATCTGCCTCAAAATGTCAGTGGCACCGAGGTCGAGAAGCCCGCTCTGTCCCTATGGCCGAAAGCTCCCTTCTCTCGGCCTCCACCTCTTATCGGCTGAGTGACGATTTGAATCTGTTAAAAAAAGATAGATCATACTTAGCGGCTAAGGTTGTTGCTAATTGAGGTGATAGCACGATTCCTAGTACCCAGCACATCATGAATGCTAGCTATAATGTAATTCCTACAACTCTCAGGCTTAGAGAAGTTCCAAAACTATGCACGCTCCTGCAGCTAATAAAGGGCAGACCCAGGAATCAACCTTGTGTCTGTTGGATCTCTTTACCCTGGACATCACCTCTGTGCCACGAGGCCTCCCTACTCCCAGCTATGAACCAGCATGGAGACCAAAATACCCTGGAGCACTCTGTGTACTTCTAGAAGAGGTGTCATATGTGACTAGTGCTAATGAGTCCCAGAATGACAAAAGCAGGTAAGGCGAGTCTCTGCATGATGTTATTCTTGCCCAGAGATCAGCTTTATACCTTCTTGGAGTTGAGAGAATGATCTAATGCTGAGTCCAGGGTGTGGCTGCTTCAGCCCCTTGGCAGGACATTTTGTGTTTCGGTCACTTTTTCATGGCCTTCAAGCAGGTGCCACTTCCTCTAAGAACTAACCCCGGGTCTCCGGCTGCCCAGGGCTTGGTCGGACACTTCCCAGGAAGCTCAGATCCGGAGGCAGGAACCAGGGCCAAAAGGAGGGATAGTGTCATCTCCACAGTGACATTTCCATCAGTGGACTGAATCTCAGTGTGTTTATCTCAGGATGTAAAAACCTGGTGGCTTGGCATGTTCTTTGTCATTGCATTTTTTCCCCCCGGGGATAAGAAGGAAAAAGGAGCACACACCAGGGGAGGCCTGTCCATGTGCAGAGCTGCTGAATTTCCCAGCAATGTGTTGAGGCGACAAGTGCGTGCTCAGGCTGCCGTTCCAGGCTTTTGTCTGGCACCTGTCACTGGAGAACCTGGCATGTCACATCCTGCCACACCTCCTGGGGTGGGGAACGGACACTGGTCACTGAGGCTGGAACATGGCTCCAGGTGCCACCCCAGAGACTGGTATGCTTGAGAATGCCTTAAAATAGGATTCTGCGTTTCCAAGTTTCCTCGAATCCACAATTCCAAGATACTGGAATTTAGAGATCTCAGGGTTCTGTGCCTCTGGAACTCTGGGACACTCCAGGATCATTTTTGCCTGGACTTGTGGATTTTGAAATCACAGTGATGCCACTTCCTGGTTCATAGTACCCTGCTATTAAAAACAAAAAACCAAAACAACAACAAAACTTCACACCCTCCCCCTCGAGCCTGGCGGAAGAGCCGAAAACAGGTTACTATGGTGGGAGGAGCCATTCAGGGGTCCTGAGAGTTCTTGTGTGACACCAGATCAAGAAGCCTTTTCCATTTAGGCGAGAACCACCTTGACCCCTTGTTAACCATGGCTGCTAATGGTTACGAAGCACCCCCTGGCTCAAGGGCACGCGAACAGGATCAGCAAAGGTGGCCAACCGCTGAGCTCTGTGCCCTTCGTGGGGATGAAGCAAGCGGTCTTTGCCAAAAGCAGAAAGAGAAAGCAGAACCCACAGGGAATGCAGTCAAGTTCCAAAACAAGGGCTCAACAACAGAGAACCCTTGGAGGAGGAGGAGTGTTTCAAGTTAGCATGACACTTGTTATAACAGCTGACAAACGGGGACAGCGAACATCAGGCTTCCTATGGGAGTGGCCAGTGTGTCTGTAGGACCCTTGAGTCTGGAAGCTGCAGGTGATAAAGGAATGTCAGCCTGGCCATCTCGCATTGTCTGGGATTCCTCCTGAGCACGTGGTGGGTGTCAGAGATCTTGTGGACACACACACACACACACACACACCCCCCCCCCCCACTATTGTCACTCTATTAGGCCAGACTGTTTGCTGTTACACATAACCCCAGTATCTCAGCAGCAGAACACCATAAAAATTGTATTTCTTACTCACTCAAAGCCAGTGTGCCTGGCTGACCAGGCCTAGGGTCAGCCCTTCTGCAGGTGGATTCTCAGCAGCCCAGGCTCCTTCTACTTTGTGGCTCAGCTCTCTGCTGGGTCCCAGGAATCCCTTCCAGTCTGTAGTTGGATAGGAAAAGAGCAGAGAGGAGGACCAGGAGGCTTTTCTGGGCCACTCCTGGAAGCTATGCATATCACTTTTGCTCACCACCCAGAGCTCAGTCAGATGAGCACACCTAACTGCAAGGGAGGCTGGGAAATGTAGTCCATCCATGTGTTCCAAAAAAAAAAAAAAATGGGGGGATTGCCTGGGTGGCTCAGTTGTTAAGCATCTGCCTTTGGCTCAGGTCATGATCTCAGGGTCCTGGGATCAAGGCCAGCATCGCCATCGGGCTCCCTGCTCGGCAGGAAGCCTGCCTCTCCCTCTCCCACTCCCCCTGCTTATGTTCCTGCTCTCGTTGTCTCTCTCTCTCTCTCTCTCTGTGTCAAATAAATAAATAATCTTTAAAAAAAAAAAAAAAAAGACAGTGATTTGGTGAACACCTAGCCAGTGTCTGCCACAGTATCAAACATGTGCTGCAGCGTTCCATCTGTCCCTAGCCAGGGACTCAAATCCTATTCCTTGGGTCAGATCTCTCTGAAGGTGGGAAGATTTCTAAGGTCATGGATTGTCTTTGTGACTGACTCAGTAACTTCAGGGCCCAGTATGATTTGGCACACAGTGGGATTGCAGAAGTGCTGGTTAACTCACCTGCAAGTTCTTTTCTTTCACCAACAAACATACTTGGATCAGGTACATAGGACCCAAGATGAAAAGGACACAGTCTCTGCTTTAACAAAGCCAGGGAGAGGCAGGATATGAGCAAATTGTTCCTACAAAGGCTGGGCAAGGGAGAGAGAGGCAATATAGAGGGGCAATGGGAAGCCAAAGCAGGGAGGCATGTGATGTGACTCAAGCTGGGTCAATCACGGGAGGCTTCTCAGAGGAGGTGACTTTTTGTTGTGCCTTTAAGGGGGAAAGCCAATCAAAGTGAGAGCAAAAGCAAAGAGTTTTGAAGGGTGCTGTGTTTGGGGGAATGATGAAAAATTCTCTATGGGTGCAGCACAGAGTATGTGTGTTTGGAATTGTGGGAAGGGGGCAGAGGGGTGCTGAGGAGGTATTAAAGGCAGATTGCAAAGGGCCTTACCACAATGCTAAGGTGAAGGGTTGAGTTTTCATCCTGATTAGCAGCCCTTGGAGGATCTTGGACAGGACAGGTATAAAAAGTATTCTTGGGCTAGGGCAGAGGAGAGCTTTGTGCTCAAGCCAGGTGCCACCACAAAGTGACCCTGAGCCCCAGCAGGGGTGAAGGGCAAGGACCTCCGAGCTCCTGCACAGACAGAGGCTGCACTCTGGGTAATCTTGAGCAGATATGAATTGGCCTGGTTAGTGATTAGTTCCAAAGTAATACCAGAAATGGGATTCCTGGATTACATGTCCTTTTCCAAATTGGTAATGACCATTCCATTTTGCTGGTAGAGGGTGAGAGAAAGAATGGAATCTGTGAGAGAAATACTTTCCTGAATGGATGAGCTAGGTGACACTTGAAGTCCTCCACAAATCAGAATGGACACCAGAGGTTCTGGGAGGATGTAGGGTGTCAGGGGTCGAATCACAGGACAGCAACCTCAGATCCCTCTGAGGAGCCGGATCGGGAGGTAACCAGTGGGAGAGAGTGTGGGCCTTGGATTCAGGCAGACATGGGTTCGAATCCCAGCTCTGCTCCTTTCGATCTGTGTATCCTTGGCCAAGATGCAAGATGTCTCTGAGCTACCTCTTTCTGTTCTGTAAACTGGGGTTCATAACCTTGTGCCTGAAGTTATTTTTTTTTTTAAAGATTTTATTTATTTATTTGACAGAGAGAGACACAGCGAGAGGGGGAACACAAGCAGGGGGAGTGGGAGAGGGAGAAGCAGGCTCCCCGCAGAGCAGGGAGCCTGATGTGGGACTCGATCCCAGGACCCTGGGATCATGACCTGAGCTGAAGGCAGTCGCTTAACCAACTGAGCCACCCAGGCGCCCGTGCCTGAAGTTATTATGAAGATTCAGGAAAACACTTGATGCCATGTGAGCCCTCAGCAAATTTAGGTGTCTTCATTGCAGGGCAAGGAGCCTATTATGCCCAGGGCTGAGAGCAACAGGGATCTAACCCCAGAGTGCTGGGGAATGCACAGGAGAGTCACTGTGCTTTAGGCTGATGGCAATGGATCAGAATATCTGGCCTGACTCATTTGGGGTCAGTTTAAGAATCCTCAGAATGTGCCATCAGAAGCATCAGAGTTGCTTTTAAGACAACAGTGGTTTCCTGAAACCTGCCCTAACTGTTGAGCTCTGCGGATGAATGTCACTGAGCCCAAAGAGCACTTTTGTTTCTCTGTCGTAGAAGTTTGGCGTGATATTATAGGGACACTTCGAATTCTTCAAAGAGTAATTCCCGCTTACCTTTTTTCCTCTTTTCCCCTTCAGGTTCAACCCCTTTTATCACACTAAAGTGCCAATCAATATTTCGAGATAGATGTTACATCTTAGCTTTTTATAACATTACTCGTCCCAGAAGGGACACTGTATCTTTAAGGAAATGGACCCCGTATCCTGTTTCTGAAGGATTAAAACCCTTTAAAGAGACAGAAGAGGCTGTAAACCCCGATCATATTCTTATTCTCTCTTCATTATCCTGTCCACTATCTATCCCTGCTGAGTAAATCTGGTTGTGTGTTTCTCCAAAGTGGTCATAAGAAGAAATTTATTTACTCCGCTTTGCACTGGAGGGGCATTACTGAGCTTCAAGGCTCTCCGAAGTAATAAAGATTTTGCAGTGTGTGCAAAAGGAGCAGAAATTCAGAACTTCTTTCCCCCTCTGAGGTCGTTTGGCCATCCAAAGGGGGAGTCACTTCTCATTTTCTGACAGGGTTTATTTCCGTAAGATTTTCCAATTAGCAGGAAAAGGTCACACTAATGTTGGTGCTGGGTACAGGAAGGGGATCAAACTATGCAAATAGAGACATCCTTGAAAGGACAATATTAAAAAAAAAAAAGAGGAGAGAGTGGATTTCCTTCATTTCCTAATTTAAAAATTATATATACATATGTATGGAGAGAGACCCTTTCCTCCGCCTCGAAGGGAAAAGGTGGCTTCGTTTGACCTGCAGCTCTTGCTGGGGACAAAGAGCCCATTGTTGCCGGGTCTGACCACTGGTGGACAGTGGTGGCCCACTTGGGAGCAGAAGACAGCCGTGGAGAGAAGCTCTTAGCCCCAGCAGGGCAGGTACGTGGGGGGTGAGAGGAGCACAGCTAGAATTCCAGCTGCCGGTGCAACCTCTCTGGACCTTGATAATGGTCACACTGTCCCCAGGCCGGCGGAGCTGACTGCCAGCATATCATTTTTAAACCCGGCTCAGATCTCTCTCTGACGCTTCCCCTGCCGCCTTTGTTCCCTGCTCAGTGCGTGCAAAGCACAAGAACTTTTCTCGATAATAGGGAGGGCTGGGAGCAGAGTCAGGGAAGATGTACTCCAGCCATGCCAGGACGAAAGTCACTGATGCCCATTAAAACGGATCCAGGGGACAGCTCCGCCTTGGGTTTGGAGCTGATGCTCCTCGTCAACTGGAAAGCACTATGCAGATGTTAAGGCCAGCATTCTGGCTCGCTGCTCCCAGCTGCTGCTGGCGACCCGCTGGGTGAGACCCAGTGGGTGAGCTCGTTGGAAGGCAGAGCCACGCGCGGAGGGAGCCTGGGGCTTTGCATGCGTATTTCTGCACACCCTGATGCTTGTCTGTCTGTGCAACTGCAATCAAAATGGAAGGTTATCTTCCACATGGAAGTTCCATGTTGTAGCAGATAGCTCAGCAAATGATATAACGTAGCCAGTTTGTGACATAACAGGAACCATAACAGGACCCCAGAGCTGGGTGATGGGTTTAGAGACTTGCTCAAGGTCACACAGCTGCTACCTGATGGAGTCCGGATTCATCCAGGTATATCTGTCTAATAACTCCACCAGTCACGCTGTTGGTTTTACTTTATTTGTGAGCTAAAAAAAGCTAGTAGAATTATTTTGATAGCAGGTTAAATCTTGTCAAATACTAAGAGCATCATTTGTCAATTCTCCCTAGGAAGTGAGCAAAGCTACGCAAAAGTATGTTTGGGGGTGTTTAAAACTCAGAAATGTATACCATTGTTTTCAGGCTATAATGAATATATAATATAACTATTAATATGGGGCAATAGGACATGCATGAAGTAGGAAGACACATGTATGCTCTGCTATCATTTAGATCTGCTGTGGTGTTTATTCTTGCCACACAGATTAAGACAGAAACAGTCTATCCTCAGCTTAAAAATCCTTGAAGTTGAAGACCAAAGCCTCGGAGGGCATTACTACTTGCATTTCAACATGAAAGAGAAAGCCCTTTTGTATTTCTTTGGCATTAAACAAGAGCAGCCCACTTTTTTTTTCTGTCTTCAGAATATTAATAATATATATATATTTTTTTAATTTAGCAAGTACTCATTTTAGCCAATTCTCGGCCCTGGCTTTCTTCAGAACACATTGGTATGAGAAAGAGAGTTACATACCAAATTTGAAATCATTCCAACAATATGCAACTGGTTGACAAAAGTGAGCCATATACTTATAATGGAATACTACGTAGCCAGCAGAATGAATACTAGTTTCCAGCACATCATTATTGTAGCAAATCCTTACTCCTTTTGCATTGCAGGGAAAAGTCAGATGGAGTAGAAGAGTTACACAAAATTGGTTTTGAGCAGAGTGACAAGAAGTGGCCAGATGTCAGGGAGTGGTACAGTGGTTTAGAATCAGGAAAGTTACTACATTGTGATCAGGTGAAGTAATATATAAATGTCATGAGAAGGAAAAAGACTATAAAAATTGCAAAGCAGGTTGGGGAAAATTAGGCACTGGCAAAAATCATTAATGGTCATTACATTTTAGCGAGCTCTTTCTACATGCTAAATATGATTCTAAGTAATTTAAATGCTACCCAATTAAATCGGGATATTCCCATTTATAATCCTTTTGTAAACATGAGTAAACTGAGGCACAGAGAAGTAAATAAACCTGCCCCAAGCTCACACAACAGCCTGGGGGTGGTGGAGAATGTTCCTTCTTTTTTACTACATTCTTCACAAAAGAACATAGCAAACTTCTAAAAAGAGTTAATACGAAGGATTTTCCTCCCTTCCCGTGTGACAAAATGGAAAGCAACGTTTCAAATTCAGTCCCTATATTGTTCATCACAATTCCGAAATTTAGCAAAAAGCATTAGAGACCCCTGTTAAAAATGCAAAATTCTGAGTCCCAGACCAGACACACCAAATGTAAATGCACAGGGTGGTAGACCCGCACCCCAAAACAGTATTTTGATAAGCTCTTCGGATGATTCTGAAGTAGTCAACCATGATTCAGGAACCACTTCACACCAGTGAGACTCATCTGGGACGCTTACTAAACAGTGTCCAGTCCCTCCAGTAGAGATTTGATTTGGCAGGTCTGGGATGGGAGCATGGGAACTCACCCCTTTCAATGCAGTAACTTCATGTCCTAGTTGTCTGGGACTGTCCTGAACTATGACAAACCTATGATGAATGTAATTAGTAATAGCACCCCCTTTCATTCTCAAAATCATCCCAGTCTGGACAATGAGTGACCTGTTTAACTAGAACCAGAGGTGGTTCACTTCCAAAGAACAAAGGGTAAGCACAGCTCTGAAGAATGTCAGTGACCAGGACCCAATCTCCATCAGCCACTTAGCTAGCCATATGTCCTTGGGTGAGTTACTGAACTTCATTAGGGTCTCAGTTTTCTCATCTGAAAAATGGGTATAAAGATTTTGACCACTCTCCCCCCTCACTGGGTTGTTGGGAAATGCATGTCTCATCCCTTCTGAAGAACTGGAATGCTTAAGAGACACTCAGCATATATAAGCTTCCTTCTATCAGGGGTGTCCGGGAGTTCCTCAGATCAGCCCTCAGCAGCATCCTCAGGGTTATGGGCACAGTGCTTCTGTGGAATGCGGATCCCTCTCTGGTGAGCAACGGGTACCGGGCCAGGGTCTCGTGAGCACATATGCATATTTCAACGTTTTCAGGGGACATAGAAATGCAAGCATCAGATTTACTTCACCAAGCAAGTACAGTTTTGTTTTCAACTGTCAGAACCACACCCTGAGGTTGTCTCATATGTCACTACACTGACCTATTAAGAAAAAAAAAAAAAGCATGCTGGGGACATGGGGTTAGGAATCCCGGGTCAATAAACCATTGGAAACTTTCAGAACTTTTGCCAAAGGTGGGCGAATCTGCCATCCTGTGTGTAAGCAGGAAGAATTCTGACAAATAATCCAAAGAGAGAAATAATCTAGATGACATTTTAAAGATTACTGATTGAAAAGTCGAGTTTGCTAATGTAAATGGCCTTGACCACATTTGCATTCATGACAATGACTTTACGTGTGTGTGTCTAAAGGAAAGTATCAAAGTAACTGGTGCAGACAATACAGACCAGGCGATCTGTTTCCAAGCAAAAGTAAAAAAAACAAAAATGAAAAGAAAAAGAAAGTTTCCATTTATGATTAAGGTTGGTGTGGTGTTATGTGTACTTTTTTGATGACCCCATAGAATATCTTCAGGGTTATCTACACGTACGTGGGTTTCAACAGGATGACACAACTGCCCAATTCCAGATTTGCTTATTCTGTCCCCTTACAGGGACCATTCAGTTGAGATGATTGAGTCTGGTGCTGACATATAAAGTCCTTAAAAGTGTCTGTCCATTTAGGGTAAATAGCGAGGAGAAGAATGGGAACACACAAATAGGGTGTTTGGGGTTTTTTTGTTTTGTTTTGTTTTTTTCCTGGCCGATGAAACCCCACAGGCAGAATCTGTCATAATCTTAGCTTCGTGGGACTGGGACAAAGTTCCTTAACGGGTACCCCACTCTCACCCACAGGGACCTCTCTCGGTTCCTGTACCACCTCCAGTTATTCTGACAAGCCTTGAATTGTTGCGTCCGGCTCACTTTTCACCTGGCTGAGGTGGCTGATTCACTCTGGGGTGGGAACAAGGCAGGAGACCCAGGGGATTGCTGTAAGCGCTTCCTGTTACCAACGTTGACCAAAAAAAAAAAAAAAAACCTGAGGGGCATTTGCATACCTTAGCCTTTGGAAGTAACCAGTGTTGTACAGAGCAATGTAACTGCAAGAAGAAGTATTTCAGACACCAAGAACCCCGTGGCCTCTTAATGGATTTGCATTTTGGCTCTGCCATTTACTGGCCGTGTTATCTGAGCAATCAGATCTTTAATTTTCTCTGAGCCTCAGTTTCTCCATCTATATTTAGGGTTCATCATGCGGTCACCTCACAGAGTTCTTGTAAGCCGATAAACTAAGATGTTTTGCACAGTACCTCTTGCTTCATTAGCAATTCAACAGGATATGATAACGCATTCGTATGTACTGATGTCAATAACAGGTTGGTCTGATGATGATGATGATGACGATGATCTGCTCAGGAACTTCAGAAGCCCTTCTTTGAATCCTTATAAAATCTGATAAGGAAAAAGAGACTCAGAAAGTTGGGGAGAGGGGCTTGGAAGTGAGGGAGGCAAAGACCAAGACTCAAGCCCCCCTCTGGGCAGCCTCTGAAGGCTTCCTTGGTACCGGGCGCCAGGCTGCACACTACACAGGCAGGGAAACTGAGGCACGGGCAGTCTGGCTCCAGCACCTGATCACACTATACTTCCTCTCTTAGTTGTGCTTCAGATAAAATCCATACTCCTGACGTTGGCGACAAGAGCTAGGATCTGTCCCTGCAGTGGTCTCCACCCCCCCCCCCCCAATCCTGTGTCCTACACTCAGTCCTGCTCTTTGCACCTGGCTCCTCCTGGTGTTTTCTCCTCTCATCCAGGCTCCAGGCCTTTGTTCCCTCTGCTCAGAAGGGTCTCCTCCATCTCTTCACATAGCCGGCTCCTCATCAACTTGAGTCCCAGCTTAAATGTTACCTCCCCGGGAGCCCTCCCTGACCACCCCTCTGCCTCTTTCTCCCTGTGCAGCTTCCATCCCTCCCAGCCTGGATCACGATCGGCAGGTAATCCATTTATTCACCTCACTGTTGAGCACGGGTTCTCCATGGGGGACAGAGGCCAAGGGCGCAAGTTTGCCCCCAGGGGACAGTTGGTAATGTCTTGAGACATTCTTGGTTGTTACGACTCGGGGGGTACTCCTGGCATGCCCTGGGCTGAGGCCAGGGTGCCACTCAGCATCCCCCAGTGCCCAGGACGGCCCCACCACAATGCCAGGAGTGTCAAGGTTGAGAAACTTTGCTGTTGGCTCTTTGTCTTTCCCTATAAGAGCAAAATTCCAGAAAGGCATAGCCTTGACTTCTTCGTTCCTGTCTGTCTTCTCAGCTCCAAGCACAGTGCCTGGCACCGAGTAGGTGCCTTAGAAGCAGGTGTTAAATGAATAAATAAAAATTAACAACACGAACGATGATGATGATGGTGGTGATGATGAAGATGGTGATGGTGACACTGAGATATCCTTTTAGAGTCACACTGGAGTTTTGATGCCAGGCAGGAAAGGAGTAGGGTGGGTCTGTTCTCCTCTTCCCTCCGCTTGGCACTCCTTTTGGCCCGAGGACAGGGAAGGAGGAGCAGGCATTTGATAAAACCCCCTCCTCCGCCATCCCTGACCTCCCGAGCAGCCGTCCACTAAGTGTTGCACTTGGCTAGAGTTCCTGTAGTAATTTGGTTAATTGGATGAACAGGCACTTTAGTGACAGAGGCTGGATTTCCACACCGCAGTCCATCAAAACTAATCAGTTGGCCGTGTTCCACTTCTCAGGAACTGACAGCTTCGCCAGGATGGCGAGTAGATGGTAACTTTTTAAATTGAAGAACTCCCTAATAATGGCAGTTAGAAGTTGGCAGGATGCTTTTAACGGGGAAGGGGAAGGAAGAAACCCTGCCTCTGCTTTGTTTGCCTCCAAAGAGATAATCTCGTTAGGGGCGGCTTGATTAAAAGGCTCTTCCAAAGACACCGGTGAAAAACAGTCATCTCGAAATTGGACTGTTTCTTTTCCTTGGCAGGAAAATGCCGAAAGCAGGAGTGCTGCCTTCTCCCATCCTACGGTGCTTATTAAACACATTTCATTTGTTGTTTGCGCCTGATATTAGGATACTGTGTTAGTTAGGATAGTGTTAGCTGCTGTAACAAATAAGCCTCACAGTGTTCGTGGCTTCCCATGAGATTTCTCACTCCCGTAAGAATTCCATGAGAGTTCCCAGTTGAGGGCAGCTCTCTTCCATGCAGTGATTCAAGGACTCAGGCTCCTTTTGTCTCGTGGTTCCGTGATCCTCAATGTCATCTGCTCCCAGCTGGCTGAAGGGGAAGGAGGGATGTGGAGAGGTACATTCACTTCTTAAAAACCTTGGCCCAGGGGCACCTGGGTGGCTCAGTTGGTTAAGCGTCTGCCTTCGGCTCAGGTCATGATCCCAGGGTCCTGGGATCGAGCCCCACATCGGGCTCCCTGCTCAGTGGGGAGCCTGCTTCTCCTTCTCCCTCTCCCACTCCCCCTGCTTGTGTTCCCTCTCTCACCGTGTCTCTCTCTGTCAAATAAATAAATAAAAAATCTTTAAAAAAAAAAGACCTTGGCCCAGATGTAACACTCTTCCATTCACATTCCTTCAGTGAGACTAGTCATATCGCTATACCTGGTTGGAAGAGAGGCCTGGTGAATGTGTCCCTTCCCAAAGATGGCTCCATATTGTGCAAGAGAGAGCACAGGCCTCAGTGAATAGCTCTGCCGCAGGTGGTATCCAGCCTGTATCAACCCTATGAGAAATTGTTAAGGTTTTCTCCAAAGGAAACTGAGGCTCAGATGAGTTAAGCAAGTGACCCAGGTTTATGCAGTTGGCAAGGGGCAAAGTGGAGATGTGAGATGTGCGTTTCTGTGGGTTACAGACCACTGTCTTCCCTCTCTGCTTGTGTCTCTCTCTCTCTCTGTTCTTCTTCTCCTTCTGTTCTTTCTTTTGCTCCTTCCCTTCTTTCTTGTTAAAGCTTGGTGATTTCCAAAGCACAAACATTGTGCTTCTGTAACTTTGTATGTTTTCCACAGGCTTCTTCTTCTGGGCTGGGAAATTATCCTCATTGAATACTTTTTCCCTTCGAGGAGATTGGTCTGACGCATACTGAGAGTTTGCAGGAGTGTTCGTTCTTGCTCTCAAAAGCAGGAGGAGCTTAAAAAGGAAAATGATAGAAAAGAGATGTTTCTAAAAGGCAAAACTGTTGCTCACTCCCTTAGATCATAATCCTGATGCCTCCCTCTTGCTTTCAGATGCCGTGGCTCAGCCCTTAAAGGAATCTGTAAGGCTGTGATCTGGCCCCTCAGTGGCTCCCTGGCCTTCATTCACACCATTGACAGTCTCTCAGCTAACCTAACGTCTTCCACGCATACCATGTTTTCCCCTGTCTGGCTGGCTCCTGCTTCCATGTGCTTGTTCTTCTCTCTGGAATGTTCTTGCTTTGTCTGTCTCCACTGAGTTCAGAGCAATCCCATCTTCAAAATTCTGCTCAGTTCCTTCCCCTGGAGATTCCCCTGGAGTGGAGACTCCCCACTCTATGATACTGAAGAACAGTGTGGGCCCAAAGGAAGACCCTAACACTGGATTATAATTGCTGACTTACATGTGAGTTTCCACCATTAGGCTGTGGGCTCCTTGAGGACAGAGACATGTCCTGTTTATTTTCATGTTCCCAGTGCCTAGCATGGTGCCTGACACAGCGTTGGTGCTCATTCAACCTTCATTGCATAAAAGAAAGTACACTACTGAAGTACATGATGTGCAAAAGGAAGAAGTGGTTTTATGTCCACTGGGCTTTTAAATTCAATAAAAGCAGCGGTTCCAATTGGTTGGAACCTACAATATGGGTCAGCCCTACTTTAAGTGGAGAGTAGCAGCTCCGTGTATGCATAGAAGGGCTTTGTAGCTTACAGCAAGTATCTTCTGTGACCCTCCCCATCATACTGAGAAGGAGGCGAGTGGGTGGCGTGCATGTTTGTGTTTTTGCGCATGTGTGCACACACCTGCTGCTCACCAGCCTTCACTATTAACAATCACGTTCTCGACGCCTTTAAAGATTGTGTAGAGATGGTTTCTGGGCTGGGTCAGCTTCGTTTCAAATGGGATGCTGTCAACGTTTTATGGTTCCATTTCTTTTTATTGCTGGTTTGAAGAAGAATGGTAGTTTGAGATGAGAGATTGAGAAGAAAGCCGCAGTTATTCCCAAAGTCCAAAACATGGATGACTCTGGGGGCCTATGACCCACTCACTCATGTGAACAAATATTCCCAGCCCTCAGCCCACATTGCACAATTGCAGGGTTTTGTATGAAGGTTTGCAGGGAACATGCCAGAGTCTATTTCTAAACAGTCTGATGATTTATTTGATGCCTTTGGATATTTAAGTAGTCTGCAGTCTACACCAAGTGTCTATAACGTTTATTTTTTCCTTGCCTTAATGTGTGGGACCTCTCACAATGCCTGTACACCCCAGGCACTCAATAAATATGATTTATGGAAGACATAAATAAATCCAAACCAAGATTATGTCTGCGTTCATTAATGTGTAACAGTGGTTCTCCCCTCCAAACTTGAAAAAAAGAAAGATCCTCACCAAATTATAGAAGAAAAGGGAACGAGAAGTAAGTGACATGTGGGTCGGAGTAGAAAGTCATGAAGCTCCCTGGAGTAAAATATGAAATGCTCAATTATGTTGTCAGTTTTGGTATATTCATGCTGTGTGACCTTGGGCTACTTACTTGACCTTTCTGGGGTGTCCCTTCTTCATTACATACTGAGCCGGATCTGGTAAATGATGTCGTTGCATTGTTGAGCTGCAGAGAAAGGGAAGAAAATAGGACCCCTGGTGCCTCTACCCTGTCCACACCTCCGTGTGCCTGAAAGCTGGGTTCTGGACCTGTCTGGTCTATGGAAAGTGTCTCTTTCTAAACATGCTCGGGGCAGGAGTCTTGGTCAGTTGTGGATCTTCCCTAGGAGATCCAGTATCTCCTGGCTGCTTCTGTATCTGCCTCTTGCCCTCTCTGAGCTAAAAGGAAAATACAACTCAAGAGCAGGAAGACTATCACCGAGCAGAAGTGGCACCAGCAAAGGCCTGTCCTTGTTAGTGGGGTGTTCCCACCCTGATCATCCCCCTGTCTCTGCTGTGAATTGCTGGCTGCTGGATTTGCCCATTGTGGAAACTCATTCTCAGCCTCTCTCCCTACCTTGGCCACATCATTCCTGCCCATCCTCCTGGGGGGTCCCTGCCTGCTTCCCCCTCCATGGAGAGACCTTCCATGGCCGACCCCAGACATCTCTGAAAAGTCTGGCCAGACTGGGATGTCACCCTTCCCAGGACCCCACTGTTTCCTTGGGCCACATCAGGAGAGGGTCCTTCCTGCTTTCCCTGGTCCGTCTGAAGCCCAACTGAGTTGAATACAAATATAAATTACAAACGCACATTTCAGCTTGATTTAGCTCTTCAGCTTGATTTAGCTTTTCTCCTTAGAATAAGCCAGTTTAATGAGCTTTTGAAGGCTGTCTGGCCATGGCACCAGGAAGTGAGCACTGATGAGTCGGACAGGAAGTACATAAAGGAATGACTTGGGGCAACATCGTTTTTTAAAACCACCCCCTTCCCCAGTGGCCCCCAAAGATTTCTTTTCCTGCGGTTCTGTATGTTTGCTTTTGGCTTTTCATCAAAGTGTAACTAAAGTGCATAAAATGTACTCATCTTAAGTGTACGGCTTAACCACGGCCAGTTACATGGGCGTAGGACCTGTTCCCTTGCAGGGGGCCCCAGGCTTAGAAGGGCCAATGCTCTGCTGTCTTGAAATTCTTAATTTTTTTTTTTTTTTCCAAGAGACTCCTCATTTTCATTTTGCTCTGGGTCTTGCAAATTATGTCAGTGAGACCAATGAATTCATTGATCTATATATGTCTACTGCCCTGTAACCACCTCCTTGATGAAGCTATAGGAAGTTTCCCACCCCAGAAATACCCTCCCGCCCCTTCCCCGTCGGCACCCCCTAGTGGTGACTTCCGGCCCGATCTCATCACTGTCCAAGCGCTCCAAGACGGAACGATAGAGTGTGTATCCCTTTGCTTCTCCTTCGTTTTGTGCTTCAGTGTCTGGATTCTTCTGCCACACGGTTGCATGGCCCCACAGCTCTTTCTCTGCTATTGCTCTGACGTAGTCTGTTGCACCACTCCCCGCAGTCTGTGTAGCTGTTCTCCTCTTGATGGGCACTTGTTTTGTTTCCCCATCTTGATTTATGAATAAAGCTGCCATCAACATCCCAAGCATGTCTTTTGGTGGACATATGTTCTGATTTCTCTTGGGTGAGACCCAGCTAGTTAGTAGCAGAACTAGGACTTTAGATATCCAAGCTCATAACTGCCCCCATAGCCCATTCAGTAACCAGTATTCTTGGACCACCTACGATGCCCTGGCTGATCCATTGATGAACGTAATAGACAAACATGAATCTCAACTTCTCCTTAAAATGGCACTCGCAACCAGGCTAGAGATATGGTGGAGGAGGAGTTAGGCCAAAGAACAAGTAGAGCTAATCTTAACTCGGCCTTTTGGCTAAGATCAAGTGTAGTATCTGTTCTTATCAGTTTAATCTTAACTAACCTTAACTAACTAACTAAAATTAATCGTCACTGCCCTAATTACAACGACTTGGTTCCCATCCAGTGCTGCATGAACTGCAAAACCTTGCAGGGAAATAACAGAAAAGTGAGCGTCACGATGTTTTTAAAATAACCCACGAAGACGGCAACAGTCCAGTGGAAGCAGGTGGTGTTGCTGGGGGGCGGACACCCTGCTGGCATTTCCACAAGTGTTTTCTCGTTCAGTGCTCACAACATCCCTGCCAGGCACATAGGCTGTTGTCCCATGTTACAGATGGAGAAACTAAGTCTGCAGCATCTGGAAAGAAAATCGAATTTCAGAGCTAGCGATGGAGAACGGAACGGGAAGGAGGGGAGATTGTCCAGTACTTCTCTCCGCCCATCTAGAGCTACTGGAAACTCTCAAGCCCCAGGTGCAGTCAGCTAGCTTTCACATTTTAACTGAAGCCGCTTTATCCAACAGCACCCAGTTTCCTTGCTGGAAGTCAACCTCCCCAGATGGGTCGGCCTGTGGGAGTAGCAGCTGCATGTGCCCCGAGGTCGGCTTTTTTCAGGCAAAAGATTCCGATACATCTTTCATCTTCCATGTGGGATTAGGCCTGCATTAGGTCTTTATTTGTTAAGGGGCTTAATCTCATTATGGATCAATTTGTCAAACAACGAATACATGGGAAACAGCGGTTCTCCGTTCCTCAAATGACCCAACTTTATTTCTTGAAATATCTGAAGCAATTTCCCATGTGAGCCCAGAGATTAGTTTTTGTTCTTGTTTTACAACTTGACATGGGTTTTTACCCTTGTCCGTCACTCTCGGGGTGGGCCTCCAGATCCAGGGTTTATGATGTTTTACACGATAAGAAAGGTGGCTTGGTCTAGAGGAAGGGAACTTTGGAGTCAGGCAGACCTGGATGGGATTAACTCTTAACCAGCTGTTTACTCACTCTGACCAGTAGCAAGTTCCTTTTCTCTCCAAGCCCCACGCTCCTTATTTATACACCTAGGAGGGTGTCGCCGGCTTGGAGGAGCTGGGGCCAGTATCCACATTCCTGCCCCCCTCCAATGGGCCAGCACTGGGCCTGGCTCCCCCTAGGTGCTCACTGCCTGGGGGCAATTCTGTCTGACTATCTCTCCCTTTCATTATTCACAGAGCATCCTCATCCCAGCTTGCTTTGGCTTTGGTCTCAGTCTTTTCCCACTGGTGCCTCTTCCCACCATGTCCTGTCTCTTAGCTTCCTCCAAGCTTAGCTGACCCAAGGCACCATCTTGCCCATGACCAGGGTTTTCCTCGGCAGCCGTCACCTTTTCTCTAGCTGTGCTCAAAGCTGGACTCCCGCTTATGAAGGCCCAGAGCTTCATAACATTTTTGGATTGCTTACAAAACTATAAATACAGAATAGCTAGGGCCTTCCTTGGCAACTTGGGAGGAGTCAGTTTAAGTGGGAGGCTTTGGAACTTTAGTTTCACCAGCAAACCCACCTCTTACAGTACTTTATTCTCAAAAAGTAAATGTGCGATAGCATCAAATTATGCTTGGAACGATCCGGTCACAAAGGGGGTTGAACCATAAAATTGGATTGCCATGCTGCTTTTATAGATGATCTTTGCCCCCTTTGAATACAACACCAGAGCAATAGTCTTTATAACCTGAACTGTGGCCTGCACTGAGTCAATCAATGACAAAATAGATTTACTAATTTAATTAGTAAAAAATAGTGCAAGTGTATTTTAATTGAGATATCTTTGATTATCAGTAAAATTAAACTTTGGTTGATTGATTTGTTGCCCAGATGCTAATCTGTAATCTTTTTTAGTTTTCCATGGTGACTTAGTGTTTGTTTTTATTTGTGGTTTTGCTCTTCCTATAGTGTGGATATTAACCCTATAACCAACATTTCCATGTGAGAAGAAATTAGGAAAATGATCAAGTTGGAAGAGGAAAATGTTGAGTTTGTTTCAATTTGTATTTAAACAGAAAACCTGCTGTTTTTAGTTAGATTGAATATGAGGTCAATAAAAATAGGACAATTTTCTAAAGTTGCTTTTATTTTCATTTTACTGGAGATTGCGCGAATGTCTTGTGTTCGTATCCTAGCCTAGTGATGCACTGTTGCTGGGGGTTTGAGTTTGGGGAGAGGTACCACCACCGATATGAGCCATTTCCATCCTATCTGGGGGCGATAAATTTCTTCCATTTCGTTGCTTACTGTATAATTTTTGAATTTTTAAGGTCCTAACTGGAGATTTTTGGAAAGCAATTTTTTAATGCAATAATTTAGCTCTTGCACTTTTCTTTATGAATCCCACAATGGACCCAGAAGAAATGGTGCTATGATCACCAGATAGCTATGGAAATTGCATTGTATTTTCTTATCATATACAGTTTTTCGGAAGCAACGGATCAGATGCAAACCCTACTTCTCTGAAGTCCAGTTTGGTGAACCTGGAGTCAGATTATTAAGACCGGTTCTCGGTCAGTCACTTGCAGCCCCCGACTTGACTTAGGAGGACCTGGGTTTGGAAAATCAGTCAACCCTGAGACCACCAGGTTTTCCAACAGAGAGGGGGAAATAAGGTTTCCTTTAACCTAATATGCCCTGGTGGCTTTTTTTTTTGTTGTTGGTCCGGGTCTCCAGGAAGAACAAGAACCAGAATGTGGGAAGTGAAACATGAGTTAAAACAAAACAAAACAAAACAAAACAAAACCACCATCAGAGCAGGAAGGTGACAGGTTGGGGAGAAAAGGGAGAGACCAGGCTTGCAAAACAGCCCCTTTGTGTCTCAGAGCTGTAGTTATTGAGAAGAGTTAGAGGCAGATAGATCCCACGAAGGAGGAGCCTGAAGCTGCATGCAGGTATGTCCTTAGTGCTAAATATATAGGAAATGTCGAACCGGTAGTTAAATGTCTTGGCAGAAAACTAGCCAAGGCTCATGGAGACAGCTTCCCGGCATTCAATCAGATACAGGGTGGCTGGAGCAATTGAGAGAGAAGCGATTCTTCAAAGTTCCATTTTAATTACACACTGGTTGGAGAATATTACTTCCAGAACCCCCCATGCGCATACCTGGGTTCACTTCCAAAACCTAATGGAGTTATATTGGCCAAAGGAAAGGCTTCCAAATCACAGTGACAACTCCCTCCCCACCCCACCCTCGATGCGCTTTGTCTTCATACAAGTGCCGGCTCAGCTCAAGGGATTTTAGACTCTGCTGAGAATTAGCTCCCTCTTGCCCTCCTATTTCATTAAGAAATTGGCAAGAGATCAAAAAAAAGAAAAAAAAAAGAATGTGTTCTCATGCAGGGCCCCACGCCCATGATTATCAAGGCCCCCCCAAGAGCCCACAAGGATTTGAAATTCTCCTTCTGTCCCCGTTTTTCTCACTAACACAACCACGTGGTCCTGAAAAGTGGAGTTGCCCTAAATGTCTCCAACTGATATCCTGGTCTTGGAGGCTGCCCTCAAAACAAAACCTGAGTTTTCCATCATGGGGCCTCTGATTTACAACCGCTGGAGTTTGTACAGAATGAAGATGCTCTTGGCCAGGCAGTGCCCTCTGAAAATCAGTGAGGAAAAAATGAGAGACTCTGAGGGAGGCGGTATGCATTAGGCACCTATTGTATGCCAGGTGGTAATCACCTCTTTTTTTTTTTTTTTAAGGTTTTATTTATTCATTTGAGACCCAGAGATACAGAGAGAGCGAGCGAGCGAGCGAGAGAGAGCATGAGCAGGGAGAGAGGCAGAGGGAGAAGGAGAAGCAGGCTCCCTGCTGAGCCAGGAGCCCGATGTGGGGCTCGATCCCAGGACCCTGGGATCATGACCTGAACCAAAGGCGGATGGCTAACCATCTGAGCCACCCAGGCGCCCCTGATAATCACCTTTTGAAGCACTTACTTAATGCATGCTTGTAGGGATGAAAGAGTAAGGGCACTTTGCAACTTTTGTTATTTGAGTTCATTCTTACAACTCAGAGTGTGGGCATTCTTACCGCCATGACACAGAGAAGGAAACGGAGCCTCGGGGAGTTTGGTGGGTCTGCTCAGATTCTCATAACTTCAGCAAACAGTAAAGCTAAGCTTTGCACCAAAGTCTGATTGGTACCTCACAGGATTTTATGGCGATCAAACCATGACGGAGAGAGCAATGCTCTGCAAACAGTGTTTTCATAGGAGTTAATGTTCTTGCAAGTGCTCAGGTATTTATGACTGAGTTTTAGATCCCCTCCCCACCCAAAGTATGGGATTCTAAGTGTGTCCCCACGTGGACTTGGAAAAATTAAAGGAGATGAATCAGTCAAGACTTGTGGCACAGTCCCTGAGACCACATAAGCCTCCAGTGAGCCCCTTCATTACCCTAAATAGAAATGGATAGCATTTGGATCAAAAGAGGGAGAACTCTTAATCTTAGCAAAAAGAAAACACTACTTCCTCCATAGTTACTTCTGGGCCACCCTGGGTGGGGCTGACTCACCTACAGCAAGTCTTTCCAAAAGCTAGCTCTGCGACCTTGTCAAATCAATGCCTCGCGGCTTTATCTCTTGTCAAATAATAACCCACAGCTTTATCTGTACTCGGGCACAGCTGTCCCTGACCCATCGGCTTGCAAGAGAGCCCATCACTGAGAAAATAGATACGTAAGTGAGGAAAAGTGCTTTAAGAATATAAAACACATTCTCACCACTAAAATGTCCTAAGAAAATAAATGTCAGGTGCGAGACAAGCATGGCGGCCAGTGTTGTACCTTCCTCCTCAGGTCCCAACCAAAATGGTCTCCCACTTCTCCCAGAGCTTCACCCCAAGCCCTTCTTCAGACAATGGGCTTTTAAAACCTTTTAAAATGTAAAACTCGACTCATCCTCCCCTGAACACCCACAGAAGCTTCCCCTGCCCTTCACATCATTTCTGTCTTCTTCTGGAGCAGGTCAGCACACAGACTACATAGCCTGAATGCCTGGGTTCAAACCCACAGCAGCCGCGTTCAATGAGAATTGCCTTTGGCAAGTTTATCCCTCTGGAGTCCCTTATCTGCTCCTCTATTTTCAAAATCTCCTCATTTCCTGTCCAGAGGCTCCCAAGTGCAACCTTGCTTCCCCGGATGCCTCAGAAGTTAATGATGGCATCTGCGAAACGTCTGAGTGCCCTAGTTCAGAGGGCAGCAAACCAGGCCAAATCCAGCCTCCGCCTGTTTTTGTAAATAAAGCGTTACTGAAACACAGCTACTCACCTTCATTTACATATTCTCTGTGGCTGCTTTCCCAGCAAAACTGCACAACTGTGCAGTTGCAACAGGGCCCATATGATGCACAAAGCCTAAAATACTTACTATCTAGATGGCCCTTTGCAGAAAAAGCTGGCCCACCCCTGTCCTAGTTCAGTGTCTCTAAAACCAATTTAGGGTGTGGAAAATCTAACGTCATGATGATTTCTGTTGAAACATATAAAATGTCACTATATTCAACAGAAATTCGTTAAATATAGATGTGCTAAATTAGGTGTCATTTATAGTGCAGATTTTTTAAAAGCTGCAATTTGAGATGGAAAATCTTTAAAATGGACGGAGTGGGGGGGAAAACCCCTCTTCATCCAATTTGTTGGATAGTGGATTGGGCAAAACATCTTAATTTTGTTGAACAAGTAATAAGCCAGGTACTGTGATAAGTAATTTTACAGGTATTAATGTATTTAACCCTCAATACAGCTCTACGAGGTTGAAAATAATCTTACTTCTACAGAAGGTTGTAAATTCTGAGAACAAAGGGGAATGTACATAGTGTCACCAAGGAAATCTTTAGTCTAAAAATAACCAATGAAGTATCTATGTCTTCAGACCGTATGGACAAAGTTGTCTTTTGTGGATGAGAAATTGAGGTTGAAGTTGGATCAAATGGCTGCCAAAAGTAGCATAGGAGGTCAGGTGGTGGATCCTGGGGTCAGACTGGCTGAGTCAGGTTCTTGCAGGCTTAACCTTAAGGCTCTGTTGTCTCTCCTCGTTCAGCCTCACAGAGTATTGGCATCTGTAGGACCAGACTGTGAGGATCCAGAAGGTTGGAGTCCGTTCTGCCTGGGCTCATCATTTCACCTATCTTGGGCTTCGGTTCCCTTCCCAACCGCGTCGGTTCTGTTCTTTCCGGTTTAAGCTCATTCTCTTTGATGGATAAGACAAAAGCAAGTGAGGGGTTGAGTGTTTCCTGCCTTCTCGCTGTCACTTTTAACTCGACACGTCAGCCTCCGGCAGTGTACTTAAATCTTGCTTTGTTCTGATTCTTGCCAGACCTCAAAAGGTCTCTGTGTGTGCATCTGCATGTGCCTTAACAGAGCCAGGCCTCTGGAGACAGCCTGGCTACATCCAAACCCTGGTTCCCACTTACTCACAGTGGGGCCCGGGCCACATACTTCTTCTGTCTGCACCTCATGTGCTTCCTACATAAAGACGGGATTGTGACAGCACCTGAGTCATGTGGCTGTGGTAAGGGTTGAATGGGATAGTGTCAGAGAGCAGTGATTTTTAGCAAGGTGCCCGCCATTTTGGAAGCATGTGGTAATGCCAATCCCATTGGTGGTTGTACCCCACCCCTGAGAGAGAGATATGGCCCCCTGAAGCTGTGAACGTGGCCTTCTGTGGAGAAAGGGTCTTTGCAGATGTAATTAAGGATCTCAAGGAGAGAGTATCCTGAGTTAGGGTAACCCTGTGAGAGGGCACTACTATGCCCCTATTTGACAGATGAGGAAACTGAGGCATACAGGTTTAAAGTAGCTTGTCCAAAGTTAGGTAAATGCATAATTCCCGAATTCATGATTTAAACAAATCTTTACTGAGAACGTATTTGGCCGTAAGCACAGAAGACAAGCATCGAAGACAGTACCATCTCTTGGCTCTCAACATCTCTTCTTAGGTTCTAATTGGGGAGACATAAATTTGGGGAAATTCTAAGCATTCCATAGGCAGGTGGTAATCATTCAATAAATGTGTCTATGCACGGCTCTCTGACCTTACTGTGGAAAATAAAAGGGAGAGATGTATAGTTATGAGTTCACGCTCACTTTCTCCCAAGGCCATGTTGCTGCCATTTACCCAAAAGTTGCTTCTCCTGGGCCCACAGTTCCCCAGTTAACCTCCTTAAGCGTCTGGGAAACCCACTGTCAGCGTGGGTGCTGGCGCTTCTCTCAGAAGCCCTGGAGAGGGGGGGTAAATCTCTGAGAAGCGCCGTGGGCATCGGGGAAGTCTCCCAGAGCCCTCACCTCACCCCGGTGCCAGTTGTCCAGGGCACAGCATGGCCCCTCTCTTGATGCCCCTGCCCACGCGGCACCCCTGGGGCAGGTGGATGTCCAAGGTTAGGCTGCTTCGTTTTCTCCCTCCTTTCATCTTTATGCACATTTCTCCTTGGGTCTTGCAATCTCAAGTTTATTCCTTTCCTTTCCTTTTATTAATTGTTTAAAGGTATTTTTTTAATTGTGTATGTGATGCTTTTTGTGTGTAGAAACATCGCAGAGATATATATATTTCAGAGCGTAATTCCAGCCTCCTTTCTTCTAATCCAAACCCCTGACATAACCCTGGCCTCCTGGTCTCCCCGAAGCCTTTAATGTGGGACCCACTCACTCCTCCTTCAGACTGCACCCCTGGGCCAGGCTGACTTATGAATCAAGCACCCCTCTGTAAGTCTTTATCGGGGCCCACCAGGTCCTGCAAGCTGGCGGTGAGACCACATTCCTCCGTCCCTCCCTCTGTGGGCCTCTAACCTCCAGGTGTGCACACTCTCAGCCATGACCTCAAACCTGTCTGGATCAATCCCCTTACAATGCCCATAAGCTTGGTTCCCCTGTTTTGACCTTAGCCCCATCTAATTGCATATTTGTTTGTGTGATTCCTTGCCTGTGTCCTCCAGAAAACAGGAAGCCTCTTTCTGCTCACCATGTTATTCCCAGCGCTCAACACAATGTCTAGCTCATAGTAGATATTTAATATATTTTTGCTTGCTTTCTTTTGCAAAGAATTCCTGAACGCTCTCTATTGCCGTTCTCTGCAGCAAACCTATTGTTCAAGCATCATCCAGAAAAATAAATCATCATCCTTGACCTAAGCTACAGAGTCAAGCATCCACTTTTCACCTGGGCCCCGGGGACCTCCTAAGTGGCCATGTGTCCCAGTAGCCTTCTCAGGAACACTCACTAACACCTTTACTCATTTAAATAAAGGATCCCTGTCCCTAACGTGACATTGATCCCACAGCGGGAGACCCCGGGTCTCCTCTGGTTGATGTTTTAAGCAGACCAGATGTTTTAGCTACCAGGCCCTCCTGGACCTGGCTTCTGCCTCCCCTCACACATCACTTTGCGCCTCTCTTCCCAGAAACCTTGACACTGAGCTTCCTTCTGTCTGCCACATAAGCCATGCTTGGTTGGACACACGCACGCCCTTGCTCTAAGCCATGGGTGGCCCCCTGGCTAGACCTTAGAATCACCTGGCAGCTGAGTATTTTAAATATCTTCTCAATATTCAAGGCTCATCTTAAATTGCATGCTCTGCAGAGAGCCCGATTCCACTCATCCTGATGAAACATGGCCCACCACACGCTCAGCCACACTCCATCCCATCCTCTAGTTGAAACAATGTGACTTCTGTAATTCTTTGCATGGTCATTGCTTTTATTGCTCATTGGAATTTAAACTCCATTTGGGAATTATCCTGCTTTTTTACTGGTATACCTGGTGTGCCCCAAATGGCCTTAGAATGCCATAGTTGCTCAATAATTATTGATTGGAGCAAAGAATCTGTGAAGATATAAATTAATGGATAAATAGATCGATTAATATTTTAAGAATAGTAAGGGATATGACATGAATCTCTCCTGTTTGTTGTAAAATCCATCCTTGTTGCCCGAGACCCCTTAAACTTCTTTCTGTTACAACCAGAATTTCCTATTTATATGTAGATATGAGAATTTTCACAAGCAGTTGCACTTGGGGAAGGGGGCTGAAGGTTAGTGTTAATTTAAGCTAATATCCAATTTTTCAACCTTCCGCTTTATAACGAAGCACTGTATGTACATTTTACAAAGAGTCTGAGGCATTGATCCATAGAACTTCTAAAGTTTATTTCAATTAGAAAGACTTTCAGATAAAGATCAAATTAATTAAGTTCTCCCCCCACCCCTTAAAGTCCATCTTAATTAACCATTGTTTCTTTCCAGATGGCTTAGTCACTGACTGGATTTCAACCTGGACATGGGGGATTAGAGGGGGACCCCCTACAAGGTGGGCGTTGACAAATGGCATGGCCCCAGGTTCTCTGCCTGGGTTTTCAGAGTGTGCAGGGCATTTAGGGAAAATGAGCTTGCCATAACAAGGATGACTCCATGGGAGTGAAAGTCTGTAGCTCATCACGTAAGTGAATTTTCCAGTTTTCCTAGCTAAAACAAATAGTTGCACAAGAAGTGCTATTTCATTTTTGCCCTTTAAATTTTGCGTGTGTGAGTCTGACTGAGGTTGGCAGCTCTGATTGGAGGCCATGTGTGTGAATTGCTAGCCTGGCCGTGGAGGCTTGGGCAAGCAGGTTGGTGATGGGGATGCATCTGTAGCTTTTCTCTTCCAAATCATAGCCTTGGATGCAGCAAAATAGGGGATTCTTCCAGCAGAGGCCATGTGTTCTTCTGCCCTAAAATGCCCTTTTCTCTGGGTCTCTTCTCATCTTAAGAGTATTTTATGGAACAGTATGTGATACTCAGGAACCAGGTACAGACACTGTTAAGTGATACAATGTGTCGCACAGATGATTTTAAAAGGAGTTCTGAAATGGATGTATCCAACAAAAATATAATGTTTAATTTATTCCTTCCAAGAATAAGTGATGTTGTGGCAGGGGCTCTGGGTAGTTAAGTCATCCCATGACTTAGTCAACACCCCCGCAATTGAGTCTCAAAGCCTCCTTTCTGGCGGGTGCAGGTCAGGCTTAGTACTCCATCCTGCCTGGTTCCAGGTGGGTTTGTACCTTTGCGTCCCTGGGGAATCAAAAGGATGGGAATGATGGACTCTAGAAATTGCTCACGTACTAGGAAGAGGGGTTACATTCCTCTCTTCCAGGAAGCCCTTCCTGATTAGCATGATTCTGCCCAGTGTCCAATTTGCTCTGTGCTGTTTATGCTCCACACAACGATGCTCTCCAACAGAGCTTTATTGTGTCTGTACTGATGTCTCCCATACAGCACGTACTGTACCCTACCCTACGTGCAACTGGGAACAGGTGCATTCAGGTGGGTCCTCCCTCGAGTAACATCATCTTTTTCAATGGCCTGAGGGCCCCAAGGACAGGGACTACAACTGTCCTGTTGACTTCTGTAGCCCCAGTGTCTACAACAGTGTGATTTCTGTCACATTATAAGTGCTCAAGTCATATCTGGAGAAAAAATGAACGAACGAATGAACGAACGAACAAATAAAGTATAAGGCATACTCTGCTGAGGAGAACTACGTGACACTATCATGATGGTATGTTGTCACAGGATGTGTTCATGTTACAGGAGGGTAATAGTGAGTGAGTGACTTCTTCACAGATTGTAAATTCTGTCTAATGGAGTCTGCGAACTAGAAAGTACAGTCTGCCAGGATCTGTCCTACAAAGAGAAGTGCAGACAGTGTCATGTGTCCAGTGAGCTATGCGTCAGTCATTTGGAGCTCAGAGCTATCTCAGCAATCCACGTATGAGGAATATGGGTTGACAGTGGACGAGAAAAGTGTTAGACGGTGTCTACCTCTACTCCTAGGCTATTCCTTTGGTGGGGTCAGGAATAATGTTGGTTTTGCTCACCGGTGTATCCCTTGAACCTGGAATAAATAATAATTTGTGGAAGGGAGGGAGGAAGAAAGTAAAGAAGGTAGGAGGAAAAGAGAAAAGAAAGGGAGGGAGAGAGGGGGGATGAGGGGAAGAAGGAATCCAGGATCCCAGAACCCCAGTGAAGGGCTAGGTGACTCTTGGCCCCACCTCTTTCTTGCTGTGATATAATGCATTTTCATTTCTCAGGGTCCTGGTTTCCCCTTGTGCTAACTAAGGGTAATTCACCTTCCCTAGAGGGTGAGTATGGGAATTTATGAGGTGGCTTATTTCAAGTGGCTCTTTGTCGGTGTTCAACACACATTGTCTTCTCTGACCTAACCTCCTAATTTTTATTTTTTTACTCTTGCTTTATTTTTTATTTTTTATTTTTTAGAGTTGGGGGGAAGGGCCAAGGGAGAGGAAGAGAGAGAATCTTAGGTAGGCTCCTCGCCCAGCACAGAGCCCGACGTGGGGCTCGATCTCACAACCCTGAGACCTGAGCTGAAATCAGGAGTCGGATGTTTAACCAACTGAGCCACCCAGGCACCCCCTCATTTCCTAACTTTTAGACTAAAGGGAAGTTACTGGCAACCAGCCCAGAGAGGGAGAAAGAAGCGAAAGATCCTTGTGTGTGTTGGGTGCTTTTTTCTCTGCCCCTACCTCCAGGGGTCCTCTATAATGCACACTGAATATTCTGCAGGACCCTCGAGCCCTCCTTTTTCACTCATCCTCTTACAACATTTCTGTGTCCTCTGACTGAAATTCTTGGCCAGCTGTAAGAGATGAAAAGTGGCCTGACACTCAGCTGGAAGTGACTGATGGCAGCTTCTACTGGTCCTTGGGTCACTGGCATTTTGAGAGATGATGCTTTAGCAACTCAAAGGAACTATCATTTATCCCATTTAGTAGGAGAAGAAACTGAGGCTTGGAGAAATAAAATGTATGTCATGAGTGATGTAATTTTTAGCAGGGTGTATGTGTGTCAGGGAGGAGGCAGTCTGGGTCGGCAGGAAGGCTTGACCAGTGTCGTGCAGACCATGCTGTGTGGGCAGCTAGCTTCTCTATTTATGAGTGAACGTGCCTCTGTGGAGAGATGCTTCTAGAACATTGCACAGGCTCAAAGTTCTCTGGAAACGAGTGTGGTGAGCTTGTCAGTTCAATCTTCACTGTTTTGGTCATTTGCTAAGTAAGGTCACCAGCAACTTCAAAGCTGACTCCCATCATCAAATTGGGAGTGGAAAAAGCTCGAGATGGGGTGAGTCATGTTCTGACATGTGCCCACACCCGGAGGCTGAGTTGGACTCTGTTTTCACCAAAATAAAGCCCATGTTTTGCATATTAAGGTAGTGCGTGTCGATGAAAATGACGAGTGATTCTCAGTCGTGAGCACGAGCCAGTCCACCTTGCAAAGACTGACACCTCACACAAGATTTTCAGAACAGCAGATGCCATTCCCAGGGCTGCCAAAAGTCCTGCAGGACATCAGGGACCCTCTCAGGAGCTAGTAGTTGGGGAACACTGGAAAGTTTTGCCAACAGCCTCTGTCTTGGTCATTTAAAGTTCCCCTAATTAATGAGGAGGGATGTGGTGGGGAGGAAAGGATGTGGGCCTTGGAAGACAATAGTTCTGAATTTGAATTCTGCCTTACGAGTCTGTAGTCTCTCTGAACCCTCAGTTTCTTCACTTATATGAGTAAAAACCACCCAACCTAGGGTTGTTATAGCAACATGGTTAAAACATAGTTTCTAGAGTCAGACAGAACAGCTTCTTTTGAAACCCAGACTCACCACTCAAAATTGTGAACTGAGAAAGCTACTTAACAAGGCCCAGACTCAGTTTCTCCATCTTTAAAATGGGTGGATTCAATCATAACACACTTTTACGTGTTTAATAAGTATGTGGCACCTATCAGTAAT
Organism: Neomonachus schauinslandi; assembly: GCF_002201575.2. Classification (NCBI taxonomy): domain Eukaryota; kingdom Metazoa; phylum Chordata; class Mammalia; order Carnivora; family Phocidae; genus Neomonachus; species Neomonachus schauinslandi. The sequence continues at coordinate 50,904,419 of NC_058418.1, read as the reverse complement.
TCAATGATGCTTCCATTATAAGAATATAAACCTATCATCATTAATTTTTATGGTTAAAATGTTTAGGGGCACCTGGGTGGCTCAGTCGGTTAAGCATTCGACTCTTGATCTCAGCTCAGGTCTTGATCTCAGGGTTGTGAGTTCAAGACCCACACTGGGCTCCATCCTGGGTGTAGAGCTTGCTTAAAAAAATGTTTGTAATCAATAGATATTAGCTTCAGTTATTAATAGTGGAGTACAAATATTTTTATAATTCAAATAGTAGTAGTTTTGGGTGCCTAGCTGGTTCCGTTGGAAGAGCATGTGATGCTTGATCTTAGGGTCATGAGTTTGAGCCCTGCGTTGGGTGTAGAGATTACTTAAATAAATAAAAACTTTAAAAAATAGTAGTAGTTTCATCTCCGCCCCCCCCCCCCCACCGACCCACCTGCTCAATTCCATATTCCCCCAATTGGCTTTATTTTTTTCATATACTTATCACCTCCTGGCATGTTACATGGTTCTTTACATGTCACTTTGTTCCTACCACGGGAATGTAAATTCCATGAGATCAGGGACTTCATCTGGCTCATTCCTAGATCCCGAGATCTTAGAACAGTGCCTGGCACGTAGTAGCTGCTGACTAAATGCTTGCTGAATAATTAATCAATGAAATGAATCCTATAGTGGGCATAGAGAGTCCCGAAACAGCATGAAGGACATATCTCTCTATGCTAAGTGCCCCGTGTTGCAGTCCTGCAGAGGAATAGGTGGGGGAAAGAAGCACTTTCCCTCTTCCTTGCCCTTCAAAAGGTCCGTTTCTGCAACAAGGGAACCGGGGAAACCCGTTGTTCCCGCAGGAACTTGCTGCGGGAAGTTCTGAATCAGCTCCTCCTGAATTTGCCAGACAGGAGACCCCCTGTAGAGAAACTTTAGGGGCATCCTGTCATCTTTGGATGCCCATTCTCCAATGTCCCCCCTACACTCTAGCTTCAGTCATACCTCCTGACAGGAGAGCAGAGCCTGAGGTTTGCGGGACGCCTGGCCAGAAGCAACCCATCTCAGGACCGGTGTTCCTGTAAATTGCCCCCCCAGCCTGGGTCTTTTAGCTGCTTCACCCAGCCCAAGAAAGAGCCCTGGGTGCCCGTGGAAAGCAAAGTGGCCGGGAGAGCAGTGGTTCCCCGTAAGATGTTGCCCTCAATGTCCTGCTCTTCCAGGAAAACTGAACACCTTGCCAGTGTGATCATCCTCCATACTTCCTCCATACCATCAACTGGCAGATACAGGTGACCATGGGATGTGCTGTGGATTTCACAACAGCTTCCCCAGGGCAAAGAGGAAGAAGGGGCTCTTCCACATGAAACAGTCATACCGATTTCAGCATGCATCACAGTTTTAGAAATGTTACAATGTGCAGTGCCCATGTCTCCCAATCTAAGAAGTCTGTCTGGTAGCAGGAGGAGGCTGCTATATTCCAATGGCGAGATTCTCCCTGGCCGTTTATCCCTCCATCATTGAATCATCACAGAGGCCCTGAGGATAGAGCACTATTGCACCAGAGTTTCCCATGAACAGGAAGGCTCCAAGAGTCTCTAGGACTTTCCCAGACTAGACGAGGGAGTTCTGAGGCTTGCACACATGTTTGCCTGATTCCAGGCCTGGCCCTTTGGCATCCACTGGCTGGAAAGCTTATCTGATATCTTCGAAGTCTGGTCTTCCCATTTGAGAGTGCAGTGAGATAGGGAAAGCTCAGGGTCCTGCAGAAGCAGGGCTAAACCCGGGTGTTCTCACCGGAGGAGGCATTGGTAGGTGCTATCAGCAAAGGAACCAGAAAAATGGAAAATCCAGATGGCCTGCAGTGTGACCCCAGCCAAGGAAGGCAGACGTGGGTCTGGTTCCTGGGGTTCAGAGTAAAGGGCAACACGATGAAAACAATAGAGAGTGTTGGGGGGAAAACACAGTTCAGATCCAGGACCCTGGATGGCCCCTGAGATCGGAGTCCACGTGCATAGTGGGAGGCGATGCCCAGACACCCCAGCGTCAGGGAAGTGGGCACTGATGGGGCCTTTTCTGTACAGAGGGCCCAGTTTTTCAGTCCTGACCCCTCCTCCGTTTCTGCTCTGCCTTTCTTCTCTTCATACGATCTCGGAAAAATACTGGCGCTTCTGCGTCTCATTCTATAACACTCTCCTTCCCTTCTGCTGTGCAGGGAAAATTAATCCTTGTACTTAAATGAAAATGTTATCATCCTTTCCTGGTTTCTTTGTTCTTTCCCTTTTTTTTTCTTTTTTTAAGCACTCATTTATTGAACCCTTACCCTGTGCTCAGGAGCCAGGCACTAGGCTAACCACTTCCCAAGTATTGGTATATTCATAGCAAACTTAGAAAATGGGTATTATCATTCCCCATACAGATAAAGAAACTGAGGCTCAGAAGTTCTGTCTTTGCCCAGAGTCACTTAGCTCTGTATGGCCAGTTATGCTCTCTCTGACACTTGCCTCTGTTTCTAACTGCATTGTAACTCCTTGCCCTTCACCCTCCACACCCCATTCATCCCACCCTGGGCAGGTAATGCCAGAAGACAGCTGTTCTCCAGGCCTCATTTAGGTCCCAAAAAGCCAAGCATAAGACAGACCCTTTCCCAGTTGCAGAATAAGTACCTGTTTTGGATGTAGCCACGACAGTCTGACTCATCAAATAACCCTCATCGGAGATTCAGCAGGAAATAAGGGAAGGTATGCTTCCTGCCCAGGGAGACGCTCACAGAAAACCAGCCTCGCGATTTGCTATGAAGGTACAGCTCGTTGGAGAACAGAATAATTACCGCCTTCTCCTGACCTTGATAACTGAGATGTTTCCTTTAGAGACGGTCCTGTGTCTCCCGAACAGACCCAAGACAGCAAGACCTAGAAGGAAGGAATTTCGGTCTCTCTGCCACTGCTTGTGGAAGTTCAAACAAAATGGCAAACGATCATTTGGAATTGGGGTGGGCCGTGGCAGAGAAGCCAATGAGAAGTATGTGTGCCGGACACCCACGCTCAGCCAGCCCGCGTGAAAGGCATACATAGAGTTTAGCAAAATATAATCAAACCAGACCAGGAGAGATAGTTATGAATATTATTATTTCCCATCCATGCCCTTATTTAATGCTCACAGTGGATCTTGAGCATGGCTACGATTAGCAAATGTGTGGCTTTGGGGTTGCACCCTCAAAGTCTGGAAGGGCGCGTAGCATGCACCAGGAAAGGCTGGATTAATGATGGGGGAATGCCAACTTTTACTATTCATTGATTTATTTTCCTTTTGCTTTGTACACAAAGCAAGTACTACTCTTGTAATAACAATGATAGTACTACTAATGAAGGGGGACGGGGAGGAAGAGAAGATGGGGATGGAGGAAGTGAAAAGGAACCACAGTGAAAACCCAAAATGCAGACGAATTTTATTAGCTTCTCAGGGTCATCGGCAGCGGGGCAGTTAGGCTTTAATCAGCAACTCTACCCGCCCTGAGCCTTACAGTCCGTCCCTGCCATGCAGCCTTCTCCCGTGGGGAAGCTGAGCGCTAAGACCCACTCCGTCCCCTTCACGCCCCTGGAAACTCGGACCGGGTCCAGGATGCTGCTGTGGTTCAGTGGCCCTGGACATACTGGAGTGGCTTCCAGCCCAGACAGGAGAAGTGGGCCGAAGGGTTCAGGTGAAAAATCCTCTAAGCTGTGAAATTGAGTCTCTGGAGTGAAACAGCAGAGATTTCTGGACTGAGAACCAGCTGTAGGAGGAGGTTCTCCCAGCCCAGCCAGGGCCTGGGGACATCTCTCCTTCCCACCGAGCGGCCTGCTCACTCACCGCACACGGACTCACCCAGAGGTTGGGGCCAAAGCAGCTGACAGCAGGTGTAAAGCTGCTGCCTAAAGTTAAGTTAATTGATTAATGAATTAAAATAAACGAATATCCCCAAGTAGATTTGGTAGAAGTGCGGCGCCCCATTGCACACTAAATCCTGAACATTCCAGACAGTTCTAGAAAGCTCATGTGACCCCCCCACCCCCCACCCCCACCACCAAGGATCCCAGAAAGGGCTGATTGATCCATGCTTTCCATTTCAAAAAAGAAGCAAGAGGCCAGTGCTCACGTGCCATTCTTGGGGCCAAAAGGTGCACGCTTCAGCTAGTTTGGAGGGGAAAAAAAAAAATATAGGCAAGAAAGCATGAAGTAGGAGTAGGACGCTCTTTGGATGGGGGCGTTTTTCCTTTTTCTTGTGCTTCCTGCAGCTTCGAGGCAAGAGGGAAGGCTCTGGCGAGGTGCAGGGACCTAGGGAGAAATCCAGATTAGGGAGCTCACGAGACGCCGCCTGGGGAGTCGCCCTGCTGCGAGGGTGGGTGTTTGGATTCTGTGCATTTTGCAGGAAAGAGAAAATTAAAAGTGGCAGTAGCAGCCTGGGTCTTGGCTGGCGCTCCCCGGAGCAGCGGATCCAAAGCAGTTAGCTGAAGCACCACAGCCCTTACGCTAGCACCTGCCAGCCAACAGGCTCTGCCAAGACCAACTTGGTACCAACTTCAATCATATCGCAATTCAGGATTTAAATAATGCGACAAGACTCCTTTGGAACCCGCCCAGGGACTGCTCAGGGCAGTAATTTTCCTTTTAGCAGCAGGAGCCGAGAATCTACAGTTTCCCCAGGATAATATGGCTCCACCCTTCTCTGGAAGAGCCCAAAACGGCATGGAGGGGAGAGGTCTAGCCAGGCGGGCTGATAGTGGGAGGGATATCAGTTCGTGACCAGGGACAGCCAAGTGGCTTCAAGTCAACCCACTCAGGGGTGACCTGAACCCCCTCTTCAGGGCAGCAGTCGCTGGATCCAAACTTCAAATGTGAGGGCAATAAATTAGTATTTGGGCGGTCCACCTGGGCCTGGAGAGCCGGCATTTCCAGCTGGCCTCGTTCTTGACCGCATCCATTAGGAGCCTTTTCCAGCTGATTTTTAGCTCACTTCCTTTTGTCCGAAACGGCCACAGCCAGAGGCATCCCATAGACTCGGTTTTGCTTGTTTATGACTCTTCCCTTGACTGGATCTCCCTGACTTTTCCCTCCCTGTAAATGCGAAATGAGAACATGGAGGCATTTTGTGCTCCCATTCATGTGCTCCCCATCAGGGATTGGCCTCCCGTGCAAAGAAGGGTGCCTTGGACAAAAAGAACCAAGATTACACATTGCCCACTTCCATTAAAGGAAGAAAATGGGGGAGGCAGGGGGAATCCCTAGGTTTTATTAATGTCTGATTCTGGGAGCTCATTCCTCTTTTGATATTTATCCATATGTTCTGCTAACTGACCACTGCTGGCCATGTGATGGATAATGCCCTTTACACGACCGTGTAAGTTACAGTAATGTCACCAGGCTATTAACCTCTGGATATTTGCATTATTAGTCAATTTTCTAAGCCCTTGGAGTTAAAGCAGCCACTGAGAATTTTTATTTCCATTTTGTAGGAGCTGGGAGTCGGGTTGTGTGAATTTCCCACAGAATGGAGATAGGGCTGATGTTCCTCAATTTGCTCTTACGGCTTTGTTTGAAGTGGTGGGGGAAATCATCCACGTCACGTGCCTGCCTGGGAGGGAGATCTGCTAACTAGTGGCTGCCTCATAATTTATGGTAGAAGTTTAGTGCAGGGAGCCCATTTCTAAACAAACTCAGCATCCATTCCCTCTGAGGATGGGGACCGGAATATCGTTTCATTGCTAGAGTTTGTACTCAAGTGGAGGCGTTTTAGCTTTGGACAAGTGTTATGAGCCTCCTTTAAAAATGAAATATACGTCCAGATAACATATTCACACTCTATAATGCAAGGCAATGCACCAAAATCTAGGGCAAAACAGTTTACATATAAAAACCAACTTGAATATGAAAACATAAGTCCTCACTGTGGTTGCTCACTGTTCGTCAGAAAAAAAAAATAGGGGATCTGAGGGGAGAGGAACTTCTGGAGAGACAGAGATAGACACAGAAATAGAGAGAAAGAAACAGGGAGAGCAGGAGAAAGAATTGCAAACCCGACAAAATGGTAACCATAAGTGAATCTTCTACAAATAGCCAATAAAGGCTATTATATAACAAGGCACTTGTGAGCTGCTCGCTGGCCATGACCCAAGGCATCAGCCAATTGAGGCCATTTGCTGAATTATCTCAGCGGCTTCTGACCTCCACACCCTTGCTCACATTTTTCGTTCGGCCTCAGTTTCCCCACTTACCATGGTTTATGGAAACCAGAGCTCAGATCAAATAGCATCGTGGTGCTGAAGACTTTTCTACCCACTCAGTTCTCTCCTGTCCACACCCAGGGCCAGCTAACAGCCTCACCTCCTTCATATCACCAGGTTGTACCTTTTTCATGGTATTTTCATGTTACCTTATTTGCGGAAATGGCTCATCCCCCAGTAGACCCCAAGCTCCCTGAAGGCTAGACTCCTGTGTTCCCTCATCTCCCATATTCCCACTTCTGGGCTTTCGGAGAGAAGGCAGACTCCAGAGTGAGGAGAGTCTGGCTTTCTATCTACCTCTGCTGCTTCCTGGCTCTGTGACTGTGGACGCGTTGATGTCCCTCGTCTCTTTTAAAAACTCACGGTGTTATTCTGAGGGTTCGGGCGTATGTTTGCTAGAAACAGACATCTCTCAATACAGGCCCAGGCAACTTTTAACACGGGCTCAACATTGGCAGATGCCAACAAAAAAAGGTGCTTTTGAATGGGAGACCGTTGCTACTCACATAAATCATACCAATGGCAATCAAATTTTATTGAAAACTTATTATTTCCAGGCTCTCTGCCTAAGCATTTTGATACCTCATCACATCACCTGATCCCTGTGACTCCATGAGGCAAATATGCCTTCACCCCATTTTCCTGAAAGGTAAACTGAGGCTCAGAGAGGTTTGTCTAGCTTGCCTTTAGCCACATGGACCCTTACGTGGCTTTAGCTCTGCCTCGCAGAGACCCAACTCCCACCATCCAAGGACTCCTCCAAGTCCAAGGGGTTTTTTTTTAAGTGACACCTTATGTTTTTTATTTATTTATTTTTTAAGATTTTATTTATTTGACATAGAGAGAGACAGCGAGAGAGGGAACACAAGCAGGGGGAGTGGGAAAGGGAGAAGCAGGCTTCCCGCCGAGCAGGGAGCCCGATGCGGGGCTCGATCCCAGGACCCTGAGATCATGACCCAAGCCGAAGGCAGTCGTTTAACCAACTGAGCCACCCAGGCACCCCGACACCTTACGTTTTTTAAAGGTGAGGTCCTCATTTAATGAGGCCTTGGTGACTAAAGTCTCTGAACCATGGCCCAGCCGATCTGACCGTCCAGGTGTCTTAAATGATCAATGTGGACCTGTGTCCGGTCAATTCAGCAGCAGTGATCAGTATTGATCGTCTAGACAGCCCCATCGATTGGGTCAGGGGGGCCATGGGTCTTCGGGGACACCACAAATGTGACATGGTCTGACCCTTCCCAGTGCTCTGTCAGATACTATCACCATTGTCGTTAAAACAAGGGAAACTGAGGCACCGGCAAGCGGTCTCATAGCAGATGGTTCGATTTAGAGGACAGGGAGGTAGCTGGGCTTTGGCCAAGTCCATTCCACTATCTACTGCAGTAAAGGATTAGTGAGTCAGAGGGCAGGGCGTGGAGGAACTGTGGTGTGGGGGCTTGTCGGGAGTCTAGGAACGGCTCTCTGTAAAGGTGGGCAGCTTAGACGCTCTGGCTGCGGACAGCCTGGGTTTGATGGTTAGCTCTATTCTTCCCTAGCTGTGTGTCCTTGGGATGAGGTTGTAACTTATGGAGGCCGTTTCCCCCACGCAAAAGTGACGGGCGAAACAATGATTCTTCCTGCAGTTTGCCTGAACTGAGGGGTTTCCTGGGAAGCAGGACTCTCGGGGCTGACCCTGGGAAAATTGCACCCCAGCCTACCTGCACCCCAGCCCCTGACACACGGACACGTGTGCCTGTCTGTTAATGTATTTTCCACCCAATCAGAGTGGATAGACAGAAGCCAGAAGTGTTGACCTTCTGACCAATTCAGGGACCTCTGAGGAACCAGATGCTATTGTTTCTTGGCTGCTGGGGACTTCATCCATGATATCACAGGCCTCGGCTGCTGTGAGCAATGGCTACTGCCCATGGAACAGTGAGGCTGGCACATGTACTCAGAGGGGACCAAAGAACTCTGCTTGCCCTGGGCTGGCTAAGCTCGGATGGCCCCATTCTAATTACCTGGGGAAACTGAGGCAGCTCAGTAGCTAATATGCTTTCATATTATATTTCCGTACATGGACATTATTCAGTGCACCAAAATCACGGTGATCCACGAGCCGCGGCACCGAGTCACGTTCACGTGCGTTTTCACTTGGTTATACGTCTGTCCTGTGCCACTTCTCCTGCCAACACCAGAGATACCAAGATGACACATGAGCCCCAGCTTCACAAAGGTCAGACCCCTCAAGGAAGGTCACTGCAGCACCATCGACGGGCTAATTATCTCAGACACTATGTCTGAGGTCTGCGTCATTCCAGAAACAATAGGCACTCGGGGGAGGGGGGAGAATGTCTACTTTAGGCCAGCTGGCGATCCTGCACACGGGCCATTTTGTGGTTATGTTGTACTTGTTTTCTCTTTTGACATCTGCTAGCTAGCATCGCTATCGCTTTCTTCAAAGTCAAGGGTGGCGGTGGGCTCTACCATTCTGTCGTGCCACCGCTCGTCGCGCTGGGGCGACGTGAGGCGCGGGTGTGGGTGTTTCTTCACTTCTGGTTTCAGCAGGCGCAGGAACTGCGGGCATCCTACAGTCACGCGGCAAGGTGCTGATGTGTTATTTCCAGCCAGGCTGGAAAGCAGAAGTCCAGCCTGTGTCCTCACACTCCGGGGCCGGGGCTGTGTCTCCCTCCCCACCGCCATCCTCCCCGCTTAACCTCAGGACAGCCGTCCCCATTTCTGAGACCCTGTAGCGCTCACCTCCAAACCGAGGCAGTTGGGAACCTCGTGCTCGGCCAGCTCTGAGGACTTTGCATCCGTGCAAGAAGCTGGCCACGAGCGGACCTCGGGGTCCGCTCCTCCGAGGCCGGAGACCCGAACCTGAGCCACACAATCACCCACGATCACCAGATTCACCAGCAGACCCCCAGTTTACGGTTCACGGGAGATCTTCATCTCCTGTGGACTGGGGAGATCCACTTTCTCCCCTTGATGCTCAGGTGGAAAAGGAGGGTCAGATTTTTTTAGGACTCTTCTTGCACACGGGGAGTTTGGATGACTCGGTGGGGTGGGAGTGAGGTGTGCAGTCGGGAAAGAGCTGGTCAGGTGTGGTTCTGAGGGCGTTTTCATAAAACAGCACATTTGACCCTCATGACAACCCCACGATGGATCTGCTGTGCTTCACCAGCTCCATTTTACAGAGGAGGGCGCTGAGGCACAGAAAGGTTAAGTGGTTTGCCGAAGGTCACACAGGTAGCAAATGGCAGAGTCAAGTTTAAGCCCTTGTAGTCTGAGTCCACCCTGCAATCCCTGTTGTATTGGATGCTGGAATTATCTGTGAGGATTGGCCAGCTGAGGATCAAATAAAAGTGATGATGATGGCCATGTGCTGACAGTCGTATGAGCAAAGAGCATTTGTTGAACACTTACTGTATGCCAAGAACTGAGTCAGTGGCTTTACGGGTAGAATCTCCCAGAAATGAGATGTCTTTTGTTTCCTTCCTCTTCTTTATCCCGTGCATCCAATTCATCAGGAAGTCTTATTAAATCCACACCCAGGTTACTCATAAACCCCTTCTCTCCATTTCTACTACGAGGCTGAAGGTTGTTCCAGGGATGAAGAACATGCCCTGCTGTATGCATTGTTACAAAGCTACAAGAAACCTTGCATATTGCAGGAGCTCAATAAATGTGTGTGGGATGAATTAACAAAGTGCCCAGTATCATCATCATTACAGTGTGTAAGGATGGTTCGCTTGTGTCCCATTTTGCCCCAAAGAGCTGAAATTTAGGCCGGGAAAGTGACCCGCACAGGTCACCCAGAGATGACAAGACAGAGCAGGTAGAACAGACGTTTGACCCTCTGGCGCAGTCCTGCCCTATTTTAGGGGAATTGAGGGCAGACACCCCCCTCCCAATGTGGAAGCCAGGAAGGTCAAGGTTACCATTCCCGGCCTCCCTTAGAAGCTTTCGGGCACTTGACCTGGTTTTGACCAGACAGATACGACAACCCTAGACTTAGAATCAGTTGTCAGAGAAGCCAAGAAGTAGAAGAGTCAGCCCAGAGCCCAGGGTGTCAGTGCTGGAGGCCGGGGTCTGCAGGGGTATGGGATGCAAGCCCGTGTCCTTGGCTGTGCAAGGACAGTGGCCACAAAGACCACAGCTACAGAACTGGTCTGATAATATGAGTCCATTTTCTGAGCCTCGCTCTCCAGCTTTCCTGAAGAGCCTGTGAGTCCCCGATACCCTTTTAGTAAATTCTTCTCTCCGCTTAACTCTTCCGGAGTCGAGTTCAATTGCTTGCACCCGAGTTCTGCCTATTACAGTTCAGATTAAAAGTGATATTTCATCCAGAGAGCCCAAAGTCGTATCCCATTTCTCTCTTCCCTCTCTGGTGTGCCAGGAGCGTCCAAACTCCCCAGTTCCAACACGGCGCCTCCCAGTGACCTCCTTGCTTTTAGCCTAGCAGACACTCAGGCATTAAGTGCAGAGAACATCAGGGGCTTCTCCTGGGAGGGTGCACCCCTCAGCCACAGCCTTTCCCATGGGGCCTAGGGAGGAAAAGCATCCAGAACCTTCCTCCCCATCTGTTCCATCAGCAGAACAGGGCTGCAAGTAGGTCGGGGGTGGAACCACCTCTGCCTTCTCGGCCATACTTTGCTGAGCACTCAAGCCTCCAGTGGCCATGCTTGGAGACTAAGCCCCTGCGGCTTCTCCTGGCACCGGCGGGAGCTGTCAGGGGCTTATTCATGGGTGAACCCAAGTAATGGAAACAGTTCACCTGCCCTGCTGACACCCTCTCTCCCGTGATGCTCCCCGGGATCAGCTCCCAGCCCGCTGCGGCGACCTTGTTTCTTTGGATGTTCTAATACAAGCTGGAATGGATATTAGCTGTAATTACTCATTCTACATGATTCTGTAGGCCGCTCTTTGTACCAGAGTTGAGAACCTTCATTGTCCACGTTGCTTAAATTACTGAACATTGTGCCATCCATTCTGAATTAGTGCTCATTAATGAGCTGGTGGTTCTAGAAACTCCCTATTTATTATTCAGAGGCCAAGTATAATCCAGACAGCTGCATTGCAACACCACTCATGTGACTTTTGATCTGTCGGGGAAAGAAATGGAAAAAGAAAGTCCCACATTTATGAACTTTTTTTTTCCCCTGACCGAAAGGTGTGCTGGACACAAAAGTAATCATTTAGTCTCTAGCTTACAAATGACACTTTTGTTCTGAAACCAAATATGGACGATTAAGAAGGAGGCGTCTCCCCCACTTTTGTTCTCGTGAGCTTGATGTTTCAGATCCCTGTTACCGTTTCTCATAATCCTAATGCAGAAAACACCTTTCTTTTCCTCGCTGTCCCTGACTTCTCTTTTGTTCCCTTTGTCCCCAACTTAACCGAACCGAAAGGGCTTGTCCTGAGAGAAAGAGAGATGACAAAAAAAAGAAAGAAGAGAAGGCAACACAGAAATTAACGATAAAACAAGCCATTCGCATGATCACACACCAAAAGAGGAGTCAGAGTTAGATTAAAAAAAAAAAAAAAAAGATTTTGGGATGGGAAACTTGAACCCACAAAAGTCAGCGCCACCTCCTCGTCTGCTCCTGCACAGTAATATTGCACAATAAGACGATCCCGGATCGTCCAGTGTCCAAGCCGGGGAACTGTGCATCATTAGCCGCGTTCCTCATTGGATGGAGTGCTCGCCTGGAAGGGGGAGGGGGACTCTTCCCAGGCTGACATTAATGTCTCTGCAAGGACATTCTGCCAGGGTGCGACGGGTCACAACCAAATGGATTGCTCCCCAGTGGGCTGGACTCCAGTCACATTGTCAGGTAGACACAGAAATATTCTGTCTTCGCCTGCCAAGCCTTGTCAACTATCTGTATTTGTTATTGCATCTTGGGTCCCACAAGGTTCCCACCCATATTTCTTTATAGCAGAAATGTAAACCATATGCTTTTGCCTTATTTCCACTGAACGTATCCAAACGATGGTTGAGGCCAGACATACTCTTTTGCAATGAGTCTTTTGAGTGGAGTGTGTCAGCCCCCTTAACCTCTTCCCCCCCCCCCCCCACATTTTGTCATGACTCGAGTGGATTTGACTTTCTGGTATAAATACAGGAGTCTTTGTTGGATCCTGAACATGAAGAATTGAGTTCTGATCGTCCTAACTTGTCTTTGTTTCTTTTGGTTTTGTTTCAGTAAACGTTGGCTTGAGGCAGCAGACAAATCACATCAGGGTCTAATAACCAATTGTAACGCTCTTTTCTGTGGGTGTGCCTCAGAATCCTCCTCAACCCGGTGCTCTTGGCAGTCTGTATGAGTCCAGAGGCATCATCATTGGCCATACCAATGAGAGGCACATGTTTAAAGGCACTAGCTGGTGTTGGGTTTGGCCAGAATCCTTCCAGGGAGGGCACGAGTCGGGAGGCACCACAAGTCCTGAGAAAGGAGAGTATGAGACAGCTCCCAAAGTAAAGGCGCATTAGAGCCCAGCCCCAGCAGGGAACATTCTTCAAGAGTGGTAGCCCGGGTACTGTTGAGAGCCTCATGCTTCCCAAATTGCACACTCTTTGAAGATGTAAGCAGTGCCTTTAACTCCCCGCTGTAATCCCACGCCAGGCTCTGAAGCTATCTTAAGCCTTGCTATTTATCCGCCTGGCGAGGCACAACACTTACTTATTAAAAACATATCTATCATGGTTAATGACTTGATTTTTTCCCTTTAATACAGTACAGTGACAGGTGTAAAGGGAAGATGAGAGTCGGATGCTTCTGCAATATGCTTCCCGCTTTAAGATGTCTAGAACATCAGCCTTCCTCCATGGTGCCCTTGCGGGGGTGGGGGGGACACCTCCTACCTCTCAAACCCCCCCATCCTTCCCCCGCACCCCCCACACACAGATTACACGCTTGTGTTGGATGGAAAATCGTACCATTTGCAGTTTCAGATAAAAGCATGTTCGAGTGCATATGGAAAGTACCATTAGGAGCAACTCCGGAGTGCCGAGTAAAATGGGTCATTAGGCTTTTGTTTGTTGGAGAGTGTCTCCCATCTGACAGTGCCGAATGGTACCACTTTTAGCAGCTTATGTTCCCAGTTACATTAAACAGACAAACAGATTGGCTCTTTTGCATTTCTCATTTGACAGCAGCTTGCCTTCATTTGCTGCACACCGGTGGTGGGGCTGGAAACGCGCTGGATCACTGGAGCCAAGGTCCTGGTTTTGAATAACAGCAGATGCCAACATTTAACTTCAAAATCAATCAATTCTTTTTCCTGAGTACGGATAAAAGGTCTAGTGGAGTGCCTGAAGGGGGATTTCTGCTGTTTACAGCTGAAAACATAGAAGCCATGTTCAGAACCAAACTTTCTACGAGAGAGAAGAAATGTGGGTGATTTCACGGAGGGGGAGGTGTTTGGAAGAAGCGTTCGCAGGGATGGTGGGGCCGTCCTTCTGCCTGCCATCACGGCGCAGCCTGATCATAGGACCCTCCGTTTGATTAAGGCGATGACCGTATCAACTGATCTGATTCTGGCACAAGGTCTTAATATGTAGTGACAGAAAAGAGAGTCATCTTCACACGGACCACTTTGCTCGGGAGCCTGTGGTCGGTGGGTTAATTAAAAGCTTTCTCCAAGAGGGAGACAGTCCAAGGGGCCATTTCTCACTAGAAATTAGAGAGCTAACGGCCTGATTTAAAGCCAACCAGAAGGCAATCCAGTATCTTTGTGTCTCTGGCTCGTCACCCCAGCTGCCCAGGCTCCTCCAGGATGGAGCTCTGAGTCGTTCAAGGTGGTGGTCCCCTCTCCCTCTGCCCCCCGCTTCACCCTGGCATCAGAGCCCCAGCTGGGCACCGTCACTGTGGTACCCGGGTTCGGGAAGGCAGGCCCTGCCGGCCTGGGAGGGGTGCATGTGAGAGGCGGGTTCTGCAGGAGGAGTGGGGCCATGGTGGGTCAGCTCCGAGGTCACATCTGTTGCGCAAGAGTCAAGGACCTTCGGGTTTCAAAGTGCCGCACTTTGCCATCAAAGCATTGCTGTTCTCAGCCATGTCTCTGAAAGGCTGTGAGATCTTGCAGGAGTGACCCAACCTCTCTGAGTCAGTTTCCATAGGGATACTAGTGTGGGTCCTACTTCACAGGATTATTATGGGGCTTAAATAAGATCAAGTGTGGAAAGCCCACAGCAGTGTCCTTAGAACACAGTAAGTGCTCGATAATGGCTAATATGTGTGTGCGCATGTGTGTATAAAATGTATTTCATGTACGTTATATACGTGTGCTTATACATAATACAGTATATAACAAAATCTATAATGAATATATAATAAATGTGTTACATGTGTGCATATGTGCACATACATAGAATAAAACCCATACACATTAGATGTACAAACTTATATGTAAACGTATGATGTTTCATATGCATAATCACTATGTACACAGATCTAAAACCCAGTGATGGAGCTTCGTTCCTGGGGCCGTACCCACAAGGCAGTGATAGGACAGTCCCTCCTTGTCTTCTTTCAGCTTTGACAGATAACAGTTCATTCTGTTAAATGGGGAAAAATGTATTTCCTTAAATTTCATAACAATAGCAGTGAATAGGCCCGCTTTCATGCCGTGGAGGATTACCCATAATCCTCAAAACCAGCCTGAAGCCTGATATGTCCCCATCCCACAGGAAGGCCGGAGGGGGGTGGGAGGGGCGGGGAGACGGCTCCTCTGAGAGTCCAGCTGGTCAGTGACCGGTGGGCATCCAAACCCAAGGTGGTCTCCGCTTCTCTATCTTCCCCAGGGCCTGACACATGGGACACCCATGGGGCCAGGTCTCATGTGGTTAAGGGAAGGTGAGCACCCCCTTTGTCAAGTCTCAGCTTTGTTTTTGCAGGGGACCTACTTGTGACTGAGTGTGTCCCCGACCCCCACCTCTGCCTTCCTTTTCTTTCTTCTCCTGTCATGTGTTGATCAAAAACAAACCCAAATAGCATTTTGATTTTATCAAATCTTACAGTAGACCTTTTAGTTTATTTTTTAAAAGTAAACTTTTCATTGAAGTTGAATTCAGTAGGCTTCTGAATAATCTCTTAAAAACAAAGGAAAAAAGCAAGCACGGTTCATGTCTGCCCTCTCCCTCAAAAAAAAAAAAAAAACACAAATTTTTTTTTGTTATTTTTTTCATTATTTTTAGGAACTCACAGAAATCCTAGGATAATCTTGAGATGAGAATGAGGCAGTTGAAGAGTTAACTCATTAACATGCAAATCGTCAACAGTCAATAAGTGTTGGCTGTTTTTAAATTTTTATGCCATACACCTACCCGGCTCAGGAAAAATCATTAGCCATTATGCCTAATAGGATACAAATAGTAGGCAGCATTTATTAATATTTGAGCCCTCCATGACCAAACATTTCTGGAGAGTGTCCTTCATGCCATGTGCTGTCCTGGGTGCTGAGGGAGGAGGAGCAGGGTGGGACGACTTGTAAGGCCATCCCCGATGGTCACACAGAGGTCCTAAGAGATGGACGATCCAAGCCAGGTGGACAACGAATGAGACAGAGAACCCTGGTTCTCAGGTTTAGAATTTTTCGGGGGAAAGATGGCCCTGGGCCAGAGCGGTTTCACGGAAAACAAAAGCATAGAGCCTTTAAGAGCCATGCTCAGCATCAACAAAGGAGAGGGGAAATAAGGAAGCAAGCAACTTTGACCATGTGATGTGAACGCTAGGGAACCCACTTAGATCCCGGAGGCAAGAAAAACTGCATAGGAAGGATCAAGGTCAAGGCGCCTCTGGGATGCCCTGTCCCTGTGCAGGACACTTGGTCTGATGGTGGGTCCTCCCAGGGCCTCTCCTTTGAAGTCCAAAATGCTCAGGGCACCAACACATTTTGGGGGCTGGGGACAGACTCACGGGAGATCACACTAAAAAAAAACAAAAAACAAAAAAAACCCCAGTTAATCATCAAGTTTCTTTCTCTTCCTTGACTCCCACCCCACCCCCACTTCCCTCCACTCTTTGTGCCCAGCCTGGCATTTAGGACCTTTTGTTGTCTTAATAGAGATTGAAACCTGCTTAGGGCCTGGAGTTTGCAGTTTTAATTCAACAGTGGAAGGGTTTTTTTTTTTTTTTTTCCTTTCTTTCTTTGTTTTTCTTTCCCATTTTCTTTTCCTAAGCCAGGCAGACAATACATTTGCAGAGCAGAAGCTGTGTGCTGGGCGCTCCCCGGATCCTGAACAAAACCCTCATTAATGGGAGGTGGGATTTCCTGGTCACAGCTTTTAGCCAAAGGGCAAAGGTCGCCCATTAACCAGCATCCAGTCTAAACAGTGCTGTGTAAAATGACAGGGAGGGGAGGGAGAAAAAGTCAAATATTTGCTCCTAATTCTCAAGTTAGCTTCTCTGGAATGGCAATCAGGGAAGTGCGGTGAATGATCAATGCAGCACTCCGGCTACAAATCCGGATGTGCGTTTGCTAGGCTGAGCCCGGGGCCCCTCAGCGCTCCAGGACACCCTGGAAGGGGCGCTGCTCCCACACCACACCAGGAGCTGGTAGTGGTGGGCATGGGGCTCAGGGGGTCCGTCTACGACCCGTGGCCCCCGTACCACCTGCCTTCCAATCCCCCGAGCCCTGGTGGCTTCTCTGATGGGACCCCAGACAGAAGCAGAAATGTGCTGAGTCATGGCACAGTTGCCTTTGGCTTTCCTGTACAGAGCCCTTTGAGGGGTCCCCCTGAGGCCCTCCGAAACCAGCGAGGCCTTGCACGTGTGTGCATCCGCTTCTCTCTCACCGGCCCTCTGCCCTGTCTTCACCAGGGTTCAGCCCCCATGCCCCACCTCTCCCCACACCTGTAGCCGGTCCAGCTCCGTGCAAGCTCATGGACTTGGCGTTGCTCTTCCCACGATGAGAAAACTCTTCCTTGGGTCTTTGCCTCCTGGCGTCTTCTTGGTGTCAGCTGCCTGACTCGTCTGTCCTCTAAAGCGAGTGCTAGTCGTTGGAGCCCTTTAAAGCTACAGTCAGGAATTAGCCTCCTAGTTGCTTCTTCTATTCCTCAGATTGTCGAAGGGGGGCTTGCAGGGTCTGCATCTCGGGATGAGACAAATGTAACCCCCAGGGAAGGAAGTGCTAGCTCACTCAGGCCTGCCAGGGACTGCCTCTGTCCAACAATTGCCAGATAAGCCACTCTCCCTTCTCTGGGGACAAAATTCTCGATGGGAAGGCAGAGGCTGAAAAGTCTGCGTACACCGTGGTTCTCAACCTCAGCCTGGGCCAGCGTCATCAGCCCACAGCCTTGCAGGGGCTTCAGCCCTTGGCTTAATGCTCTGCATTCATTGCCTTGAAAATTCTTAGTAATAGTAATAGGGGGCCCTGCATTTTCATTATGCTCCAGACCCTGCAAATTATGCAGCCGGTCATGGCCTCGGCCTCACATTGTGATCACTTGTGAAGGATTCTAACCATATCCTAGGCCCTGTCCTGGAGCTTTGGATCTAATCAGGCCGGTCTTCCAGGTGACTCTAGCGGGGAGAGCCCCTGCTCCGTGGAGGAAACCTGTGTGTAGAAGGAAACTGGAGGGTAGCAAATGCACATTCTCCCTGATACTCCTGCAGAAAGATACTCCGTAATCCCGTATTTCTATAGAGTCAGTTGGTACCTCCTGTACCTGCGTGATAGCCCTGAACCACTTTACTGTGCTATTCATACGAAATGATAATGATAGTATTCATCGAGTGCTCACTGTCAGCTTAGCGCTCTTCCAAGTACTTTATGTATCATCACATTTGAGTCTTACACTCTACACGGTGGGTCGCATTATTTTCCCCACTTACAGACTGGAAGCTGAAGCTCTGAGCACTCAGCTCTCCAGGCTGGTCAACTCAGGGCTCTGCTTCCCCAGTTAGGGTCTGAGTTTCCAGGCTTGGGCAGAACCTTCTTCATTCCTGCTTCCCCAGCATCATGCCTAGCACACTCTAGATAGTCAGCAATGCTTGTGGAATTGATTCTCCGTGAAACATGGTGCCGTAATTTTGCAATTTCGGTGGGGGTGGGGGGGGGGGCTGGGAAACTTGATGCTGCTTTCAGTACTGTCAAGAATAATAGCCAAGAAAAACCCCGTCAAATGTATTTTTCACGTTGTCTTACTTGGATCCCCTTTGCTACCCCATCATGGTAGGACGGCCTTGAGTTAACTCCAGAGCAGGACCTCATGACATGAACACTAACATGAACCAGACCACATCCCCACAAATACAATCCCGGGAAACTGGCTGGTTGGGAGCAAGAAGGGGCCGTTAAAGCAGAGCCCTTGGCTGGAAACAGGACATCACTGGACCGCGACAAAGGCAGCATGCAAAGCACACAGCCATGGACGGGAAGACTTAAATGAATTTATTCTGCAAAGAGCTTTTGCTTTTTCCAAAAAGCAAAGTTGTGTGCCTGTATGGAGGAGAGTGTGACATTCAGCAGGGCATGAAGAGCAGACAAAATGTAAGCTCGAAAAACACGGGAGTGTGAACTGAGCCATCTAATTAGCCTTGAACTTCAGGGGGAAACAATAGGTGGGTCTGGAGGGAAAATGGACAGCACGTTTCCCATTACTCTAAGTGTGTGCCGGGCAGGGCCATTCCTGGGCCCCAGGGTTTCTGCTTCCCCCGACCCTAGGGCAGGCAAGGAACCAGATCAAGTTTTTAAGGCAACTTAGACTTAAGAGCAGGGGAAGTAAAAAAAAAAAAAAAAAAAAATCATAAGTCTTTGAAACTCGGAGTGTATGTGCTGGGACTGGGAAGCTGCTGAATCGTCTGTTTGTGGAGCTGATTTTTTTAACAGATTAACTCCGTACACCTGTGCAGGACACTTAAGCTCTCACTGCCTCCTTGGACACCTGTCTTCCTGATCCCATTCCTAACGTTTCCTATGTTATGAGATGCTTGCCTTATATGTGATGATCTCTTTAATGCCACGGAAATGCTAAGGGGCAGGTTTTGCTATGATCCCATTTCACGGATGAAGTTGAGAAAGATCACGTTTAAGTCAGCTGTGGATCTCCTTTTACCGTCCCACAGCCATCAGCCCACCGGGGGAGCTTACTCGGCTGGTGGAGGGGCTGAGTAAGTGGAGAGGTGGGGAGGGGTGGCTTCCCCGAGCATCAGTGTCTCAAGGAAAGCCTGGCATGCGGACCAGGGCAGGTGATGCGTCGGCTTTAGGGAGAGGGCACAGCAGCATGACAGGTACTGGTGGCTAGTTGTCCTAAAGGCCGTGGACACGGCACTGGGTTTCAGTGTCTCGTCTCTGAAATGGGGGTGCCAACAGCCCCGACCTCAGAGTTGCATTGGGAGGATTTAAAGGGGAAAAGGAAGGGTCATCTGAACGCTTCAGCTACTGTTCAAACTGGACGAACGCCGTGTTGTGGTGGTGGTTTGGATGGGGGGTTAGTCCCTAACTGGATCAGGGTCCCTCGGTACTGGGTGCAGAGCTGGTCCCGAGGCACAGGCGTAGACGCTGGAGCAAGATGAACCTGCATCCCACTACTCTTTCCACCATCTAGTAGGATAGTGGGTGAGTTCCTCAAGCTCCCTCAGACTAATTATGACCTGACTGCACTGAGGCAGGGACCGGGTAAGACAGCGCATCTTGATATGACAACTACCTAAGTATTTCCCAGAGATTGCAACACGGCTAATGATTGATTCCCAGAAAGCGTCAAATTCCTTCAGTGGAATGGACGTGAGAGCAACCGGGCCAACCTTCTGTCTTTGTCGTATGGAGAACATGGTGGCCCAGGGTAGCACCTGCACTCTTGATCGAGTTTAGTAGAGCTTCTCCTGTGGCAGAGCACCACTCATAAAAGAAACAGCCTCTTAGAGACAGTTCATCTCCAAGGACAGTGATTGTCACAGATCCCCAGTCCTGTTCTTTCGCTGAGGAAAAAGGACCAGTAGGGAGCCGGGAGTTGAAGGGGTCGGGTGTCAAGCACAGTTCACACAAAGGCTTGTGTCACTTAGGTGCTCTTGGCATCCAAAGAACGACCCTGACATTATCTCCTAAGGAGCTGAGATGTTGCTTTGCCCCTGAATTCAGACCCTTTCAGAACGACCTAAGAACACTCATGCAGAAGGTTCTATAGATCCCCAGGTGGATGAAGATGGAATCTCAGTGACCCTGGGGGCTGCTGCCTTTTGCACAATCGCTGCCTCTTACCTTATTGCAGAAGATCTGTGGGGAGAATCTCTCCAGCGGGCCCCATCCAGGCAGCAACTCGCAGCTGTGGAGGGCACAAGTCTGCAATTGTCCGATCACGTTCTCAGATAGAGCCAAACCCGCCTCCCCCCTAGGGCTTCTCTTCTTCTGCGTCCAGAAGCCAGGGAGAGAATAGAATCTGGTGTGGTTCTTGTGTCTTAGATCCAACAGTGGGAAGCTCTGATAAAGTTGTCTTCCTTCCTGGAGATGCTACGCACAGTTGCTACTCGGTGAACACCAGCCAAGAGTAGTGCAAGGGTCAAGAGAAGAGGGTGATCATCTGAGGCCTGGTAGCCAGTTTCTGCCTAGAGCTGCAAGCCAGGGCACAAAAGGGCCATGCAGTCATATCTGACAACAGTTCCCTAGTGCTGTGATGTGGGTGAGTCCAAATAGCTCATTTGACAGATGGTGATCATCACATATACCTTTAAGATTCTAGAAGGAAAAAAAATATAGTTCATGTATAGAAAGTGTGTGTCAAATAGTGGGCATTTTTAAAAAAAATGATAATCCAGTTCTGTTCTCTTCTCCCTTTTTAAAAAAATGAATGCAGTTCCTCTCAGGGATGTCTGTGTGGGCAAGGCCCTTGAATCCACCCTCTTCCTATAGAATTTGTGTCTGGGGTGCCCCCAGTGATTGGGGTCCTGTTGGAATGGCTTAGCCTGAGGCCCAGGATACCCCAGGAGGTCGTATTGGTCAGTACACACTTCTGAGCACTGTTTTCCTACCTGTGAATGCAGGGTCCCTAGGCCTGCCAAACAAAGGACTACAAACTAGGTGGCTTAGAACGATGGAAATCCATTCTCTCAGTTCTGGAAGCTAGAGATTGGAAATCAAGGTGCTGGCAGGGCCACGCTCCCTCTGAAGGCTCTAAGGAAGACTCTTTCCTTGCCTCTTCTAGCTTCTGGTGGTTTCCAGCAATTCTTTGACTGTGGCTGCATCTTTGTCTCTCTTGTCATATGGCATTCTCCCCTGTGTGTCTGTGTGTCTCCCCTCTGATAAGGACACCAGTCATTGGATTTCGGGTCTACCCTAACCCAGTATGACCTCATCTTAACTAACTATATCTCACAAACGCTGTTTCCAAATAAGGTCACATTCACAGGTGCCTGGAGTTTGGACTTCAACTTGGGGGGTCGGGGGGAGACACAATTCAACCCACGATACTGCCTAGAGCTTCAGCCTGCAAAACCTTACCCCAGTCCTTCCTTTGTAAGGGATGAGGGCACACATACCTTTGTGATGTTATCTCTTCCCTTCTGAGCTTCAGTTTCCTGTTTGAAAGGGGGACATGCCACCTGCTTAATCAAGCTAGGCCTCTGTCATACCCGCCCTAGCATGGTACACTTCCCTGCTGTGCCCCAGGCATCATCTATGTGATTCTTGTGCAGCATGGGTCTTCCTCATAGAGGGGAAGACTCGTGAGGGCAGGGGCCTCCTTCTTGCTCCCCTAAAAGCTAGCCCGGTGCCTTAGCTCTCAAAGGGGCTCGATAAATACTTGTGAACGAGTAAGTCATGTATATAAAGCCTTTAGCACCATGCCTGGCCCACCAGAGCCCTAGAGGCCCATCATCCCTGGTGGCTAGCTGCTAGTCACTCCCATCATGTGACTTCTGCTGACTTAGTCCCAGTGCTGGTCAGGACACAGTGGGGAAAACAGAATGCACCCCCAGGTCATCTCAGAGGAGGAAATGTAATATGAGAAACTAGGTCCCAAAGTCTTAGGAGAGCTAAAAAAGAAAAGGCAAGGGTGCTCAAAGATCAGCCAACTCAGGAACCTACTACCACCCAGGGGGTGCCTTGCTTGGGGACCAGAGGCAGAAGCTGGACCGAGGAACGCGGGCAGTAGATCGGGAACAGAGCCTATGAGGTGGTGTCACACCTGAGGGGGGCGCGGGGGCATCTTTCATCCCCCAGCCTTCTGACAGCACATCTCCCGTCGTTCAAATCTATCCGGGCACAGTCTGGCAAGGGAGGCGCTGGGAAATGTCATTCTCAGGGGTCAGGTCCCTGCCATGCAGAGCAAGGAAGAGAAGAGCAGGGAAGAAATCCTAGGGCAACAAGCAGATGACTGCCCCATTTCCCCGGGACTGATGCATCCATGAACCGGCCTCCTGCTGTTTGTGGTGGGTCCTGCGGAAGATATCGACAAACAGTCTCTGGATAGGCTTGCCTAGACTTTCTTCCCCACGGTCCTTGACCGTCAGTCACTGTGCATAAGCAACTCCGAGGAGACATGTGCAATCCACATTCCCAGGCCCCAGTTTATGCTCTTTTGGGGGCAGGGGCTGGGGATCTGTATTTCTAACAGAGGCTGCCCTCTCGTGGAGGACCAGCCCTGCTGATTCTAACGCAGTTGACTAAAGGGCAATAATTTGAGAAACACTGAGTTAGCTCCAGGAACTGGACAGTCTTTTAGATTCCACAGGAAGGAACAAGGCACCTTTGGAAGCTGGTAAATGGAACAGAAATTTCACATAGAGGGGCACCGAGCTGGCTCATTTAGAAGAGCATGTGACTCTCGATATCGGGGTCACGAGTTTGAGCCCCATGTTGGGTGTAGAGATGACTTAAATCAATAAACTTAAAAAAAAAAAAAAAGCAAAAAAAAAAAACCCACCAAAAAAAAAACACAACAACAACAAAAAAAGGAAATCTCCCATGGTGCCTGAAAACACATCTATTTAATGCATGAGACCAACAAGACAATATGAGCCATATGGCCAACTCTCCAGCCCAAATCTTGCACCAAAAATCTCTGGTTTTGACTCTAGATTAAAGAAATGGCACAGACATGGCATAGAGGGTAAGCATACCCATTCTTACATCGGCTGTGCCTGGATGAACCCCCAGCTCTCCTGGCTACACTCCCCCTAAAACAATGATACTGGCATTACTTTCTTTAACCCAAAGGATATTCAGAAAGAGGTTTCTCCATCTTGGGCACTGACTCAGTGGCCCACGTAACTAGTCCTGGGGAAAGACAGTTGTGCAGCGGAGCCCTGATGACTTAAGGGAAATTAATGCGTCAAGGTTGTCTGTGTCTCTTACCAGATGAGCACTAGGTCTTGTCCACATACCTCTGCCCTCTCTTCTAAGCCACTTGGGGGACAGCTATTTTATCTGATTGGACCCCTCTGGGGTTCCAGTCTCAGGATTTTAAGAGGACCTAGAAGCAAGTATGTGGCCTCTCCTTCATCTGCGATGGGGCAGTCTGCCTAAGGGAGCAAGCTGTGGACTCTGAGCACTTGGAGTCCAAACCTAGCTCTGTTTTTTGTGCGTTTTGACACCTTAGGAAAATGACTTGACTTCTCCAAGCCTCAGTTTGCACATCCCTGACATAGGTACCAGGTTCCCCATTAGGCTACTTTGCAAGGCTGTTATGCAAACCCTGGGTCCACTGTGTTGGGCCTCATCTGATGGGCACATGATGGTCACAGCCATCACACACTGTCTGTCCCCTTGCACTAGGCAGAGATCCTGGAATCGTCTAGAAATGCTCTTTGGTTTAAGCAATTACTCTCAGATCGCCTTGCAGTTCCACGAACCCCCGTCTTCTGCATTCTCTCACAGTGGGTTGCAAAACAGCCCCCACGCTGGACACCTGGATGTCATCCCCAACCGTCCCATCCCTCCTCCTAACACCTCATCTGGCCATTCTCTGAGATCTGCCCATTTAACCTCCTAGACATTTCTCGGATCTCTTCCCTTTCCTTGACCCCACTGCCTGCTCTCTCAGACCACACCGTCTGGACCACCTCCTCACTGGCCTTCCCATCCCCACACTCTGCTGCCAGAGACGCCGCGTCGCTTCCTGCTCAGAATTCCTCCAGGGTTTCCCCACAATCTTGGGAATAGAGCAAAACTTCTTCAACCTGGGATATGGGTCCTTGCATGACATTTCCTTGCCTTACACGTCAGAAAGACGGAACTACTTAAGGACCTGAGTGTCCTGCTTCTCTCTCTCTCTCTTTCAGTTTTGTTTACTCTCTTCTACCTGAATGTCCTTCCTTTACCTTCACCTAATTCATTCACTAAACTTCCACTATTCACTCATTATTCTGATTCTCTCTGTCTGCACAACAAACTGCCCCTCTCCCAAACTTAATGGCTCAAAACAACTTTTTATTTCTCAAAATTCCATGGGTCAGGAAATCACACAGGGTACAGCAGGGATGGCTTACTTTGCTCAGTGACATCGGGCCAAACCATGATGACTCCAGGGGCTGGGGGGCTGAGAGCTGGGGGCTGAGCTGCTCTCCAGGTGGCCAGCCTGGGCCTCCTCCCAGCATGGCGGCCTCAGGGTGCTGACATGGCAGCTCAGGTCTCCAAGAGAAACGAAGTAGAGACTGCCTCTTGAAAGGCCAGGACTGGCACACTGCTACTCCTGTCATGGGCTTTCAGTCAACACAGATCAGCCCAGATGCAAGGAGAGGGGACAGAGACCCCAACCTTCGATGGCCGATGTGCAAAGAATTTGTGGCCATCTTTAATGCCCCGCAGTCAATACTTGAGGAGAAACTGAGGCTTTGCTTGATTCACCCCCCACCACCCCTGGGTACCCCCTCTCTGCTTTCCTCTAGGAACTGAGTAATTATAAATGGTATAAAATCTCCCCATTAAACTGGAAGTGATTTCCTCAAATAAAGGGACTGGACCTCACTGATAACTTATTTGGCACATAATGGGTTCTCAATAAAATGGTGCTATTATCAGGAGTGTTAATACTATTAAGATAAAAATTGTTGTATCTTTTTATTTGGCCACTGTCTTGCACAGAGAGACTAACCCATTGGAGGTTTTCATACGGCAACTATCGAAAGAATGAATGAGTGAATGAATGCTCTGCACACAGCCCTGTTCTTGGTGTCAGGGAGCCAGGCTAACCAGAGAATTACATCAGATTCTGGCCTACATAGGTGCTCCAGCTTTCATCCCGGATCCGTCATGGCAGGATTTAGGGCTTAGGGGTTTGCGGGAAAACTGTCTCCTGCCACCACCCACACAGTAGACCAAGGTCTTCGCCACCAGCTGCTGGTCCTTAAGCCTTCAGTGTGGACTCACATCAGCCACCCCCACCTCGCCAGGAAGGGGCTGGTTTGCAGAGTGAGACCCTCTCAAGGCCAAGGGCCCGAGCGCTTCCTCCCTGCTCATGCCGCAGAACAGCAGCTGGGCCGGGAGCCTGGCAGGTGTCTAACAGCCCGCCGCAATCCTGCATAACAGGAAGTGAAAGAGAACACCATATCCAATTGAAACTGCAGTGGAATATGGGCTGCAATGCTTAATTAACCACCCTCAGTCATTTCACAGATTTCTGTTGTTGCCGAAGGAAAAAAAAAAAAACAAAAAACAAAACAAAACGGAAGGCAGAGTACATGGAGGGCGACAAAGCCGTTTCTGGAATGTTCGTTTGTGTTCATAGCCCCTGCTCTCTGATCCGCCGCCTGCTGACATAACACAGAGGGAATGCTCACTTCTGGTTTTGTGGGTTTTTTTTTTTTTTTTAATGGGTTTCTGAAGTGGTTTTTGTTTGTTTTTGTTTTTGTTTTCATTTTTTTGCCAGAGAATCAAATCCATGCCATGCTCCTAGGGATGGTGCATGTATGTGTGTGACTCCCTATGGTTGTGTCTATTCAAAGGTGTTTGTGTGAATGCATAGAGGGCTGTGGTATGGATTGTGCAGAAGATCTGGATACAACTGCATGAGAACACAAAGTGCATGCGGGCATCCCCGGGGGCATGGGTTGTCTCACGTAGGAAAGATGTGGAAATGGGTCTGTGGGCAGCTACGAGCAAGCTGACAGGTGTCTACGGGGCACCCGTGTGTCTGTGTGGATATTTCAACAGACAGGGTGGCGTCTTTTCAAACCCAGGAAACTCACCTTCTTTCTCTAGCAAGGAGTCAAAGGGACTTCCCAGAGAAGGCTGTGTAGCTCCTCTGGGCTTCATCTTGCACCCCACCTTGGTTTCGGAACCAAATTTGTTCATGTGGATGGACTTTCTGGGGGATCAGTGGAATGCCATAAAATCCAGAGGGCTTGAATGCACTGAAATAACAGCTAATGCTTATTACAAGTTCTCTACGTGTGGCCGGTACTGGCACTCTGCCTTTCAACATCGATCTTATTTGACCCTCCCAGTAACCTTATGATTTACTCTTTATTTCCTCTTTAGAGTTGATGGACTGCAGTAGCTAGGAGGCTGTAGAGACAGGGTTTGAACACGTAATGCCAGGCATTAGGACCCCCCCCCCCCGAGCTTCCCTAGGTTCAAGGACAGTGAAGGCGCCCCTATTCCTCAGCCAGTTTTGTAGTTTTGGGGTGAGGGACAAGGGCTAATTCTGTGAGCATCAGAACCGCTCCTGAAAGAATGCCGAGATGGACTGACTTTGGAAGCTCACTTCTGCTCTCACGCCGTCTTCCTGCAGGAAGTCGGTACCCTCACTTGGTGACCATCCATGGTGAACTCTGCCCTTGCTTGGACTTCAGCACTGCAGCTCTCTAGCCACACCTTGTCAGCATTTCCGGGGGGTTTCTCAGTGATGGGTCCCCCATCAGTATCATCCCACTGAGTTTCTTGAGAAAGCAGTCTTTCCGTGTCCCCCTATCAGAAATTTGAATTCAGTGGTTCTGAGGAGGAGCCAGGAGCTTGCCTTTTCCCCAACCCCTTCCCCCACATGACTCTGATGTGGGGGACCAAATTTTTCAGATGTATGGCTGAAGAGCCTTCTTTCCCTGCGCCTAAGGGAGCTCTCAAGAAGGAAGCTGTGATTCTAGGTCTGAGGCCACTAGTTAGCTTAGCAGTGCCCAGAACGGGCCTTAAGAAAGTGGCGGCCAGTATATTTCTCTAAAGTCCAGTCTGCAAAGTCAGGGAGTATTTCTTTAAAAGTAGCCAGGGAGAGGAGCGGACAAATACCCATGTGAAGCCAGGCATCCCTCAAGGAATTTAAATGGGTCAGGAACTCTTAAAGAATTTAAATGAGCATGAAATAGGTATAGAGGGTTTTCTGGGCCAATATGCAAGCCAAATAGTAAATAACTATTTTCAGCACTGAGTTTGGTTGGCAAATTTGCATATACATGTGATGCCGTGCGTTGCTATTTTTACCATGTAAATCTGCAATCCGTAAAGAGAGCCGTGTGCCTCGGTGGAGATCCAGGCTTGGGCTGTTGGTTGGGAAGAGCTGATTTTCAGTCTGGCTGGACCGGGAGTTCTGTATTTTAATGAGTCCAGGTGAGAGGCAAGAGATGGGCAGAGAAGAGAGAGGGGCGCACATGTGTGAAGCTTGCTGAACCCTTGTAACGGTGCCAAGATCGCCCCTGAAGCAAAATGCTCATGCCCGAAAAAACAAGTTAGAGTGGAAAGTTTGACGTTGTGCCCTGACACCAGCCTTGCACAGTTTAAAACAGCTTCCCAACCTTTCTTTAAAAAAAAACCACCCCCACTTTGGATGCATGTATTAAGATTATTATATTCTTGTGATTATTATGATTATCGTCGAACTGGGCGGAGGGCATTGGCATACACCTGCAGAACTAGAAATGCTCCCTGATTCTTTTTCTTGCTGCCCTTTTGTTTTAGAGTACAGTAATGAGCCAGATTGAAGGGTTTCTGGCAAATATCTTGATGCCTTAATTTTGGCTCAGCATGTGGTTGCCACTTAGGTATTTTGTAATTACCCTGTGAGACCCTCTAAGGGGTGACTTTGCTGAGTGAATTTGGCATTTCCCTTTGGATCCTGACATACTGGAAAGTAGTACGCTCATTTCACTTTTGCTTGCTGCAAAAATGCATATTGATGAAAGAAGGGAGCATAAAATCCTTTTCGTACCAACATCTTGCATAGCGAAGGGAGCTCTGCTTGGGGCCTGGGCTGTGAGGAAGGTGGTGGTCATTTGCCATTGTGTTTACCTTCTGCTCACAAGCTCGAAGCAATTTCTAGCCACGTTTGCCACAAATATTGGGAGGTTAATTTTCTTAAAATAACTTGTAGTTGAGGGTAGGTTGCTAAATTGGTCCTAAAAGGAGCCTCCCCCACCCCACACACCACCAACCACTTACCTTTGTGCTTTAAAAAGAAAAAAAACACAGTTTAATTTAAATGGAAGGTTGGCAGAATGGGAGAACTCCACTAGCTACCCCTTGTACAAAAGACTGCAACTTCTGTTTGAGGATAGGGTCAAACAACATGATGAAAAATCAGCTGTGTTTGTCCAAGGTTTGTAAGGGCAGTGAGAGTGCCCAAGGCAGAGGGTCTGGAGCTTTGGTGTGGCCTGTGCTTGGTTCTCAGACACTTTCGTTTTCAGAATATTATTTCCTTTGTCAGATCTAACCCTGAGTCAATAATGATTGCTGAGCAATTGGTTAGGGCACACTACCATATTTGGACAATTTTAAGAAACTGCCTAAGATTTTTGTGACCCAGCTTCAAAGACTTGCAAAATGTTTTCTCAAAGGATATTTTAAAACATTTCTAAGAACTTTATGTTTCCCTTTCTCTTAGTAATTGGAAAAACATATTAATGAACTAAAGGAGATGTATACAAAGCTCTGGGGCTATAAATTATTGGGGTCTTTTAAGAATGTATAAATGTATGTTTACGCTACTCCAGAATAAGAAGAATTCTTACCAGTTTCAAAGACCTTGAAAACAAAATACTGCAAACTTTTGCCCAAGCTGTAGCATCTTTGAAATATACTTATTGTGAATTGTGAGGAAGTTTCTTATGTCTAAATGCAATATGATACGCTTCTCTTAGAAGGGTAGTTTCCTTTGCTCATCACTGAGTTTAAAGAATTACTAGTTATCCTACACAAACCCTATCCGTCATCCATCCATCCATCCATCCATCCATATCCATCCACCATCTATCCATCCATCATCCATCCATCCATCCATCCACCCATCCA